>NC_045951.1:16666666-16969696 GCF_004382195.2 Drosophila sechellia | reverse complement strand
TTAAAGACTCTTTTGAAATATAGTATTGGTACAAAGAACTCATATTAAAGTTTGCTTTGGTGCCCAACTAAAGAGTTATCATCAAAGCCAATTCTTGATAAACACTTAAGCATTTATATGGCTTATAAAACTCTTAAATTGGCAAAGGCAACACTTAACATTTTTCAAGCCACTGACGTTGGTTTAAAGTACCCATTTCATTATGAAATCAGCGGGCTCATTGAGTGGATCGTTTTATGAGTGAGTTGTTCGCAGCCCATAATTACGATAAATGAGGCAAAATATTCATGGCACGTGCCGATTGCGTATATGAATGGATGAGGAACAGAATCCATAGGTCAGATGAGATGCGAGCTCTTGTTGCTACACCTTTTTCTTGATCGATAGTGCAATATAAGCATAAAAAACGGTGCTAACGGAATTGGCAAACGTACCATAATCTAATGTGGCCTATTTGCATAGATAGGAAGTGTATAATAAACAAGACAAAACATTTGCGGTCTGTACAACAGACAATGCTAATTAAAATATTTCAATCGTTTTCATTGGGCTATCGAACCAAGCCCTAAAACCTTTGAAACTCAAATCATTTTTATATATTTTTCGGACACTTTTCAATGTCGCCTTTGGGTAGTCCCCCAATCAATTTAAAATACGTATATTAATTAACGGCTTTGGGTGTGTTTTTAAGGTCAAATTGATCTGGTTTGGCGAATGTAAATGTAAAGATATTAAAAAATCTCGTTCTCATTTATAACTAGTTTTCACTTGAGCTCTTTTCAAACGAACGACTTTGCTTTTATGAATTTCGCCTTTTAAATGACAAAAGTAATTTCATTAGCTGGGTTCCTCATCTTCCGCTCTTTTGTGGTTTGTTTAGAAGGTTGCTTTATGGGGTCGTATATTAGACGTAGCTTACATCCGATTCTGAGAAGGAACTTTGGGCTAGATAAATTATGCGATAGAATAGTACATATGTAAATATATTTCACATGCTTCCCTTAGTTCTCACTTTAGCGAAATAGATATAATCACCTAAAGGCGTAGAGCCAATTCTCAAAACTATATGTATTTATATTTCAGGAGCCTGCATGATCAGTCGCTTTGCCTCCTGGCTTTCGGCCATTTGGGTGTCCTTGCAGGCCGTGCTGGCACTGGCCTACATCGGGATGTTCGCCTCCAATGACCTGCCATTCCGGGAGTGCGCTGGACCCGTGAAACTGCGATTGGTAAGTAAGAGCTACTCTGCCAGGGGAATGTAATTTAAAATGCGATATTCTACAGAGTGGATACCTCCTGACGGGAACCAGTGGACAAGAGTGTTTGCAGCTGACCTTTCTAACTCCATTCTGGCGAAATCCTCTGTACTTTGGCCTTCTGGCAGCGGGACTTATAGGCCTCTGGATAGTTGTAATGTTGTGGTAAGATAGAATGACTAAAATACATTTATAGTAAAAGATTTATAAGCCCATTTCTTATCCAACAGCACACACAATGCCAAAATCCTGCGGCGCAGTATATTCGTCTTCGGACTAGTTGGTCTAGTCCTGCTTTGCACACTCACTGGTTGGGAGGTGCGAAACTCCTTCAGTCGTCACTACTTTCCGGAGCTGTGGGGCTTCGACTCTGGTTTGCTGGCCGAAAGCAACATCTGGTTCAATGCCCTGATGCAAGTCCTCTTCTCAGTGAACTGTGGCTTTGGAGCTCTGCCCATGGTCACGGGCAAGTTCTTGTACAAAGGCGACGCTGTGAGAACCTCGGTGGTTTATCTCTGCTTCAACCTGCTCATCAACGCCATTGCCGTGACCCTGTTCATGGTACAGTTTGATTTGTCGTCAAATGGCTTTCAGAATATGGAGGAACTGAAGCCCCTAACCGCCATCTACGACCGGGTATTGAATGGATCCCGGGAGGGCGATAGTCACCTACTACAGCATCTGGTCCCATCCCTAATCTACGCCCTCATAATCCTCTCGGCCATGGTATCCATCACAGTGGCGGTGTACACCTCCACACGTCTTGTGCCACGACGCCCCAACTATGTGATCTGCCTGATTGGATTGGTGGTGGCCGTTATTTCCTTCGCGGCGCCCAAGTTCCTCATCGCCCGCGTGCTGGATTCGCGATTGGTGGGCACTATGGTGGTCACTGCTTTGGTGTTCGAGCTGATTGCCATAACTTGGATCTACGGAGCAAAGAACATCTACACCGACCTCGAGTTCTCCATAGGTCGTCCCATTTTTCGGGTGTGGATGTGGCTGTGGGTCATTTGTCCGGCCATACTGACAGGTATTTTGGTGTGGTGGTGTGCGGACGACGATCAGTACGACTTGCTGGCGGAGTATCTCCCTCGCTGGGCGCCAATTCTTTTTGTGCTGGCCGTCATCGTGATCATCGCCTGTGTGCAGATCTTCCGGCAGGTGGAGTACAACTTCTTTGGCATGATCTGCGAGGCTTCAAAGCCTGCAAAGGAGTGGGGTCCGGCGGATCCTTTGGCCCGCCACTCCTGGAAGCAGTGGCGCTCCGTATGCCAGGACACAGGACGCAGGGACTTTACCCTAAGACGAAGAGGTACACGGGACTATACGCACTCCATCAAGAAGGGTCAGTACTCGAGTGCGACGAAGTATGGAGTACAGAATGGAGGTCAAACCCAGACGCCTATGCATCAGCAGCACTGGAAGTCATCCACGCCGGGAAATAGTTCCCCCAACTACAGCGGATCCATGTTTGGGGACTCAGCCATTGAAGAGGATATTAGTGTGGATAAATTCCCAGGAATCACGCAGCAGCAATACGTTCCCTTCCAGGCTAGTGATACGAAGCAGTCGAGGTATTCACAGAGAATGCGGCAGACCGCTCAGCCGCAGACCCAAACGCAGATGCGACCGCCCAGGGAATCCGTGGAGAAACATCGTGAGGTGGTCTACATTCGCCGCCTCTCCGATGGTGGAACTGGTACAGGCCATGCCACGCGGATAGAGATATCGCCCTCCAACGAATCCATTACCTACGGCAATGGCAAGAGCAACAATAACTACACCTCGGCCATGTCCCGCAATCCGCTGGGCCGCTCCACGGGATGTCTGGCCGCTCCGGCCCAGCCGCCGCCGCCCAGCGTGCATGTCAAGCGGTCGGCCAGCTCGGTGGTCAATGTCAACTCCCACAAGCTGCCACCTCCAGCGACGTCCGGTGGAGCGGCGGATCACATTTGCTGGCGGAAGTTCAACGTCAATCCGGAAGAGTATTCCACGGAGCTGTGAAATCAGGGGAGGACCAGGAGTAGGAAACGAAGCATTCACATTCAAAAAGACTTGTTGCATCCAAAACAAACGTATCTGTATCTGTAATCCGTATTGCATCTACGGCACACCTAACTGTAAGCTACGAATAACGAACCATGTTCATAGGGAAAGTGTATCTTCTAGTTGCGAGCTGTAAATAGAAAGAGAGAGAGATAGAGGAGAGAATGTCCCTAGATTTAGTTCTACGATCTAGTTCCTTAGCTTAAGTCGAGAAAATTCCGTTGTCATTGTTCTTCATCTGGAAATCAGGAGCAGGATAAGAATGAGTATACATTTAGCCTAAGCACGTTGAACTATCAAGGATTCGAGTGCCTGAAAAAACATGAATTAACTGAATTAACCCTAAGCTTTTTCAGCTCTTAGTTAGTCCGTAGGCTTATGACCCCATAACCTAAGCATCCATTGCAAAGTTACACTAAAAACACAACGATTCCGAAAACGATCTTATGTAATAAATAGAAGGATTAGTAAATTATGATCGCTCGTGTTTTCTGTTCGCCGCAATTATATGGACATTAAATATCAAAGTTCGGGCATTTGTCAAGTCGGGTGCTAAATTTGTTTCCTAATCACAAAACTCTTACTTAAATATCTCATCCATGGATTCAAGTTGGGGAACCAGAATTTCAATTAGCATACATGTTCGAACATGATCGGTGGATCGTGTCGATTGCTTCTGCCGCCGTTAACTACCAAAATCCAGCTTAGAATATATGTTCGACTATTTTAAGCTATAAATTTTCGCTACAAATTTGCACAAAATGGTTTTGGGCAAGTGAGCCACCCCTAGATGGCAATTAAAATTTGTTTAAGAATACTTTTGTGTTTAGCCGCAGAGCAAGTTATCTGACGCAAGCGGCAACGAAATCGAAATCGAAAGCTTATAAAGTCACTAAGTTAATAATCGTTTTTGTACCGTTATTCTAAACGGAACTGCGTAGGATTTTTCTGGTTTAGAATATGGATTTAGTCTGCAGCATCGGGCTTATTATCATATGATTTGTATGTTTATACGACTTAACAGTAGATATTAATGCGTTTAAAAAACGATATTCAGAATATTCAGATGATGATAACAAGGATTAATTTCGTTTAGAAGTCATTTCAATACATGTTTGCTTAGATAAATATCAAACTATAAGCAATTCTTAAGTAAAATTTCAAAAATTGTTTTTTTTCAATAGTCACAACATTTATTATTGTGTTCTTTGGAAAGGTCAAACAAACTCATAACTGAACCTCTATGTTCTGGCTGTAAAATGTGTTATATTTTCAATGCCAACCCAACACATTCGAGTACCAAGAAGTAATGAGAGTTGGATATTTATGGAGCTATGAAAAAGGAAATTAGGCAATTACTGGCCAATTTTCGTAAAATGTGATACATTCTTCTTGGCGCGCAGTGCAATTAATAGCGCTAAAGAAGTGCGAAGTTGGCCCATTAAGTGGTCAATCAAGCGATGTTTTGGCCACTTCTGAGCTGATTCCAACTCTTGTTTGGATCACCGAGGGGGGCCTTGAGTGGGGCATATCGAATGGATGGAACAAGCATGTGATGTATGGCTCGAGTTAATCGATTCCACATAAAAATATAGTTTAGCCACGCAGAACTGCATTGAGGTGGCTCCCATGGTGGAGTATCATTAGGCCAGCCACTAAAATGCTAATCGATCCGATCCGAGCTCAACAGGTACAAATATATCTTTATATATGGTATAAGTTGGACTTGGTCTTCTTCCTCTGCTTTGCATAGTGTCCACACACACATAGATACGCACACACACACACACACACATACACTCTGGCCACAAAGTTTGAATCTTGTATTACCAGCTGACGTATTTGCTAACTGATGAATTTTATACAAATTTGATACACTCGAGGTGAGCTTGATTTTGTTTGGCGGTGTTGTTTTTTGTCGTTTTATGTTTTCGTATAGAAGCATCTATGTCTAAATGTATCGCCGTGCAGAAGAAGCAGCGCCTCAACGAGTTTTATTCGCGGTTTTATTTTATATATGAAAATTCAAATTAAAGCTAATAAATACTTAGGCGTTCATTGTGGCTCTAGTCCGAGCCGAACTCTATCTGAAATTCATTAGAAAACTGGTCCATCTAACCTTCGAGACGATAAGATGCCACCGAGAGCGGGGATTGGGCAAGGGACTTCACACTGATTGACGTCTTTGGATTGCATAATCCAATTAAGTTGGTGCTAATCGCCTGAAATGCGATGTCAAGTCGAGTTAATGCCACGAGACATGTAAGGATACTGCAGGATTGGGGCCTCCTTGAAGGTTGCCTCGCGTGTCCAAGTCAAGGCCCCGAAAGGCGGAAGGCAGCGGGAAGCTCCAAAAAACTCAGTGGATGAATGTGTGGTCTTGGACCCGGGTCAACAAATCATAAAGCAACAGCTAAAATTTATGACCAGGTGGAAATTATGAGGCCTTTTCGTGGCTTTACAAGTGCACAGTGGTGTTCGTGGCTGCCATTACGATCAGACACTTCTCATGCCACCACCGATCGTCCAGACTTCGATAAATTATGAATATATGATATATATATAAATATGTGGAGTTCATCGATTGCCTCAGTGTGTGATATCTAATGGAGCTTCTTTAAATCAAAATTAAATACACACTTGCACGAGGAGTCTAAGGGGGAATACCCTTTAGTTCAAGCTTTGTATATTTTGACAATATATAACCAATTATTAATTTATATTATATATTTTATAATCCTATTTTGCTTCCTGTTTCAAAAAGATGATTCTTGGAACTGCTGAATTTCTAGTATTTTCGTGCATCAATAATTTGTAAGCAATAAGTAAGCTTACTTTTATAAAAACTAATTTTTACAAACACAACTGGAAAATTTTAGGATATGTAAGCTTGGATTTTTTGGCGAAGAGTTAAAGCTATTTACTTGGTAACAAATAACAATATTTAATTATTTAAAAAATATATATTTTTTTTTTGTTTAAGAACTTGTTAAGCGATCTATGTTAACCTGTAAATAAAAGGGTGTGCTCGATGAGAAATAAAAGACTGACAAATTTGCATGTCTGCCTTTTAATTTGGCTTTTCGGGCGTAGAATCGACGCTGTCAAAAGTGTTGGTCTGCCTAAAAGATATACCATAAGTAAATGGCAATATATTATGTACTGGGACGAACCAGTTGGCTATTGAAATGAGGCGATATAACCAGTTGGCCAGATCCCGGGCAAAAACAAATGAATTTTATTCGAGATTAAAATTTTGGCTCGTTGTTTTTATTTGGGCAGACCGTGTAGAATTTACACATCCACGTCAAAGCCTTAAGCCTGATCTGTAGCTCCAATTCATACATTATATGTATCTCATTTGTGTATATTTAATTTTGAGTTCAATTTCGGTCCCAAACAGCCTTGTGGCCGTCGACGCGTGTGACTCGGAGTGCTCCAGTTTCTGTTTTATTTGCGCTCCAAAATGTTTGTGCCTCCGACGAGGGGAGTGACGTGATGAGTGCTTGTATCCGATTGCCACTGGCCCAAGTGGGCTAATTTGGCAGCAAAGATGGATAAAGGGGTGACGTGAAGTGCTCTCTGAGTTGGCCATTAATCAGGTCTCTATGTGAGCCATCATCTGAAGCTCCATTTCGAGCACCTTCCGACGAAGACCCCATGGTCTCGAGACGGGGTGTCGCCTTAAGTGAACAATAGGCTCAATTCTGTAGTCCTGGCCTGATTGATGATAGCGGTCCGCAGATCTTGTAAATTCTGTTCAAGCCCGACACTTTCGCTTTAAAAGGCCAGTCGCGAGTTGGTTAAACTTTCAAGGGTCACTGGGTTATGTAATGGTCGAAGCACAGATTCTGTGTAACCGGTTCTCATGGATGCTGGCTACCTGTTCGTCCCACAGTTCCCAGCGCGGTGACCCTCAGCGGTTCCCAAAAAATGGTCTGGGTGTTTCATGTGGCGCGGCAAGGATCGCAATGGCAATGGCCCGCAATTGTGGCCCATAAATTGCTGGCCAAAAACTGGTTAACACTCGCCTGCCGGTGTCCTTGATAAGGCTTATTAATATTTTTTGTTGTTTCTGGGTCTTTCGCAGGGGAAAAACACGTTTTTTCTTCATTTTACTTCTCTCGCCGCACTGTTTTTAATTTCAAGTAAATTTCACAGGTTTTAAATGAATATCAAACGTCATTTATTCATCGAATTCGCAGACTTGGTATATCCATTAACCAAATGCCGTTAGCAAGTTGTTTATGCGATTGCTAACAATTATTCACTCGTATCGCAAACATTTTCCATTTTGCCAAATCATATTCATAAATTTACGGTCGGGATTTCTGTTTTGAATTCTTCTAACTGTACTTTTTATTGTTTAAACAAAGGCGAGCGACAACTTGTTGAAAGAATTAATTAGGTCTTTTTGGCCGATCTAAATCAATTTAAGGAGAATGTTTCACAGATCATTGGTCGATAAGTCAGCCTTTATTTATTTGCATTCAGCCCATCTAGATATGGTTAAAAGACTTAATCGATTTTCAAATACATTTTGTCAGCCTGATTAATTGAGTCAATGAATGAAATATGGCTTTTATTCAAGGGCGAAATAACCCGAATATAGTTCAGTTTAATACTTAATTATCGAATTTTTCGTTGTATATACTTAAGAGTGTTATTATAGAAGGATTTGCAGGACTCAGTTAAATTTTAAAATTATTTTGGACTTGGGATTCAGAAACTTCCAAAAATTGGCAGAAAGATTTCCTACTAAGAACATTCCATTTCAAAGTTGCTGTGTTGTAAAATCCAGTTCGAACCTTTTATAAAACCTTTGGTAATTCCACTTCCTTGACTAGAACTCGAATCCAAATTTCAAACTGAGCACAAAAAAAAAGCGAAACGACGTGGCAAACTAGTTAGTCGGGTTGGGCGTCTGTTTAGCTGGCGGATTTACATAAGTATAAATCTTAAGCAGAAAACAATATAGTCCGCCTTGAGTGAAGTCATGTAGAAGTTACCAGAGATTCGAGTTATGTATTGGGACAAATTTGCATAAATCATAAGCACAATTAACAATCTTTCGGTGCTCCGTTCTCCTCCAACCGCTGACGCAGGTGACGTGACATTTGACTCGGAAATTTATATGATTCCCTCCAAGACAAGATCCGCGAAATTTGAATATCCACGCACTCTGAGACGCTTCTTTATCCATTCAAAGATGCGTGAATCTTCTGGGCGGGTAGAGAGTCATCGGCCTTCTTATAAATATTCAGTGGCGACATCTTCTTCTCGGTTTTCTGTTCTTCGGCGAACACTTTTTATTAACCGATATGCGGTTGAGTTTTTCGTGTTGCTGGCCAAGAGACTTGATTTCAATTTTAATGGCCGGTGCGTGAGGGTATTTAATTTGCTCTAGGATTAGATAAGTAATATTAATTGTCTACCTGAATCGGTACAAGTCTTTAAAAACAAGCGTCGAGGCATTTAAGAATACAATCAATCTTCTCAGCAGTTTTAACATGATTTATATAATATTTAATTGTGCTACGAATTACATTAAAGAAATAGTATTTTTTGGAAAAAATCTTAGTCTTAAAGTTGTTTGCTACATTTCTGTAAGAAATTTGCATCTCCAGAAGATGGTTCTTTGTGAGGATTGTTTTTGGATTTACCAGAAAATAAAATGTAGTTAGTTTTATGATTTAAGATTTGTTTACCTCGCTTCTCGTTTTGTTTTTGATGACTAAAAATGCCATTTATACAAGATAATGTCTGTAGCACCATTCGGAAATAGCGCCAAGACAAGATCTCCATGCTGATAAAACATAATGAAAAACTAGATATTATGATTTCCGCGCCCGAAACAAAGGCTCATAACAATTCACATACGAGCTCTGAAACTCCCCTAGATTAACAAATTTATTTTTAAATTATCCGAATAGCAACCTGTCTAGAATGCGGTTTAGAACAGGCTCAGGCCACGGGCTTGTTTGATTCGACAACCGCCAACGTCCTTCAGTGGAGGCAGCAAATTATCAACCATGCATGGAAGACGTTGAATAATCGTCTGTTGCAATGTCGGATGAGGTTACAAAAAAAGGCTTTTCCTCTAGCCGGCAGTCGAGAAGCATTCAATGCGCCAAAAACTAAAAAGAAATAATAAAAACAAGTCAGTCGCTTCAGTTATCCGCAATGACAAATTTGAAATGTCATCAGTCGCCGCCAAGTGTCATTGCCTTTGCGGGGATGTGCGAAGCAAGTTATGACCCGAATAGTTAGCCAGCAATTATGTAATAAAAGCCAAGAATTAATGTGGCTCTAAGTGCCGTCTGATGGCCGCAGGGGTGACTTCCGTTCGGCTGCACTTCCTCTGGGTGTTGTTCCGTTCCGTTTTTTTCTAGACCCTGACTACCCAGTGACCACGCACCTTTGGGCCGAAAGAGTTCAAAGTCACATCTATTTTGGGCCGGCTCATGACTGCGCGTGGCCAGTGGGTGTCACTCTGATTGGTTCATTAAAATCTAGACGTGACTGCTTGCGAATAAATAAATTCTAGTTATTAAAGTGGCGAAATGCAGGCGATGACAAATGCCGAAACCCGTTTGGGAGTCGCTCGAAGAATGCAGCACTGAACACCGATCACCGATCATCGAGATCTTCGAGTGTGCGTTTAAAGGTCACTCGGCTGACACGGAGTCAGAGATGAGCTGAGCCGAGCTGAGCCTACCTTAACATTCAACTCCGGCTGCCATCTGCTGACCCCCGGGCACACGCATTTTTGGCCAAGTCAACCGGTTCATGTTCATGTTCAATTGGCCGACTCCAACTCCAACTCCAACATCGACGCGCAACTCCAACTGCATTTAGGCCTGCTCCGAGGGGTAATTGCCATTAGCCAACGCCTGATCTTCTCGGCCTTATTTGCCTTGGCAAGCATCGATGGGAGCCTTGACTTGGCTCTCGATCGGCAAGCTCAGCTTCGGCTTGTCTCATCGATTGATGAAATTCGGTGGCTCGGACCCATTTACCAAATTAAACGCTGCACGACAACGTGTTTAACACTCGCCGCAGACTTCTGCCAAAAGTACGAGCATATTTGCCAGCCATCGGAGTTGGCTAAATAGAAATGCCAACAAGAGCAGGCGTTGGTGGATGGTCGGATGGCTGGATGGTGCGTCTGGCTTAGTTGCCCTTCTGCCATAATTGCTGGGCCTCAATTTGGCTGCCTTTTTGTCTTAGCCATGTTATCTGGCTGTTAACTCACAAACATCAAACAACCGAGACTGGTTGCCTTTCTGGTCAGCATTCAGCTGTCGGCGTCGCTGTCGACGACGGCTGAGGCAGCGGCAGCGGCAGAGGCTTCGTATTCGGCTCATCTTCATCTGGCCAAAATGCTTTCGATTTCGGCTTTTGGCCGTGTGTTAACAGCTGTCGCCCAGGTGAAGATGCCTCTGCCGACGCCGCTGCCCAAGTGGGCAGATGCTGAGTCCGAGTATATATAGAAAATCTACAAGTTTTGATGCTTTAGTTGGTATTCCACACTCGACCTAGAAGTTAAACCAACTTAGCTTGGCATCGATCAAATTCAATCGTCCATTGAATTTGATACGATCGGTCGCGTCTTCTCCTTTCCGATCCTCACAGTACCGTCCGCAAGGATTAACCACGCACATCGCCTAGGATTACCTACGCACCCGGGATTACCGCAACTGCCGTTTGTAGCAGTCCGAAAGTGTACACCATGGTAACCGAACCCAGTTCCAATCCAATCTAACCAATCCAAAACGAACAATGATCGTGTGCAAAGTGCAAAATAACGAAATAACAAGTGTCCCTCGGTGTGAAGACAAACAAGACAGACATTTCGCAAAGGAAAAGCAGTGCAGATGAAGATAAAAAGTATCAGTTTTGTTAGTCCAACATATTTAGGGAGTTTCCACGTTTTATAGTTTGAGCTTGTGAACTACAAGAAATATTTAAACCAAAAACGTTACGAATCTTCAATGATGTTCGCATTTAAATTTTAATTTTAAAATAGTAGCAGTTATAAATACAAATTGAAACATTTCTTGTGTTAAAATAATATCTCAGTTAAATAGCTTCCTTAAAATCTTGTTCCAAAATCTTCAGAAATACATTAATTCGAGCATTTTGTATCTATGTATTAAAGGATACTAAAGAAGCACGATATATAGTTGTATATTAAATGCGCACGTTCTATAATTTGATGTAGGGATACAATCTTAAAAAAGGGCTATAAGATAAGATAGGGCTTTTAAGCTGGCAACTTCATTCCGATTTTTCTATGTGCATACCCAAGCATCGCAAACAAGAAGAAATAGCAAATAAATTGCCAACACCGACTGCAGTTCCAATTCAATCGCCATCTATTTGCATTTCACATTTTGTCGAGGGTCCAGCTCTGGACCCGGGCTATCATCTCGAGTTAAGAGTTGACCAGATGGCGGTTGACATTTAAGCCATGTAGAAATTGAGCAAGTGGCATCGAGTGCAATGTTACGCATACGCCGTGTTGGCCGCCCACGGAGCAAATCGCCTTGGCGCGATCCGCAATTTGCGTATTAAGTCATTAGGATGGACCAGCTGCATGTGCATTCTGCCATGTGGCGGCAGTTTCTATGTCAGCATTGACATGGCTGAAGATGAAATTAAAACTTGTTTTTTTTTCCATAATTTTCGCTTTTGCTTCTGACATTTGCTAGTCGCAATTTGCGATTGGCGTATTTAGGTAAATAGCCATAAAAACGTTGCCTTAAGTTAGATTCTTGACGTTGCCATTGAATAGACGTCCATTAATCACCATCATTGTTGTTGCCAAAGAAGATTTCATTGTTAAAGGGCCGCCTGATCTTTTCCCCAGACTTTAATGCACCCAAATCTCTCACAGTTTTGGACAAATTAAGTTGCCCCAAAAGTCTTGGCATTGGGGCTCTACCCTCGATGCGGTGTGAATCAGATTAATTAGCTGCCAATTAGCATACTGAACAGTAGAGGGAATCGCTCTTCCCCTGCAAATATCTCTCCAAGTCCTTTCACTTTCTAACCGTTGAGCACCACCCGCCGCCATAAGTCAAACCCGATTTGGTTCTCGAATTCCTCAGCCTAATTGTGGCTGATGCGATATTTAAAACAAGTTAGAACAGGTTCATTAGCATAAATTACTTAAAATCATTTACATACAAAGATCAAATATTTTTGAAATTAGCAAACAATCAGAAACCAAAAATGAAACTGGACCCAGTCGGTTTTGGAGGTATGGTTTAAAATCTAACAGATTTGGTTATAAATGACACCCGGGGCTTACTATTCTTCTTATGCCAGATGCGTATGCTAATTTTGCGTTTTTTCACTAGTTTTATGGCCAGTCTTGGCTGATTATTATATAATCATGGCTAGAACTGGTCTGGAGTTTGGGGCCCGGATCCGGGCCGGTTTCTTTCATAATCGGCTATTTTTATAGCCCCCGAAAATTCTCCGTCAGCCAATTAATTGAGCTCATCGACACTGGCCATCTGCGGCCATCGACGAGCACTTTCATTAACCAGCAATGACCTTGCCGAAACTCCAGCGACAAATGCAAATAAACCCGCTGACAGCATCGTCGGAAGCCATAATTCAGGGGCTACTTCCTCGGATCCCCATTGAGCTCACATCTCTTGTGTCTCTCGGCATTTGCATGGGCATTATGTATCAATCGCGCCAATCTGCGATATTTACATACATAGCTCCGGGGGAGGGGACTGACCTAGAGATGCTAATGCCCGTCAAAGCTGAATGTCTGCGTTAGCATTTCGGGTGATTTTCAATGCATTATGGTAAATCGATTCGCCGGCTTGGCTGTTTGTTGGCTGAACTTTACCACAGTTTTGAACTGCAGGCCAGCGTAGTTGCCTTGCCTCCTCCGACCCCGGCCAAGTTGCCACGAAGCGTGAATAGACGATTAGCCTAGAAGGCGATCAATTAGTCGCAATCAGGTTGTTAGAGCCAGTCGTTAGTCTCAGCACCTCTGTATGGCGACACCATCGAAATCCATCAATATGTAGCATCACTAACCAAACTGTGTTTTCCGTTCCTTACCCACAGAGAAGTGCACTGTTCGTCTTGGCGCTTTGCGTTGTGGCTGTGGCCACCGCATCGGCCGATACCCATGAGGTAAGTCCGGAAATCTACCGATTCCCTGCCAACAGGAACTTATAAGCCACCTTTTACAGCGCAAGACTCGTGCCGCCGAGGGATACTTTTACCCCCCGCCCGATGTTCCATTCGATCTGCCAGTCCGCACCACCCAGCCGCCCACAAGGCCGCCAACGCGCCCTCCCACTAGGCCACCCACCAGGCCACCCACCAGGCCACCCACTAGGCCTCCCACGCCACCACCAACCTACTTGCCGCCCACCAACAAGCCACTGCCACCAGTGACCACCCGTCTGCCTCCTCCACCACCACCACCAAGGACTCCTCCCCCAACGAGGCCCCCAACTAGGCCACCAACCACTCGTCCGCCAGCAACCTACTTGCCACCCACCAACAAGCCACTGCCACCAGTGACCACTCGTCGTCCAACACCACCACCAACGAGGCCACCACCACCACCAACGCGTGCGTCGACTCCGGCTCCTACTTACCTGCCACCCACCAACAAGCCACTGCCACCAGTCACCGTGCGCACCACTGTTCGCACCACTCCTCGTCCAACTCTGCCTCCTACCAGGCCACCAACTCGTCCGCCAACTCGCCCACCAACCACTTACCTGCCACCCCCAACTGTGCGCACCACCCGCCCTCCTCCACCACCCACTCGTCCCCCAACTAGGCCACCAACCACCTACTTGCCTCCCGTTACCGTGCGCACCACCCGTGCTACCCCACCACCAACTCGCCCACCAACCCGGCCACCAACCTACCCACCGACCACTCGTCGTCTGACCACTCCGGCTCCTACTTACTTGCCACCCACTAACAAGCCTCTGCCACCAGTCACCGTTCGCACCACTGTTCGCACCACTCCTCGTCCCACTCTCCCTCCCACGAGGCCCCCAACTAGGCCACCAACCACCTACCTGCCTCCCCCAACTGTGCGCACCACCCGTGCCACCCCACCACCAACGCGTCCACCAACCCGGCCACCAACCTACCCACCCACCACTCGTCGTTTGACCACCCCGGCTCCTACTTACCTGCCACCCACCAACAAGCCTCTGCCCCCGGTCACCGTTCGCACCACTGTTCGTACCACTCCTCGTCCAACTCTGCCCCCTAGCCTGCCCCCTACCAGGCCCCCTACCAGGCCCCCAACCCGTCCACCAACCACCTACCTTCCTCCCCCATCTGTTCGCACCACCCGTGCTACCCCTCCACCAACCCGTCCTCCAACTAGGCCACCACCACCACCCACCCGTGCATCCACTCCTGCTCCTACCTACTTGCCACCCACCAACAAGCCACTGCCACCAGTCACCGTGCGCACCACTGTTCGCACCACTCCTCGTCCAACTCTGCCTCCTACCAGGCCACCAACTCGTCCACCAACTCGCCCACCAACCACTTACCTGCCACCCCCAACTGTGCGCACCACCCGCCCTCCTCCACCACCCACTCGTCCCCCAACTAGGCCACCAACCACCTACTTGCCTCCCGTTACCGTGCGCACCACTCGTGCTACCCCACCACCAACTCGCCCACCAACCCGGCCACCAACCTACCCACCGACCACTCGTCGTTTGACCACCCCGGCTCCTACTTACCTGCCACCCACCAACAAGCCTCTGCCCCCGGTCACCGTTCGCACCACTGTTCGCACCACTCCTCGTCCCACTCTCCCTCCCACGAGGCCCCCAACTAGGCCACCAACCACCTACCTGCCTCCCCCAACTGTGCGCACCACCCGCCCTCCTCCACCACCCACTCGTCCCCCAACTAGGCCACCAACCACCTACTTACCTCCCGTTACCGTGCGCACCACTCGTGCTACCCCACCACCAACCCGGCCACCAACCTACCCACCGACCACTCGTCGTTTGACCACCCCGGCTCCTACTTACCTGCCACCCACCAACAAGCCTCTGCCCCCGGTCACCGTTCGTACCACCGTTCGTACCACTCCTCGGCCAACTCTGCCACCCACGAGGCCCCCAACACGTCCACCAACCCGCCCACCAACCACCTACCTGCCCCCCGTCACTGTTGTGCGCACCACCCGCCCTCCTCCACCACCCACCCGTAGGACCACAGTCTACGTGCCACCACCAACCGTGCGCACCACCGTGTACGTGCCACCCCCGACACAGCGCACCACAGTCTACGTCCCACCCGCACCCACCAAGCACCAGGGCTACCAATACCCCGTGCCCAGCATCCCCTTCAACTTCTAGATCTAGAGATCCAGATGTGATTAGGGATAGGGCCATCGTCTAGGGCTAGATTGATCTAGTCAATTCTCGTACAGTCTAACTTTACACGATCCGGCGCCAGCGGTGCTAGAGGGCGCCACTGGTGCGCCTGCAAGGACGACACTTGTTTGTTTTTATTTTATTTTTGTAATTAATGAATCGCATACTCATACAGCTAGGGATCATTGTAAATGAGTGCCCCAATTGTACAGCTAACAGTCTATCCAACTCTTGCTATGTTCTACCACTACTCTACGATCGATGGGCGGCCGTCGTCTGTGACGGACGCCAGCTCAAGACTATATAGCTCTATATTACGATTAAATAAACTTTTAATTCGGATCGCTGAAACCTGAACAATAAAATAAGTTTTTCGAATATTTACAAGCATTTTCATCTTCTGTTTTTGGGAAGCGGAAATAACATGCAGTCCTGTTATGTTATGTGCGATGTTTGAAACCCAAACAAACAATAATAACACATTTTCTTTTTCACTCCTAACCGGGAAATGGGATGAAGCCATGTCCGGGAGATTTTGTGGTCTGGTTGGTCTCTCCTCTTTTCGGAGTTATCTTAAAAGTCGGTTTTTACGACTATGCTAAGGAGATCGTTGCTTGCAAGCCATAAAGCGCCTAAAGTGCAGGTTAGAGAGTTAACCTTGACCTCCACTTCTGGTCTCTACCAATTTAAGTTATGGATGTGAAACACGTTAGCTTAGTTAATAGGTTTGAAATGTTCGTATGAGTAGGTATTTAAATACATGTTTACTTTGAGCGATGTATATTTTCATGAAATATGAAATAATTTAACCTTAGTTTATAAATAAATGTCAAATTTGAGATATAGTTGAATTGTGATTTGAACTTATGACTAGTAAAATATTGGATTGGTTTTTTATATAATTATTGATTTTCACTAAATGTTATCATTTCCCTTTAGAAAAGTATTTCAATTATATAAAGTATTAGAGCAGTGGATAGTCACCTCCTTCGTGAGTGCATAACCA
Organism: Drosophila sechellia; assembly: GCF_004382195.2. Classification (NCBI taxonomy): domain Eukaryota; kingdom Metazoa; phylum Arthropoda; class Insecta; order Diptera; family Drosophilidae; genus Drosophila; species Drosophila sechellia. The sequence goes on along the minus strand of NC_045951.1, from coordinate 16,952,984 downwards.
CTTCGGTTTCATTAGCCTCGAAGATATTTCTAGTTACTTCGCAGCTATCTTCAGATTTTCATGGTCAATGCGTTTTTTAATATCTCTTTCTTTTCCACTTGCCTGGGAGCACGAATTCGCCTGAGCAATTAATTTATTTGTCTGTCTGTAGCTTGCTGTTTTGCTTTCGCAGCCAAACTCTATTAAACTTTCTAATTAAGCTGTTGCACTTGGGCCGATATAACCGACGCTTTTTAGGCGCCGCCAGCTCCCAGTTGCACTCAGTCATCGTTGCGATCCGCGATGAGGCAGAAGCTCAGGCCCACATTTATCAAGCGATAGGCAAGCCGAGTGGTTCGAGCAGCAGATCCCGGAAAGATGTTCATGCAGTCGGCAGTCGGTCAAGGACAACGGGACACTCGAACGCGACTGGATCCTTGCTGGACTAAAGGCAGGCGGTGGATTATGGGCCTGATCCTGGTGTACACAATAGTGAGTTGAGGATTCGATGCTCTCATACAAAAGCGATTTTTTTATTACGCAGTTCAGTGTAATTGGACAATTATTATTTGTTGGTTACATATTTTGAGTAACAATTACGTAAAAATCTTGATATGAGCAAAGGGAGCTGTAATTGCACATCTCCCGAGTTCCAAGTTGAAGTAACTCTGTTACTCGGCAAATCAAACAATTATCTTAAAGCACATGTAACCCCTCTATCTTTGATTTCATTTTGTGTGTACCTGCAGATGTCTCTCATGGTAGTGAAGGTCGCCTCCGCAGCCACTCTTTATCAGCAGCACCCGCAGCAGCATCTACAGCAGCAATCTCTGAACGACATTGAGTCCTCAGCAGACGAGCCATCCCAGGCCACCACGGAGACCGAGCCCTCGGACAGCGACAGCGACATCGAGAAGATGCGGGCCAAGCTGCAGCAACTGCAGCACGAGCAGCAGCAACAGTACCTGCGCCAGCAGCAACAGCAGCTGCAGCTGCATCTGCAGCAGATGCAGACGACGCAGGGAGCTGCTGGGGAAACCGCCTACTTATTGGAGCGTGCCGACAGCAACATTGCACCCATCTACGGGACGTGGCGCACGAAAGCGCAACGGCAGCAACACGCAACTTCGTCGCACGAAACGGACGACGCCCATGTTTACGAGCGCCTGCCCAAGCGATCGGCGACCATGACGCCTCTGAGGGGGTTGCTGCGAGATCAGATGCCACGCCCACCGCGGCTCACCACCCAGGATATGCAATTGTCCCTGGGCTCGCCCTCTCCGCCGCCGGGGCCCACAAAGGGTTTGCTGCGACGGCAGTACTCCGAAACTCCGGGAACCCGAGCCCTTCGAGGTCAGGAAGAGTTCAAGCCCAAGCCGTTTCACTTTCCCTACGAAGGTCCGATGCCCGAGCAGTTCACCAAGGGTGAGGGTCGTCCCGAGCTGAACAATATCCAGGACATCCTGCAACACCTGCACATCGGAGGCTTAGCGCCCAGTAAGCTGCCACCCATGGCGATGATGCCCACGGGTCTACACATTGCCGGTACTTTCAAGAACTTCAAGTCCAGTGGAATAGGAAACTTCTTTCGCGGGAAGCGCAACAAAAAACAGATGCAGTTTACCATTCCGATGCCCATGTTCCCCATGATGTCTATGCCAATGCCATGGTATAATCATGGTGTGATGCCCCATCAAAGGGTGGCCATTGATCAGCTGTATCCCTACAAGCCCCGTTCGCCGCAGGATGTCAATCTGTTAGCCATGCAGCCAGTGGGAAACGGAAAACCATTGTCTAAAAAGAAGAAAAAGAAGCAACAGCAGCAGCACCAGCAGCAACTGCAACAGCAGCAGCAACAACAACAGCAGCAACAGCTACTGGAGCATGGCAGTCAGCAGCATTTTGTGGCAGATCCCTTCGTGCACCAGCATTTTGCACAACCTGTGGTCGCGCTGAATGCCACACGCCAGTCGCATCTGAAAAGGGTTCCTTTTAAGGTCAATCTGGACATATATCCTGTGCTGCCGCCTTCGCGGCCTGCCTCTGTAATGCGGCATCCTTTCCAGCAGGATTATGCCCTCCCCTCACCGGCAGCTTTGACTGGAACCACGGCTGCCGCGTATCAGATGGGTCAGGGCATTTACCAGACCCCCTTTAAGTTCCCCACGCAACAGCCCGTAGTCTTCCCTGACCAGGCTACCAGATACAGTCAGCAGCAGGCTTTGTACCACAACCAGGCCCACAAGTTTCCGCCACCGAAGAGCGTACATCCTGATGAGCCCATTTACGGACAGAGCTCTGGACAGGGTCAGGGTCAAGTGGACAGCCAAACGAACCCCATCATGCTGCACTTGAACGTGTTCCCCAAGCAGAAACCAACTGCCACGATTCGAGCCTCCACCAATCCATTCTACAATCACAACGTGCAACGCAACATGATCAACTCCAATGACTTGCCGCCACCCAATCCGCCCAGCCCCATTGAACCAAGACAGTCAGTCAATGGCAGTGGCACTGGTCTGCAACAACAGCAGCAACAGCAGCAGCAACAACACCATCCGTCGCAGCAGCAGCAACATCATACGTCGCATAATCAAACCCAGCAGCAACATCAAGCGACACAACAGCAACATCTGCAATCCCAGCCGGGGAATCGATCCAGTACCATTTCTCGCAGCGATCACCTGCCGCTGATTGACTTTGAGCATCCTATTGTGGCAGCTGAGCTTTCAGATCACTCCGCCTTGGGCAGCATTCGGCAGGATTATCGATATAGGAAAACACCAGCGGAGGAGCACTATCGTTATCCGAAGAGCGCCAATATCGAACAGATGGCAGCGGAGGCCCAGACCGCCTCGCTCTTCCGCTTTCCCGTCGAGGATCTGATACAGTTCCAGGTGGACGATGCTCTCTAACCACTAACTACGCTAGTTGTACTTAGAGTAAGTTAGGGCTAGCTGTTCCGCATTGCAAGGACTTATTTACCTTGAGTAATTAAATGAAATATAGCTAAATTGAATGTTTTGTATTTATAATATTATTAATAAACGTATCTCAATTTCTATTAACATAGACGCTTTTTATTTTCCAAATCTTTTTTGGCATTTTATCTGAATTAATTTATTCGGTAGTGGGCTAATAAAAAATGAATGGATTTAGTTAATATGTAGATTGATAATTTGATGTTCAAGTTATAAAAATTCTTCTGAAATTTTAAACAAACTGATCACTGAAGGTAAGGCTTATTTTTAAAAGGCACATGAAGTAATTTACATCTCTGTATGTAATTTTTTTTACGAATGTTGTACTTTGCTTCATTTTAAGTTAAATTATATAGTATATACATTTATAGACCAATTTAGCAGGGCTATAGTTTGTAAATAGGAACACCATACATCCCGAAAATACTTTTTTCGTAAGCCCAAAAGTGGGCTTCAAACTTCACTGCCAGTTTTCATTGCCAATTCCATTGCGCGTGCGCGAAACCCGCAGTAAAACAGAACCGGCAAGAGCCGAAAACCAGTATTCCGAGCCGAGTCTTTGTGAGCGGCTCTCATTGGGAAAGAACGGGCAGCAACAGGTAAGTCCGGCCAGAAGGTAAGCGAGCGTCGCTTCGTACAGACGTTGTCGCGCTTGTAACTCGACTCAAATCGGCATCCGCGAGATACTTTAGAGCAATCCGTAGCAGCAAAAACAACAAGAGCAGCAAGGCGCAAGATCAAGTTTCGGACCCTAGCGTCATCCGTTGTGCGGTTTCGAGTGTGTGTGTTTTTTGCGTGCGTTGGCCAAAACCGAAAATATAACCGCGGAATAGTTGACCAGAAATGGTCATTCCGCATTAGTGTTAATTATAGTTTATTTGCCCGAACTGCTAGCCCTAAGCCGCCCAAATTGCATTTCCTTCCTGCTTTTCCGCCACGCTCTCTCCTTCTTCCTCTCCACCATTTCGCTCTCCATTTGCTGTTCTTTTTCGGCCAAAACAAGAACCCATAGATACCTACTCGGATACTATACCATACCATGCTATATACCTGAACCAGTCGGCTGCCTGTGTTTATTTGTTTTAGCCGCTTTTGCACATTCCCCTGCTTTTGCTTGCGATCTGTGGTGTGTGTTGTGTGGTGTTGGTACCAAAAGAAAGCCATCATCGTCGCATTTGCCAATCGCCGAGAAGTGCCCAATGATCGGAACTGGCGAACAGCAGCTGCCTCATCATCATGTGCCACTTTTCACATGTGCATAAAGTGAAATCTTCTGTTCGCTACTAAATTTCTTTTAGATTTCGTCGGAACATCTTTCATATACATATACCCACATTCGCTTTGCACATCATTTGTGGAATGCGATCGAGAGCTGGCAAAAGTTCAAACGGCAAGGCTAAGATAAGCAATTCTGCAAGATCAGCTCAATCTAAGCCTCAGCCCAGTCCCATTCATTTGAGCCAACCCGCGACAAGGCCAACTGGGGGCGGTGCAGCGGCTAGCATTGAAAACTCGTTGTTTCGGGCCCAATAAATAACCAGAGTTTGTTTTGCATTTCGGTCAGTCCAAGAACGCGACCGAAGCGAAGTGAGAGAGCAAAGAGATCGAATCATACCGAAACTGTGTCGTTCTACATGTGCCAAATACTCGTGTAAACAACCATCGAAACTCGGACCTAACGGATACGGATACCTAACGGCACTGAAATTAGCAACGGCAACATGTTGCCGCTGCTGTTGCCACTTTTTCTGAGCCTGACCGCTGGCCAGCTGGTCAACCAACCGCCGCAGTTCGTCCCCGGAACGGGTGACATGTCCCGATTTAGCCTCTCGGAAAACACACCCGTCGGCAGTCCCGTCTTTCAGCTGAAAGGTGAGTTGCAACCAGGTCGCATTTTTTTTCGAATTTTGGTGGGGGGAGTTCTGGCCAAGATTGCATGCTCGACATCTTATCAACATGTGTAGTACGGGGCCGTCACGTTTCATAATTTTATGCGGAATTGCTTCACGGCTTTCATTGCATCGCAAAAGACAATGAACACCCATAGCCCAATTCCCACGCAGTTTGTGGCAATGCCTTTCACTGCCAGTAGTTCGTTTTGTTTTGGCCAAAATAAAGAAGGAAATGGATCAAATACTGGCCTAGTGTGGGAAGATGGAATTAATAGTAACTACATATACGGGCTATTTTTATGGGAATTTAAGAAGGCCACATGCATATTATATTAGTACTTAAGTACAAATAATCCGAACAGAACAGACATATTTGAGATTACATATATTATAGAATAAGATAAGCTGCAAAGAATATCGCTAAGATGGGGTCTGCTTTTGTACAAGAAAACTATGTAGATAAAGTACCTACTGACTCAGTCACGATCTTGGTCTAATTAAAAAATAACCTATTATCTGGTTTATCTGTTATCTTTAAGAGAACAATTGTTTATTAGTTCACTAACAATCTTTAAATAAAACAACATGATTGTGGCGCAATAAAATCTGCAAAAATTAATAAATTGAAATCCTACAAAAAATGACTCTCATAAGATTTAAGTCTTTAATTATATAAGTAATATTCAATTACCTTTTCATAAGAATACTAAAAATACTTTATATTGTGTTTAAAAAGTTCCGCTCATTAATATTATATTTGGTTGTGATTATAATAATAATTTTATCCATTAAGATCAAGTAATCTTGGCATTTCTGATGTTGGCTCTTAAAGTCCATAATTATGTTAGTTAAATCAACAAGCATAATTAAACTAACGTTTAGTAATTTTCTTTCTGTCTTTCGTTACTTTCGCTGAAATTGTCTTTGGCTAAATAGGCTATTCAAAAGGGTATTCCACCTTCGGTGCAAGCAAACATTCCTCCAAAACTGGCTCTAATAATTTTGTAATTTAGCTTTTGATCATACCTCAAATTACCAGTGGTGACTTTCATTTCTTGGACCGCATTGGTCTGGGTGGCCCACCTACTTCGGGTCAACCTTGTGCGGAGTATTGGATTTTTGTGGTCGCCGCACGTTTTCAGCACCCTCGTATCTCGCATTCGTCAGATATATGAGCATATATTCGCGATTGCATAATGCCGCTTGGCTTAAAATATGCAGTGCGGATCTGCAAGAATGCTCGATAAGCCAACAAGATATTCATGTTTTTATTGTTTATTTTTTTCCTTTTCTGTTTCTGGTTTCTAGTTTTTTTGAAGTTAGCTCGCCCGAGAATGCAGTTTGCTAATCAATTGACAAACAAAAACAAACAAAGACAGCCAAAGACATATGTATCTGATAGGTGAGCAGGCGGAAATGCATTTGAACACGTTTGTGCGTAGCACCACCGATAAGTGTTAGTCCACGATAATGGAGATTGCGGCAAGCTAATGGCGCCCATTAGATAGAGAATGAAAACAGCACTTTTACTCCGAACGAGAGTGGCAATCAAACGAGAGTCGATTTCCTATATCTCTGGCAATTCTCAGACTTAATAAACTTCGGGCGGGCCAGCCACTCCCCCTGAATTATGTTATCTAACAGGCAGATCTAGTTTGCACCTGCTCCTCAACCAAATGACACCCTAACACAGAGGCCCAGTTAAGAGATTGAGATACATTTGCAGCTGCGGCGGCTTCGAGCCTGCAATTTGATGCTGCTCCACGGCAACTCCATAATCAGATGGGGCATTGTCTTAACTGGTTGCCGAGCGTGTGCCAAATCGCCTTGGATGATGCTCGCCCAGTGACTCCGCCTGCAAATGTAACCGATGCCGAGACTCGGGTGCAGATGGAGACTGGTTCGTTTTGCAAGCGGTATCCGTGAGATACGAAACACGTTTGCTCTGGCTGGGTGCGTTGGAAATCAAGAGTGTCGCGGAAAACCTCTGGTAGACACCAAAAAAAGTAAACGGAAAAACTGACCAGGCCAAGGAAATTGCTTGGCCTAAACGGTGAGCCGGGAAACTGAGCTGAATCCATATCGGGCACAACATAATCCGAGATTGCCAGACAATACCGAGTGTCACGTTGCATAAGCCCAAAATCCGCTGGGATTGCCTCCTGGTGTCGAAATTTGAGGATTTAATTGCACGGAATGTTGCAAAGAAAACTCCTATCGGTTAGCCGCTTGATTTTTTCTTTCATACCCACTTAATAACGCATTTTACCATACCAAAAACACTGAGTAAAACGAATGTTGGCACATGGCGGGCGTTTCTTTCGCTTCTTTCGGCTTATCCACTGTTCCATGTGTAATAATAACCAAAATATTAACAAATACGCTCCGTCAAGCATGAAATCACAAATTATTTCTGCCGCATCAACGGCAACAATGGTAACCACAACAATTACATCCTCCCCCTCCATGGAAGCATCCATGATGGGCGAAGTGAAAAGTAGCAGAGCTTTTCCACATCTCGCACGTACCCGCAATTACAGTGTTCATTCAGCTTTTCCACTTTTCCCCCAATTGCCTAAAAAACAAACCGTACATACATATACTCGAATCGAACACGAGAATTCATAAAGAGAAAACAAGCGGGAATCGAGAAGTGGAGAGGGTTGATCTAGAGATACCCTATGTATCTAAGGGATCGGTTGCATTTTGTAACTTTAGATCCATTTCGCGGATATCAGATGGCTATCGTTTTGTCATTTATAAAGTGGTTTCTCAACAACGAGTGGTGAAATTTTTACTCAGCATCTTGATCTCTATAGAAATAATATTGATTGAAATAAATATTGCAAATTGATAATCCATGTTTTAAAATCTTTATATCGAAACCCAGTTCAGTTGTTCACACACTTGCTTTAAGAACAGCACATACCCTATGATTACGTGGTATGAGTAAGTGTGAGCTCGAAAAAATGATTATGTACATTGAAAAGTTAAAATGGTCACTCACGCGCCAATGCAGGGGGATCGGGTTTGGGATTGGGATAGAGCAATAAAGTTCGGGGTACTTGGGGGGCAGGGAAATGCATGAGGTATGTACGTTTTTTATTTTTGGTTATATGGAGGAGCGGCTGTGCCTGTTTGCTTCCCGCTTTTGGCCGTGTCTTATTTTTTGTGGTCGTGCTGCAATTGTCGGTGTACCACAAACCCGCTCCCAACGCTGAGTTCTCCAGTGCCCGCTCCCCTACCCCCTGCAAACTTGAAAAATCTGTCTGCCAAAAGCGGTTTTCCCGACCGATCGCTTAGTGGTCTCTGTTTTCTTTTGTAAGCTCCCCGAGTTCATTTGTTTTCTTTCTTTTCTCCATGATTGCTTTGGTAGAATTTCTAAAGTAATTTCGTGTTGCCCCCGAGCTGGAATTTTTCGGCTACCCGATCCAAATACTTGTAGATATATTTCCTGTTATTAGACTCTGTGGGCATAGAGAAAGAGAAATTGCCGGGGAATGACACAATCCACTTAGGGCTAGACCCACAACTAACTAGTTGCCCCAGTTCCGAGGGGCCGGAAAACCGCAGTCGACTGGAAAAGTCGACGGCGCAGGAGGTTGTGGGAACCGAATTAGCATTTTTCACACGCTTTTACATAAACCGACGGCGGCGGCTCCACTGAACGACTTCCCGAAGTGACAGCCTATGACGCTGGCTCGGATTACCTGTAATTAAAGCAGCGAGCGTGTCAACCACCGGGACTCAACCGTCGCCAACTAATTTGTTGCACTTGCCGGCTGTCCAAAACACACGTCCCACACACATTCAGAAAATGCATTGATCATTTTAATTTAGCTTAGAAAACTGGATCATTATGGAATTGGTGAATAGCTGGCTCTTGAAGATTACCTTTGCTTATGTATCTTGATGAATAGAGTCCGTAGAGCTATCTCATTTTGCTACTGATTAATTACTTTGTGCTTAATATCGGTAAGAAAAGTTTTTAACAGTGTAACATTAAGTCAAGCTAGTATTTGGTGATATTCATATACGATTTTTACTTAAGCCCATAAATGCTGGAAAGAAAAAAGCTATAAGTTCATCATTGTTGTTGAACTTCTTTTAATTATTATTATGTATATTTTACAGGAACTGATCCGGAAGGAGGTCGCTTGAAGTACAGTATCAGCGGACCCGTTTTCTCGGTGGATAGGGAGACGGGAGTGGTGCGCCTGCGCCAGGAGCTGGATCGAGAGACCCAGGACACTGTCGAGGTGATCATTAGCATCACAGACGAAGGTATCTACGGAACAGAGCCCAATACCGTCTCCCAAAGGCGGGTGATTCCTGTACGGGATTACAATGACAACCAGCCGACTTTCCTGGGCAGACCATACACCGCCAGTGTCAGCGAATCCCTGCCCGTGGGTTCGGAGCTTAGTGTGGAGCCACCCATTGTGGTCGTCGACCGGGATGAGGGCATCAACGCTGAGGTTCAGATAAAGTGTGTAGAGGTACGTTACATACATTATATATGAGGTAATCCTGTACATGTCTTATTTTGTATTCATTGCTACTCCAGGAAAATGACATTTGCGACATCTTTGAAGTGCGGGCCGTGAAAATATCTGACGGAAACTACACAGCCCGAGTGGCGCTGAAGCAACAGCTGGATTTCGAGAGTCGTCCCTCGTACATCTTGACCATCGCGGCCTCGGACAGTGCATTGGATAACCGCCTATCTTCACTGGCCACCATATCGATCAATGTGATCGACATTCAGGATCAACCGCCAATCTTTACCAATGCTCCGTACTCCGCAACAGTACCGGAAAACACTCCCGCCGGAGTTAGCATTCTGACGGTCAAGGCAGTAGATGGTGATGTGGGCATACCAAGGGAAATATTCCTATCGCTGGAAGATGAACCCTTCGGACACTTTGAGCTTGTACCGTTTGGAGATCCTCGAGAGGGAACTGCAGTAATGCAGACCACATCGGAGCCACTGGATCGTGAGAACGCCGAGATTCTCCAAAATGGTGGGGTATATGTGTTCTCCATAAGAGCCACAGAGCTCATCGATGGAGCTATTCCCGCCGAGCACTCGCTCACAAGAGTAACCATTGTGGTCACCGATGTGGACGATCACCAGCCCACCTTTAGTGGACCGCACTTTAATGTCTCTATAACGGAGAATCTTGCTACTGGAATGCCTCTGCCGGGACTTTCGATCTTCGTTGATGATCGCGACATGGGCGAGAACAGTCGCTATGAGCTTTCTTTAAGAGATGTGTTTAATGCCGTCGGAGTATTTGAAGTTTCTCCCGCTGAATCTCAAGGCCGAACACCAGTGGTTGTCAAGGTATTGAATGCTAGTCGATTGGATTACGATGTTGTCGATTCTGACCTTCGAAAGTTTGAGTTCGATCTGGTGGCTTCCGTGAAGGGCGTGGAGAAGGCTAAGACTCGGGTAGAGATCCATCTGCTGGACGCCAATGACAACGCACCTGTGTTCGACCAAGGTACCTATCGCTTTACGGCAGATGAGAATCTTCCTGTGGACGCGATAATTGGACACGTAAAAGCCACTGATTTGGATTCCGGTGAATTTGGACATGTCCGCTACGTGCTCAAGGGTTTCGGTACGGACAACTTCTATGTGAATCCGGAAACCGGAGGCGTTTATCTGCTGAAACCTCTGGACTACGAAAAGCAAAGCAGCTACAGCCTGACAGTGGTGGCCATCGACGGAGGTCAGCGGGAGGCCAATGCCAACTTGTTCGTCGGTGTCACCGATGTGAACGACAATCATCCAAACTTCGAGAGCAAGGAATATAGTCGAACTATTCGGGAGGGAGCAGCCCTTTTTGAGCCCCAGTTCTTTGTGCGTGCCCACGATGCAGATGGTCCCTCCCAAGGAAATGGACGGGTTAAGTATTCCATTGTGTCCGAGAACAGCATTGCTGGAAATGTATTCCGGATCGAACCGGATACGGGCGAGATTGTCATTCAGAAGGCAGCGAGATCAATGGACACGGAGAGGGGTGAATACGAACTGGTGGTCTCGGCCACTGATTTCGGTGAGTTTTTTGCTAATTAATTATAAAAGGAAATAATCATTAATTATGAATAATCTTCATAGGCATTCCTCCCTTATCCAACACCACTCGTGTTTTGGTACGCGTCGGCATTTCCGGTAATCAGCGGCCCATCTTCCGAGGACACTTCCAAAATATGGAGAATCTACCCATTATAGGCCCGCCCAGCTACAGAGTCTCCATTCCTGAGAATGCCGCTGCAGGATCAAATGTCACTTCCGTATCTGCCCACGATCCGGATGGTCTGGACAGCCTACTCCGTTACAGGATTGTGGGGGCCAACGACAACTTTGAGATTGATGAACTGTGAGTATTACCTAGATGATCACTAAAGCTAAATCAAATCTTATCAATTTACTTTGCAGTTCTGGTTTAATCACTGTATCGCCTCAAGCCCGGATCGATCGCGACTCAAACATGAACAGCTTTGAGATCATAGTGAACGCTGTGGACTCCGGAACTCCTATCCCAGAAACGGCCACCACTACGGTGTATGTTAATGTGAAGGACATCAATGACGAGCGTCCCAAGTTCGAGCAGAACAGCTATGCGACGTACGTATCCGAGAGGACAGCCGTGGGTGAGAGTGTCCTTCGCGTGAAGGCAATCGACAAGGATCTTAATTCCAAATTGGAGTACAGTATGGTTGGACCTGTGGCTGCCACCACAAAGGCAGGCGTAAGCATAGCCAATCGGAGCAACTACCGACTGCAGGAAGCCTTCCGAGTGGACAGTCAAAGTGGCGAGATCTTTGTCAATGGAACGCTTCGTCACGATGTGGCCGCCATCATAATCTTCACCGTCGGTGTGCGAGATCTCAATGCAGAGGTGGATCCCGAGGGACAGGTGGACACCACAGAAGTTACTGTCTACGTGCAGTCCTTCCAAGACACCAATCCGGTGTTTAAGAATCCCGGCTGGACTAGCTCAAGACCCTTGATCGATGTAAAGATCAAGGAGGAAATGCCCATCGATAGTGCGCTGTTTATTTTGCAGGCGGAAGATCCTGTCACCAGACAGCCGATTACCAGTTTTGAATTGATAGAACCCAAGCAAGTGGACTATTTCCAAGTGGCAGAGCGTACCGGAGAGGTGATACTCAAGAAGCGGCTGGACTATGAAGCCTTGGGTGAAAGTGGTCCGGAGTTTGAGCTGCAAGTTCGCGCCAACAGTGCCGATCGACAAAGAAGCACTGTCAGTCGAGTTAATATCACCGTGGAGAATGTGAATGACAATAGTCCGCGCTTCGAACGGAACTCCTATCAAGCCACCATCATCGAGAACAGACCTCATCCGGAGCGAGTGATTCGGGTGAGAGCTTTGGACAAGGATGCGGTTCTTAATGCCCGTGATGAGCGTTTGGGCTACCACAAGATCATCTACTCACTGCAGGGCGAGCACGCCATGCTGTTCGATATAAACAATACAACTGGGGAAATAATCGTGGCCAGCGGGCAGACCATCGATAGGGAGCGAACACCCAGGATTCAGCTGCAGATCAAGGCGGAGGATTCTCCTGGATGTCCCACGGATGCCAAGCAAAGTGTAGTGGAGCTGCAGATAGAGGTACTGGACGAGAACGACAACGCTCCGGAGTTTACTCAGAAGAAATATAGCACCGTGATTCCGGAAAACGCGCAAATCGATTCGTTTGTTCTCCAGCTGGAAGCCGTGGATGCGGATGAGGGTCTGGGTGGCGAGGTGCACTACGAATTGGTAAACGAGGGTGAGGCCAATGGGCTTTTCAAGGTCGATCCCAAGAGTGGTCTGATATCCACCCGACGTAATCTTACCGGCAAAGGCCGAGCACATCCTTATGTACTAATTGTTCGTGCCCAGGACAACGGCAACCAGATGCCCAAACAGCCCACCCTATCCACCGACACCGATGTCAGGATATATATTGGGGATGTGAGCGCCAATGATGGTGTGCCGTACTTTTTGTCTCCTCGGGTGGGACAAATGGCGAATGTCACAGAGGTGGGTATTGATTTACAATCTCTAATGCGTTTTCAAATAACCTTTACCTTTACCTTTTCAGAATGCTGTAACTGGAGCTCCAGTATTTCAAGTCATTGCCAGCGATCCGGATGATGAAAACACCCCATCCGGAACCATTACTTATCGCATTTTGCCAGATACTCCAGACGCCGAAGCCTTTGTCATTGATGCTCACTCAGGATTGATAACCACTAGGCAATCGATGGATCGGGAGACAAAGGACATGTACAGGATTCTGCTGGAAGTGAGTGACAATGGACAGCCCAAGCAGTCGGTGACGAGGATACTTCAGATTGCAGTTCTGGATGTGGATGATCACGAACCGCGATTCGCAAGAGAAGTTGTAAGTAAAGGGAGAGTTATAGAAGAACATTAAGAATAAGGACTGACATTTATTTTTATCCTTTTAAAGGACGCAGGACCCTTGAGCATGTCGGTAAGAGAAGAGGAGCCGGCTGGCACCATAGTCGGCAACTTCAGCGCTTTGGACGAGGATCTCGGCGAGAATGCTGCCATTGATTACGTGATCATTGATGGAAATAATGAACAGTTGTTTACGATAGAACGAAATAACGAAAGCCTGGCCATTCTCAAAACCCAAAAACCTATTGATCGAGAGCAGGTTGAGTCCTTTACTCTGACGATTAAGTGTCAGAAACTGGGCGAACCTGGCTACAAGTTCATTGGAGATCCCTATGATCGACAGGATCCTTCACATTTGCGCATCAACATTCGAGTCTTGGACATCGATGACAACCTGCCGAAATTCGAGCAGCCAGATCCCACTGTGGGTATCAGGATCAATGTGCCTATCGACACTGTGGTGACCACTTTGAAAGCCAGCGACGCGGATGCAGAGGCTCCACCCGTTGGTCTTTCCATTGAGAACGTGACCTTTGTGCCACAGTTCTATAAGAGAAGTCGCACTCTGGCCGTGGGCAATCTGCAGAATCTCTTCACCTTGAACAATCGAACTGGTGAACTGAGAACTGGAGGTTCATTCGCGGATTACGTGGATGGTTACTTCTTAATGCGGGTGATGGCCAACAATTCAGTACAACCCAAACGGCAAGCCCACAGTAATCTCAAGGTGTTTGTGATCCGGGACAAGTCGCTGCTTAAGTTCGTCTTCGCCCGACCTCCAAACGAGATCCAGCACAATATCCGACCGTTCCAGGAGCAGTTGAAGAAAAAACTGAAGCCCCTGGGATTGGAGTTGCATGTCTTGGATACACAGGTCTTCACCAGGCCCGACATGAGTCTGGACTTCACTGCCACCAGCTCCTGTTTCCAGATGTTCAAGAATGGAGCTGCCTTGTCCTTCAACGAGATGCAAAAGCTGATGAACTCGCAGCAGCTGCGGCAGGAACTGATAGATATATACGCCGCCTATGGGGTCAGTGAGGTGGAATCCTGCTCGGTGAGAAGGACTCATGCTGCAGCTATTTTTGCGGGAATGCTAACCTCGGCAGGAGCGTGGCTGGTTTTCCTGGCCGCCCTCATAGGTCTGGCTGCCTTGGTTTCCCTGTGCACAGCCTGTTGTTTGAAGAAAAAGTAAGTTTAACACGGCCTTGACCTTTTCCATGATCCTAACTCATTATTAACCTTTTCCAGGCTAAAGCGGCACAGTAAGCGGAGTCTTCAGGCAAGTTTACGCACTCCCACGGAGCACACAGCCACCTCGTATAGCTACTCCATGCCCGCCGTGCTCTACTCCGAACCCATCTACGGGCCCTTGTAGCCGCAGCTCATCTTCTGCACGGGAAGGTCCAGGTTCAACCACTGACCACCAACCTAGTAAACTAGTGTCCAAGATTCAAGCCCCCTTTGCACCAGGGGAGATCCCTGAATCTCCCAGGATCTCCGCTCGGCAACTGCGAACCGGGACTTTTTTCTGGCAGAGATTGGTAGACGATAGAATGCCAAATCAGTCCATATACCATAAGCTTAAGCATAATATGCGCGTGATCTAGAATGTACGTGTAGCACCAATTAGACTAGTATAGTGTTAAAATATAAAGTAATGTATAAAGCGTAGGGATTTTTCAATCGAAATGGTTAGCCTAAGTCGAGTCAGTTCTTTGTGTCATTTGTGTTGAAGTGCTGGTTTCCCTGGCGAATTTCGCTGGTTTTCATTTGGCCCTTTGGCAGGTCTGGAATGCATTTATTTTTATATATTTATCTTATCGTCTATTTGCCTATAACATGTTGAACAAGTGCAGTATAAACATCGCTCCAAACGCGCCCAATTCCAGCTCCACAATCCAATCCTCGACCAGGAGTCCAAGTCAGGCCATGTGCGTGTCGACCGAAAATGAGTCTCCCGTTTTCAAAAAGGAATGCATATGCTTTCGCTATTAAGTAAATATATTTATATACGACTAAGTAGTTTGTCCAATGTGAACATGTGTGCAAATAAATTCTATTAACTACAAAAGTGCGAAAAACGCGACCTTTTACTCATTACTCCCAACGCTTTGCCGCGTAAAGTGATATGCAAATGAATCGTATCCCCACTAATGGCCTGAAATCCGGAAGGTGTGGACATTAAATATGGCTAGTACCGATGGACTTTATTGATTTTATATCTGTATTATAATGAACATTTTGGGTACCTGGATTTAGCTGTTATGTTTTAATAAGAATACAAACTGAATCATCTCGTTAAATCAAAACATTGCTTAAACAAAGAAGTCAATTGAAGTTTGGAAGTAAAGTTTCATGACCTTGCTTTTAATTTGCATTACAGTTTATACTAATCGAAGAAACCACTTAATCATAATATCAGATTATCCTTTCGCCCGCCTGCGAGCCTTTTTGAGTACCCCCAGATCCTGACTTAAGTTGTTAACGAGCTGCTCCGGATTCGAAATTCCAATTAAACTTGCCGCGTTTCGAGTAATTGCAAATTCCCATTTTCATTTTGGAAACTGCGTCACTATGCAGGCAAGTGAAAATGTAACGTCCAAAGTAAGAATTCTGTGAAAGAGTGAGAGAGAGGGAGGCGGCATGCGGATGCATTGAGGGCGAGCAGGACAGGAGGAGGGAAAAACCCATAAATAATAAATGTTGTTAAAACTAATGTGCGGCGCTCATTAGCCCCTGGCAACGAACGAGAGAAAGGGCGGGAAAACAGGGGATGATGCTGGTCCTGCCCCGATCCCCGATTGACGATCCTGGCCAAAATCAAAGGGTGCAGGATGAACTCCGAGGGTTGCTGCTGCCGCTCTCCGCCGACTTATTTTTATAACTTTTTAAAGCGAAACAACATCAACAACCCAAGACAGCGAATCAAGTGTTGTCCGGGTCAACTCAACTGCACTTGGGGGTTGCTCGTCCTCCTCCCCAGAGATGGAGTGTAATTAAACTTGTTTTCCTTACTAGTAAAATTTACATAAAGCCTAACTAACCTGGATTGGCATTTTCCTGCAGTCTCGTGTTTTTTTTGTGTGTTTTGCTAAATCACCTTCCACTTGAACAGTGATTGATGATGTCAGTGTCATCCTCATAAATCACACTACAAATTCGAGTGTCAAAGCGGCTCGCTTGTAAGTCATTCGCGGCGCCAATCATCAAGGCCTGAAGTTCTAGTAATCTGCAATTAATACCACTGATACATATAAGACTATATAGTATAGATAGCACAGCTAGTATTTGGGCCGCCAAGGGCTTAACTTATAGATATAATCTAGTGGAGCATAGGAGGCACGTAGCATAGTCTATCTTAATTTTACCCAGTGAAAAGCACATTTTGAGTATTTTAGGTTTCGTTCTTGCTAAATAATTTTTATTATTCGTGAGATACTTCACCAACAAACTACTTATTGATGCTATCACTGCAGTGAATAGAACATTTTGAGTATTTTGGGTTTCATTTTTGCTAAATGAATTGTATTATTAGTGAGATACTTAAAGTGTCTTGTATACTTTACCAATTCTAGAATTATAAGTATCACAAGATCAAATAACTTATTGATGCTATCTTCTCACAATATTGTGTTCAAAAACGACATAGAAATATTGCTATAGATTTTATTTGACTCACAATGCGATTTCGTAACGATTTATTTGCATTACACACACTATCCATCGTGTGTATGCAGGTGTCTAGAAACTGACTTTTTACCCCAGATTCAGTTTTCTGACAGCTAGTGTCAGGCAGCTAGACAGTTAGCCAGATGTCCGGCTGACGAGGCGGCAAACAATGCCAACAATTAATGACTGAGCCCAGCCATTACCATTTCCTTTGCCGCAGGACCTCCTCCTTCTCCCGATTGAGCAACAAATAGTGAGAAGAGGCCTTGCGTGCATACCAAAAAGTGAAAAGCGGGGCAGGAAAGTGTGGCAAGTAATCATAACGGTCGCTTTCCGAGGTGGCAGGGCCATAAAAAAGGACTTAGGGGTTGTGTAATTGCAGTTAACTACTAGTTCTGCTTCCATTTACGTTTTGGGGTAATTTTCGCCAGTTTTTTTTTTTTTTTTTTGCAAAGATTTTTCGCATTTTTCCCCGAATTTTCCTCTTTTTGTGCGGAAGCCCACACAATGGCGGATTTAGCGCGGGATTTTCGCGCGAATAGTTGCTCTAAGCCGGAAGTGGAACTACCAGGATGCGTCAGCTTAGGATCAGGAAAGGATTTCTCCGCCGTAACCCCCATTAAATGCCGTGTCCGTTGTTTACATTTAACAATAACTGGGCATGAAACCGTTGTTTTGCCGACATTTTAGTGCCAACCTACCGATTTCAATTTATGCACAACGAATAAAAAAATTAACAAATATCAACCATAAATTAGAAATGTCAGCTTCATTATGCACATGGCGCTGCATAGTAATTAGGCAGCTTTGCGCGTCTGCAAACTACCTATAAATTTATGACCACTTGATGAACTGCACCCGGATCCGAGTCGAAATCTGGGGTTGAGCTCTCACATTTCGTCCTGGTCGCCGGTTGCTGGTTTCTGGCTAAGCTCATTTGCATAACAATCAACTCATCGTTTGTGGTACAGCAACCATACCATGTCCATGACCCACCATGAACCACTCCTTGCTTGCTGCCAGGATTTTTCCATTTTCAGCCTAGTAGAAGGGTGCGTCCTCAAATGCTAATGTTTCGCGTACACTGGCAGCGGGTGTGAAGTTGTAAAGTTTAATGTATTGTTTGTCTAACAGTTTATTCATTTGGAAAAGGAATATATTTGAAATGCTTTTTTTTTTTTGGCACAGTCCCAGAATGCGAATGTGACTGGAATTGAAAAATTATTCTTATATGGGGTTGGAAAACTGCTTGGCGTTTTGATAAACTGATTTAGAAAAGTTCTCTTAATAATCAGTCATGTGTAAGACCATTTATCTTTTACAGAGGAACCTCAGTTGTAATTAAAGATCAAGGAAGTAAATATTACGCACGAATTGAGTTTAGCTATTTAAAAAATAGATTTATTGTCTTTTTTTTAATGACTTTCATTACTTGCTCAAAATGCTTGGGTTGTAATCATTGCATAATGTATTGCATTCAATACATTTCTTTCTTTTTATTAATTTATTTGACCATTTAAACAGGTTTAATCTATAGCAAAAATCAAATTAAAATTCTGTGATGATGTATGCCACAAAACGCTAGAAAATTCAATCTATATAAAGTACCCTGAAACAACCCACAGGACCTTCTGTTCTCTCCTTCATTCACATAATTTTCCGCAACCTCAATCGAATTTTCTGGTCCTATCTTTAGTGGGCAGGAACATGATCTCAATTCGATTTACCTAATAGAGGAACATGCACTATATAGTTATCTGATTCTTGATTTACATGTGTTAACATTTTCGTTTGTTTTCCCTTCGCTGCGTACCACTTTCTGGCTCAACAATGTGACATAAATCTGCTTAAATTTGACTAAAACCGCTCTGATCGGATTAAAAATCAGCGCTTGCATAACATTTTACAGTATCAGCCGAGGGACGATTGCACACAAATGCGACAGATTGCCTTCCTTCCACGGATCCTGAAAAATAGAGAAATGAAAAGGTCCTGCGCCAGGACTCTCGCGTACGGGCACTAAGTGTAACAAAATACTCGAGCCGGCTGTTTGTTTATCCAATGTTTTTCGGTTAGATGAGCACACAACTCGAAAGCGACAAAGGTAGGGCACACATGGATATTTTTTTTCGAATCGGAACAGTAACGTATACGACGAGGTCGCACACCCCGGAAGGTTCAGGCTCACAAAAAACAACAACCAGAGGACGTCAAAGATTTCACAGATAAACCAATTCGAGCAGGGCAATGAATGGGCAAAAAGGTCGAGCAACTTGCCGCTAAAAAGCGAACGAGTAGCTATTGCACCAGAGCGAATCTCTGCCATCAATGTTTGATCAGGACCAAAAAGGGGTAATGAACAATGGATCCGGGGCAGCAATAACCACGTGCACCGGCAAAGGGTTAAAAAATGTGTGCCAACGTCTTGCTAAAAAGGCGTAAAACAATCAATTCGGCAAATAAAATTCGATTTGCGAAATGGGAATCGCAAAAGGGCAAGGACAAATTGGCGCGGTGTCGTCTGGAACGGTGTGATATATGATCTTAATATTTCATGCTTTCCATTCCAAGGGTTGAACTCTGACTTTGCTATCACGTACTATATGCATATCCAACCTTTGACAGACAAAAATATTACATATCCAGTCTCTTTACTATTAACCAAAAATAAGGTTTAAGAATACCAAAAGGACGGATAATGCACATACAAATTTCACATTCTTTTAATTCATTTACTTAGTAAAAACATATTTTCAACAAACAGCTTAATATATTTATCCATATCTTAAAAAAAAAAGTAGAGTTCTCAGATAGACCTGCTTTTCGTCATGCTTGAGTTTATCTAAAATACAAGTTGATGAAAAATAATAATAAATCTATAGTATAGATCTATCTATAGTATCTATCTATAGTATATAGTAATTGATAAAATAAACTTCAAAGAAAGCAGCTTTTTCTCCATGTTGGGTTTGATAAGGAAGTATATGAAATGGCCCCTTGTGTTTTCTCCATGTTGACTAATCCCTGTATATTTACACAGAAATTTGATTTGGTTAGGTATCTGCGAGTCGAACCCTCCGCCATTAGTCGACCCAGCTGAAGTCCTTTGTGCAATCTCATCGGACCGCATATGAATCGCTCTCCAAGGACCTGCACTTGCCGCAGCCGAAGATGCCAATCCATTGTGTTTGCGCCTTTTAGCATGTCCATGGCAATTTGTTTCCATTTTGGTTGCCTTATCGCCTTATGGCCATCGCCAAATTGTTTTTCCAGCCTCGCAGTGCATTAGCATTCGGGCAAGGGAGTCAGGGCATCGATGTCGTCATTGATCCGCCGATAGCCATCGAAACGCAGCCACCCCGTCCGCTAATGATGCCAGTCCCATCCGTGCCAGGTTTCATCCTCATCCTCATCCCTCGAGGAGAGGCGAGTGAGTCCCAGAAATTGAATGCAGCTTAGCTGGCTCACCCGCTGCGTATTTGCGCCTTTGCAGCACAACAGGACAAGAGAATCCAGGACCCATGCCGGTCTATAATAATGATTATTGCAAAGATAAATCCCGACACCTCCAACAAAGCTGCTCAAATGACAAACGCCGGCTTAGTTGTGGAAAAACTGGCGAATTCCTACTTATAACCCCAATAACTAACAATGAGTGAATCTTTTACCAGCAGCAAATATGCCTAGTTAACTTAAACATAGTTGAATGCTCAGGATTTGGTTTAATTTTTAATCTTTTAGTTTAAAGTAGAGCTCAGTGAATGATTATTCAAATAATATGATATGATTTGATTTGGATCCAAATGGTTTTTAAGAGTTATCCTGTTTTCTCACTTTTCGATTTATGTTGCATTAGGCAAACCTTCGTCTGTTTTTAAAACTTTAAAGCCTTAAGATCTAAGATTTTTCAATATGACAGCTCTATTAACGGATAAGACTGTCTTATTGTAATCTTCAGTTGAGATTGCGAATTCCTCGCCTGCTTTGCAGCATCTTTACCACCTTTTCACCCCTTTCTCGTAACGGAAAACGTCAGTCAGTCAGTTGTTACCCAGTTAGGCAGTAAAGCAGTAAAGCATTTCCCTCGACTCTTGCCGGTTCGGTTCATTCAACTAAATAATTTGAGTGGCATTCATGCAGGTCCACTGGCTCACAGCTCATGTTTCAGGATTCCCCGTTTGGTCCTGACTGCTGCTGTTGGTACATTCGTTTTGTAATTGTGTGGCAGGTGACGGCAATCTTCCATTGTTCGAGTTCCGAAGGCCGAGCCGGGAGTTCGAGTTCGGTTTCTACTTGAACTCACCCCATGTCGAATTGTAAGGGCGAAAAGTGCCCCCTACGATAAGAACAAGCTGCAGTGCACACACACAAAGCCATTCGTTTTATGTGCCCTGCAATATACAATATTTATTTGAATTTAAGTCCATTGTTTGGGATCTGAAATCCGCACACAGCGGCGGTACTGATTCCAGGGTTGTTTGCTTTGGCTACTATTTTTGACTTTGTCCTGAAGTTCGTCCATTCTTCCCACTCGCAAAACAATTTTCCGGCTCGTTTTGATCGTCAACTTTATTTGCAAAAATAAATCTTTATGGCTTTACATCGAAATTCAATCTTATCACCTTAAAGTTCTGGCCCTGACTAGCTCGCTTTCCTTGCATTGCAATAACTGATATAGAATCTGGCATAACCTACATACTTAATCGATTGTACAGTTAATTATGGCTAATACCTGGTTCATTTCAAGGATCCTTATAGATAGGTCTTAAGTCTAGAATGGCAAGGTACGTATCGCTTACACTAAATGGACAACCGATTTGTACTATATAGTCAAGAAGAATACGAATATGTTGAGAAGAAGAGTGCTTTTTGAAAAATTGATTATTCTAAGCACTTTTGATTCAAATATTCACCAGGGATCCACAAGAAAAAAGCCAATGAATGCAAATATTATGGGAATTCATAAGAAATAATAAGGAGTTAGTGAAGCTTTACCTGGGATGTTTAGCTTTATATTGGTTAATCTATTGAGGATCCCTCTATAACATGAAACTAATTGAGTTCAAAGATTATAGCAAGCATGAAATATGAAATTTTCATAGATATTTCATTTCCAAACTTGAGGATAATCTCAGCAGTCAATTAGGTGCCTCGCTTATTACCAATATCAACGGATTGCAGGAAAGTTGAGAAAAATGAGGAAGGGAAACCCGGAGATTGAACCCATAAGTTACTTTAGTTTTGTTTTTAAAGTAAGTCAAGGGCAAATCGCTTCGTGGGATTCCCCTTGATCAGTTTCCTGCAATTCCCGGCAATCTTTCAGTATATCACGCTGAACACCCTAAGATCGTAGTTTGGCCCCCAAAACTGTGCTACACCTGCGGGGCGAAGTGTTTGTAGCTGTGTGGATGTGCAACGGGATGCACGTGTGCCGGATCCTCCGGATAGTCCTTCCATGGCGGTGTTTGCGAGTAGAAACTGCTCTGCTGGTGAATCCCAGAATCCAAGTTTGTAGGATGAAGATTGGCAGCTGCATCGAAGGATCCCCTGAACAGATCGTATTTCTCCTGCGAAAACTGCTGCGGGCTGGACTCCTGCTGGGGATTAGGCTGCAGATGGTGAGGTTGATGTGGCTGCTGCTGCTGTTGGTGGTAAAACCGCATGCTGCCTGTAAAGTCGAATCCTGGTGGCTGCTGCGGATAGTCCATGCCGTGCTGAAAGCCACCCATTGCCGGCGGCTGCTCCGCGTGCGATGCTGGAGCAGTCTGGTGCTGTGCAAGAGGCGCCATTCCCTGACCATAGGGGAACATTCGTCCGAACATGGGATACGGCTGTGGATTTACGAAAAGAGCATCGAAGAGCTCCTTGGTGATCCTCTCACCACTCAGCGTGAAGTTCTGCAGCTTCTCCAAATCCAGGTTGATTGAACCTCCGCTTTCCAGCACCTGCTCCAGGGCAAAGATGTAGTTGTGCGCAAATCGCAGGATCTCGATCTTCGTCAGCTTCGTCTCCTCGGGAAGCGAGGGCAAAGTGACGCGTAGTTTCTCCAGGGCATCATTCAAGTTATGCATGCGATTCCGCTCCCGGTCATTGGCCTTCATGCGGCGGAATCGCTTGATCTTCACCACTTGGGTTGGACTGCGCGAGCGAGTTACTCTGTTCTTGCCGACGGCATATTTGCGTTTCGGTCGCGGCGCATCGGGATCCTCTGGCGACTTCACCGGCGTACTGGTCAATGGCGGATCGAAGACGCCATTCGTGGCCCGACTGTTCAGATGTTCCACCAGCGTCCTGCCGCTCCGAGTGCTGTGATTGCTGCTCGTATCGAGCAATCCGACGAAGCCTGCCGGCGGTGAGCTGAGCGGTACGGTGTCCCAGGTTCCGCCGGAGTACGGTTGCGGGATCGCCGTAGTCGGCGGAGTGCCGAAGTCCAAGCGGCGTCGTGAGCTCAACTGGGCCTCCGTCTCGAAGCTCTTCTCGTAGCCACTGTCGAAGGAGGCGTCGTCGTCGTCCTCGTCGAACTCGAAGGACTGTGAGACAGCGCTGTAGGCATTATAGCAGGCGGCCATGATCTCGTATCTTTATCTCGGTGTGTATATCCTTTAGCACATTTTCGATTTACGATTTCCGCTTTGAGAGAGTTGTTTCTTCGCGTCTCGCGTGCCCGCACCAACTAAAAGCTGGCGAGGAGTGCGCACCGGTTTTATGTGCCCGGCCAGCCATTAAGCCCGCTGCTTTGGGTCCGGACTAACAGGCATCAACCCTCGGCGCATTGTCGTCGGTCGTGGCGGCGCCATAGCGCAGAGTAGAGAGCACAGAACCCCGACACAAATCCCAACAGATATGCGCTGTGATTACCGCCCGGGGGTGGCTTTTGCCCACTCACACACCAACGTCGTATAGCTGGAACTCCCGGCAGCGGGGTGAACTTCCTGGAGATGGAGATTCGTTCTGCGGGCCGCCGCTACCAGTCAAAATACGAGCATTTTTCACGCTCCGCTGCGAGCGGTGCACTCTAAGCCAATCGGAAGGATGTCTGCGTCCGAGGATCAGCGGTGTCGCCAACGGCATCATCAAAGCTCGTCTCTATAGTCATACCCTGCCTCTAGGGGTATTTAAATACAATGTGTTTACTGCACATTTTTAACTTAATAATATTTATATTAATGAATGAGTTTTATTGTTGCTCCATTTTAGTTATGCCTTTATTATAATTAAATTAAAAGAAGAAATATTATCTATTTTGTAAAAAACCCTCACCTTAATGATAAGTAAAAAAATGTTTAAAATTAAGGAAATGCTTTTGTTGAATATGATATCTTTGGATCATTGCGACTTTGCTATGTTTTTGGAGTAGGTATCATTTTCAGACGAGATTTAATCCATTACCGTACTAGGTATCCTTATCCTTACCTACATCTATAGAGTATGTATGAGTGCTAAATAAATTGTTACTTTATTTTATCGCAACATCGAACTAATGCGATTGCAATTGAAACGATTCAATTACCATCAACTCTTTTGCCTTTCGCAACTAAACCGCAATAATCTTTTAGGGCTTACGACTGTCGCTAAACGGGTTAGTGGCACGTGGCCAGGATGCCGCCTCCACTTACCAAAAGCAACATGTGTATTCAACGGAAAGTACTCACTCCCACAGGACTCCATCCTCCTGATAGAAGGCCCAAAACCCAGGCGTTGGCACGTGCCGCGGTCTTAACGGCTGCTCAAGTGGCCAAGTGTGCCGATTTGGGATTCCTATCTGCGGCAATCCTGTTGAAGGAGTATCGGAGTTGCAATTTCAAGTGGACGACGGGTGCCACGTGCGGATTTGTTATGATATGCGGCAATTGCCGCAAATTACCAGCACGAGTGAGAACTTGAGTGTCGAGGGGGCTAATTTAGTAATATGCCACATTTCAAGCAGCTTATGAAGCCGCTCGTTTCCTAATGGATATAAATTGAGTGCTTTTGTTGGGAAAAATATAGACCTTGCTTAAGTAATTGTGACACCATTTTTTCTTTAATATTTATAATAAACTTCATATTTTCGGTTGTATGATTTTGTGTAAGGTAGCTAAACGATTAGTTATGAAACATGTACTATGTAGAGCTGATGTTTAATTAATTTCCTTATAGATTTATATAAATAAACAAATGCTTAAGGGCATACTTATTTATTTTTTAATAATTTTTCTTGTAAGATCAGTACAATGAGTGTTTCCGTAAGTTATATTGAGTAAGTATATTTATGGTAGTTTGTATCAATATCTTTATAAGAGCTAAGTACTACTAACAACTTCTTTTACATGAGAATAATATCCCTGTCCGGCTTTTCCTCTCTAAATCACTTAGTTTTTGATATACATATATATGAGCTGAATGAAGCTAGGTTCGGAAAAATCGAATTTTTGAAATTTAAAAGCTGGAATTTTTTTTGCCCATGTCTGCCCACTAATTAGTTTTTTTTGCCCACGTCCTGGATTTTCGAAAAATGCATATCTCAAAAACTGGACGTGGGCAAAAAATACTGATTGGTGGGCAAACATGGGCAAAAAACTGGCACACGATTCCAGCTTTTAAATTTCAAAAATTCGGTTTTTCCGAACCCAGCTTCTTTGAGCTATATATATGCCACTTAAATTCAGACCAGCAGCCACGTGTCGCCGTCGTCGTCATCCGTATTACAAAGCTCCTCCGACGCGTGTAGCTAATTTGGTTTTTTTTTTAAAACCACAATGCACATCAATTAGGCAGTTAATTGAAGTGCGGATGTGTTTGCTTTTTCCATTGAGTGTTGGCCTGGACTCGATGAGAGTTCTTTTTTAAAGGCCCTCAGGCGGCGTCACAGACCAAATAAAAACCGAAATACGAAGCCGGAGCCGGAAACTTGGTCAAACAGATGTACACGTAAATAATTTCATCAAAATCCTGGCGTTTTGGAAGCCAAAGCAAATACGAAGTGTGCCCCAGGCTAATTGCATTCTAACAAGCGAGACGAATTCGATTTTCCCAGCTATACTTCATCTTCCTTGCTCCCTTCCTCTGCTGCGCAACCTCCGAACATCCCTTCGCCAGCATTCGTTCCGGGCACGTAGAACATCGCCTCCGGCTCGGTAGCAGGCTCGACTTGTCAACAGCGTGTTAGAACGGAATGATGGCCTCCTCGTAAAGCGGATCCATATCCATTGCATGTGTAAAGTTATTCATCGGGTGGTTAGCGGCTGGAATTGGTGAGTTGGACGAAAGAGAGTCCGAGGACAGCTCGATCACATCTGGCTGAAACGAAGGCGATCGTCGCAAATTTGGTTGTGTTCTACACTTGGGTCCACTGCGTTCACGACCACGCCCGCGTCTTCTAATCGCAGAAACAGGCCGAGGCACCTCCTCGAGATCTGTCGAGGAATCGGATGTAATGTGCTTGAAGATCGGATTGTTTATCATGCGCGGCGATGGCGTGGACGATTCCGAAGGTGCTGGCGAGTCCGATGTGATGTGCACAAACTTCTTAAAGCGGCGCCTACCATATTGGCGCTCATTGTAGCTGTTTGAAGATGCATTGCTGTCCTCGGTGTGGGAGCGGCTCTGGCCGTTCAGACTCGCTGTGAGCCTTCTTTGGCTGCGACGTGTCTGGTCGTGATATAAATTTGCCAGATTAGTTCGCTTAACACGAACTCTTACTCTCCTGAGTTTTTCTATGTCTTGTGGTGTCAGCCCAGTTAAGCACACCTGAGAAGAACGCGTCAGGCATTCGTTGATTTGACGATTTGTCTCCATTTCCTTGGTATCGCTTGCAGGAGATCTGGAATTGAATTCGTTGTTCACTGTGCTAAATTTTAAGCGCTTGTTTCTCGGGTTCTCATCACTGCCATCCCACAGAAGGGTCTCCTCCGCGGTGTCGGTTTCTGTCCCGGTTTCTGATGGCGTTGACATTTCATTAGGCAGCTGAGAATTTTCTAAGTGCTGCATGTGGATAAGCTTATCTTTTTGTTTTCTAGTATTCGGCAGATCTCGTTGCGGTTGTCTAGTTCCTTTTGGCTTTTCGACCGCCTGTCTTGCTTCCAGTTCCTCTACTTTGAACGGTCTATTTGGGAGGACCTGTTTAAGATCACTAGTCTTTAAGGCATCTCCCAGTGGCTGCTGGGTCTGTTCTCCAGTTCTTACGGGCTCCTTGGTCAAAAACTTAAACTCCGGAGTCTTCTGTGGCACTTTTGTAGATTCTAGGCTCCCATGGATCAAATGCGTCTTGGTTCCACCAGTGGGCTGCAACACTTCTGGGTCCGTGGTTAAATCAGACTTTGTGGTCGGCGAAGGTGTTAGCTCATTACTTACAGCGGTAGAACCTTCGCTGACCTCCTCCTCATTGAAGTCGTGGGTAGCCATCGTGGAAGTTTCGGAGTTTACGCTTTCAGTTTCCGATCCCGTGCGAACGATTTTTCGAACAAGCTGGGGACATGGCTGCACGGGTGCTTTTGCAGCTTTGGCCATTTTGAGGGCCTTCAAGATTTTGAATTTGTTTATGATCGAGGCGCACTCTATCATGCTGCTGCTGTCGCCTACCACATTCTGCAGCTCTTCCTTCTTGAAACTCCATATGTCGGCAATCGGCTTAAAACCGACGGTTTCATTAGTAAATTTGGGTCGTGACTCCAAAAGTTCGCTAATCGTACGCTTTTGGACACGTGCGGAGGTTTCTTGTAGACACACTTGTTTTGGAGGCTGGACTGCGATTTTTGGCTGCTGCTCGACGACGGGCTGTGTATGAAATTGGTGATTTGATGTCTCTGGAGAGCTCGATCGTCGCCCACCGCGCACACTTCGATCCATGTCAGACAACATGGCATTGGCTACCATGGCTGCGGCCCTAACCCGAGTCCGTCGGCCATTTCCCGTGTAGTAGGGCTCCGAATCGCTTGAGGCAGCCTCCTCCTCGTCTTCCGAAAACACTACTGTGGGATTTTAAATTTAAATTATTAGTATGACTGAAACTGATATTTATGAAAGCAAGTGGCTCAAAAGAAAAAGATTTCGTTGCTAACCTTCGTCCCAAAATTTGCGTTTTGCGGGTCGCCGCTTTTTCTGCTCCTTGGCTTTCTCTGCTTCATCATCCACTGCTGGCGTTGGTTCAGCTTCTTCCTCAGTCTCTGGGAGATTAGCAGCATTTTCGTAGCCCTCTTCTATGGTCCCATAGTCCAACTGCGGGCGATCCCTGTATTTGGCATAGTCGATCTTGAGGTACTTCAAATTGTCGCCTGCCTCGGCCATGTTGAGAGACACAAATTTTCTCTTCAGGTCCGGGCTTTTGAGTAGGGCATGGCAACGCTCGTGCAGCGTGTGCCAATCGAGAGCCCATGAGTATCGTTTATTCCGTGGTTGGAAGACCACGGTCAGCAGGTCCTGGATCATGCTGCGGGGAAGCCGCAACGCCTGCAGCGACTTGTGTATAGAATCGTAGTCGGCCACTGGATCGAAATGGTTCGTTATTTTCACAATCTCGTCCACATCGATGGTGGAGCTCAGCAGTTCGTACTTGACGTTCTGTGGCGTCGTAGCAGGAAGCAAGTCATCCTCCTGTCGCTTTTTCTTGATCCGCGAACAGCGCCTCACTTCGTTATAATTAGATGATGTGGGGTGGAGGTAGAAAGCAGTCAGCCAAAATTCTGCCTCCATAAACCCATGTTCGGAGAATACCTTGGCGAGGTCAGCATAGTTTTCCGACATCTTTTCTTCCAAATTAAGCATAAAATCAACTGTTAATCCGGGATGATATTTCCATATTTCAATTGCATTCAACTGTTGCCCAATGATCTTCAGCAGCAGGGCAATCTTAGCAAATTTCCAGCCTGAAAAATTCTACAAGAAAGCACTGTGTTTAGCAAAGGAATTGTTTTTCTTAGTTCTTATCGCTTACCCGTTCTGCCAGCAGTTTGTACACAAAGCTCAAAACTTCCTCATTGTTTGGTACATTTTGAAACACTGGATCTATTTGTCTATCCTGTTCTTCGTCCACCTCAGGTTGAATCATTTCGTCTTCATCACAGTTCTTGTAGTCGCCTAAGTTGCTGGCTCGGTTTCCCTTGCATATCTGCTGCTGGTAGTTGAGATTTAGCTCTACAACATGTGGTTGAAAGTGGCTGTTTCTCTGGTTTTCCTTCTTCTTGAGCTCCCCTAGAAGGAAGCGCTCGCTGCTCTCCCGCTCCTCTACATAGCGATACATTAGCTCTTTGAACTGTGGCAGGTGCTCCAGAAAATCGTGTTCGTTGAGCGCCTGAAGCTCCATCAAGAGATTCCCCAGCACATAGCTGGCGTAGACCTCCAGTATGACGGCAAATGAAGTGACCAGACTGAATTTGAATTTCCTAAACCCAATTTGCTCAAAGAACCCATTTTTCCCGAGTTGAAGACGCACGCAAACCTGGGCAATAAGTCGAGCTGGCGTAAAGTTAATGTCATATAAGATCGAAGCTTCCTGCATGATCTGGGTATAGAACCGTATGTTGTACATCTAAGGAGTGGTTTTATGATTACATTATGTTTGATATGTTATATCATGTAAGTTTTCCTTACCAAATTATCTATCACAAAGCCTCGATTTTCATCTCTTACAAAAACAGTCAAGAGGTATAGATGACCGATTAGTGTAACTGAGTTTTTATCCCCTTCAAAGGACACAAATGGATCATTTTCGTGTGCTTTCACCCAAGCAGCCAGCATCCGAAGCGCCAGCTGTTTCACGGCCTCAAAGTTGCCGGCATTAAAGAGTTGTATTAGCCGCAGCAGGGCCAGAGATATCCCTTCCTGTATCAGAAAAGCAACTTCTAAAAAATTGACTATGATTAGATAAATCCTTGTGGAAAAATAGTAATTGCTTACCTTCTTCTGATGCCGCAGGAACTGGGTGCTCGATGGCGGTGTGTTTGTTCAGCTTCAGGTTAAGGAATAGCTGCTGCAGATAGGGCAGGCTCCAGGGCTTTGTCTGGAACTGCAGAACGTACGACCAGTTGAAATTGGCAAGGTCAGCAATCTGGTAGAACGCCGGCACCGCCTTGGTGAGGCTGTAGAGCAACAGTTGCTTGAGACCTTCGGAGCAGGTCTTCCACTCCTGGCTAAACCAAATCAGCAGCGAGTGGTGGGCCAAAACCCGCACCATGTGACGCAGCGTTGGAGCCTTTAAAGACTCGGAGTCCCTGGTGGGCAGGTGGCACACCTCCCATCCGTAGATTAACTGCGACAACCGGTCATTGCCCATTAGCTCAAACACATCCACATCGCTGTGCGCATTGCAGAATACAAACATTTTCTGTAGATCAAGATTAAAGCCATGAAAACAGGGACATCAGGATATATGTTCGAAGCTAGTCCTTACCGCCGAGAACTCGTCGTACTCCAGTTTCTCCGCACAATCCAGGAACTTTTGTGCATCGTGCACATCCTGAGAAAATATTAGATCCATTCTGCAGTACCTAATTCATGACAATTCTGCGAAAAGTCGATTTGTTTTTCAGCCGGCTTGTATTTAGTTTTATTTAGCTTGCAACAGCTGACCCCGATTACTGTAAATGGATGGTATTAAACATAGTGGCAGCGCTGTCTCGAGGTTCATGTACTCGCTCGCGAGACTAGCTGTAATTGCTGAATGGGGAAGGTGCACTCGCTATGGCCATTGTTGCCAACTTAAATTTTTGGCGCAGGCAAAAGTAATTTATTTAAAAAAAAAATACAGCAAGAATATATGCACTTTGTAAATGCGATACAGTATAGACATTTTTTAACAGTATATATATATAAAACAATATATTATATAAATAATAAAAAATATATATATTATTATTTTACTATTTTATATCAACATATTTTTTAATGTAAAGTAAATTATAGCGTAGTAAGTTTGCAGTTTCTTTGCATTTATAAATATAGAAATTGTACTGAGGCTATGATAGGGAAAGGAAACCAACTTCCTTGTATTAAACTTGGCTTTAGCCTCTTTTAACAGACCTCGAATTCCTGAGGCAGAACGAAATTTCTGGAAACTGTTCGTCAGAAAAACACGACGAAAACTTTGCAGACGAAAACCCGCGGATTTTTCATATGCTATATGCTTGTTTGACTACCAACAAAAACTGAACACTTGTGTCGTTTGTAAAATAGTACAAACCCAATTAGGAAATTGACTTAAAAAAAAGTAATAAAAGTAATAAAAAAAAAAATAAGTAATAAAACAGCAGACAATTTAAAAGCTGAGACCACTTAAGAATGCATGTGCGACGAGCACATTTGTGGGCACTGATAAAACATAACCTAGAATACTGCGGAAAAAGCAATTGTTCAGAAGACAAACCACTTTTATCATTAATTGCGACATCTGATATGCCAGTAGCGAATTTTTGAAGGAATTCGAAGCAGCAGCATGGGAACTACGAACACCATGATGCGACCACGAGGATGGCAATTCGCAACCGGACTGGAGCAGCAACAACTCGAAAAGAATTTCGCAAATTTTACTGGGTCGTATCTATAAACTGCAAATGTGTCAATATTGAACTGATACCTTAGGCAATTGGTTAAACATTAAGTGCAATCGAAATTATTGACTACAATACCGGATTGACAATTGATTTTATATTTAAATTGGAACTGCTGAACGAACTGAATATCGAAGAGAATGAAACGCAACTAACCAATTTTCTTATTGACGTGACGCGATAATTATTAAAATGACAGGCAATTAACATTTAAGCCTTTCGATATACAGTCATGATAAGAACATAATGATATCTTAAGGTGGCACATTGAAATCTTTCAAAATTACCATCACTTAATATGGAGAAAAATAATTGTTATAATGATACATTTTTAAAGGTAATTTGGCCTGACTTATAAAACATGAAAGATAAATTCACATGTGATATTAGAAATATGGCTTGCTAAGAAATTGAAAACCAATAAGTACTCCAATACACCCACTATTCCAATGCAGTGATTTCTTGCGCGGATATAAGAGTTCTGGAGGACGTTTGCCTTGACCCCAGGACATTGTGTTCCCCATGTCTTGCGAATGTCCTTGCTGCCCCGGCCCTTTGTTGTCCAGATGGCATATGCAAAGTGCAAACAAATTATTATTAGCTGCCAACAGCGCCAGCTACATCATCTTCACAATGGAAGCACCGAGGGATTCCCACACAAATGTGGCGTCCACGAGAACGGAAAAGGCGTTTGGTCAGGGCGGGGCTTCGCTGCATTCTCCCATTGTGCGGCCAAAGTTGCGCCTTTAAGGCGAACCCATTTAATTCACTTTGTCACCATGCAAATGAAACATTAGTGGTGACGTATCCAAATGGATCGCTCAAAGGTCTCCGTCGGATGGCTGCAATTAGGCCAGACACGTAAATGGAAATGATTTACAATCGTTTGGGCTTCTGTTGCTTCTGATGCTCCTGCTGCAATTCACTTACCATCAAGTGCACTGAGAAAAATCCCTTTCAGCTTGGAAGTATATATTAAAAGTAAATATATTACTATAATAACAGTTATTTATTGTTTAATTTTATTTGAAACCAACATCCAATCTTCATGTATTACCCCCTTTTCTACCGTAGAATTAATACTTTTTCATATCTAAATAAAACCATTCCAACATTTATAAATATTTGATTTTCTCGCTAAAGAGCGTCATAATCGATCAAGTTTTTTGTTAGTGCTGTGGAGGAACGGACACATGTAGCTGTCATCGGCGTTGAGAGTCGGCAGCGATTTATCAGTGGCCAAATCAATTAGTAACTACGTAGCTTATCTCCTGGATGGACGAACTCTGCAGCGCTCCAAGGGTGCGGGTGCGGGTGCGGGTGCGGGTGCGGGTGGGGTCCCATGGCCCATTCATTATACGCACCGGCAGAGGAGTGTCATAAATATTCCCATCATCGTTTATTCGGCGTCCCATCAAATGGCCACAAATGAAAACCTGTTGATGTGCTCGCATAGAAAGCGATACGCTGCAACACACACAACACAACACGACACACACTCCCACTTGACATCTTTGGGGCGTCACTTGTAATTGAAGAAGCTCTTTTTATCCTTCGTTTTTTAGCAACAAAACGGAGGAGGCGCTGTGTCGCCATAAATATTCATGAAGCACTAAAAGGGTTCTCCTCCGGATCCTAAGCATCCTGCTGTGGAGTCGCATTCAGGATGGAGCTGTGGGCATAGGTACATCGGTGGTTGGTAAGTGGCGGGAATCGTATTTGTGTTTGGTCAATTGCCACCCGGTGACAAAGAAATGCAATATGCAATATGCTGTCGTCAGTCGTTCCATTTGCTTCATTGTAAGTGTGCGGAGTGTTTAATTTTAAATGCCCCAAGGAGTGCGTGTACCTGAATTTGAATGAGTCCAAGGCTCGGCTTCCCCAGGGGATCGAGAATGGTCTCCGCCGGTCGGATGGTGGGAGTCAGAGCAAACAATCGCGCATGTGTGCCCTAAACTCGAGGCTTCTCCTCACTCACCCACACGCACACGCACACACACATTACGCTCGCTTACACTTACACTTATACTAACACGTACCCCGCTAAGTAGGCAACACACTTTTCGGCCACTTCCGTTGCACAAACGACAGGCGACAAGCGGATATCCATATCCCCCTGCCATTGTGTGCGTGCGCAGCCGGCATTCCTGTCCACACACACACACTCACCCACCTAAACGAAGCACCCTTCGTGGACACATGGATGGCCGCTCGGGCGGCGATTCGCCTCCGTTTTGATTTATAAGCGACCGCCGCGCCGGGCTGCGTATCATTAGCAGTTGATCAACAGGTTTGCGCACAGCCAACAGCCAGGACAGGACTTCCAGCTCCCACGCTCCTCGAAATCTGTTTCACACCGGTCAAGTGAGAGCGCTAATTTAATTGCACTCGCGCCCGTAAACTCACTTAAAAACGCTATTTCATGACGGAAAAAATTCTATAAAAGAGTGCACAGCAAACCCGAAATAAAATTGTAAAACCCTGGCCGCAGTTTCCGCTGGCCTCAATAATAATTCGTACGCTAAAATCGCGAGGAGATATATAGTCAGGTAAGTGGTTCGTTCGATATTCAATATGCTCGTAACTCGATTTGAGGCTTTGAGGCCCCAGGAAATGAATTCAAAAGTGAATTCTTGTGGTTTATTTTCTAGTTGAAATTTAAATTTTTTATTGCGCGAATTTATTAAATAGTTTCCAAATCCAGTTCTAAACAATTTGGCTTTTAATTTATTTCGAAGAAGTGGTACACAAAGCAAGCCTTTTCAAAGATAAAGAAAAAGATCATTTTTAAAATAACAAATTAGTATCTGAGGAATAAATTCATTGAGGAATGTGCTTGAAATATTTATTAGTAAGATGAACTTACCTTTCTCTTGTGTTTGATTAAAGGTTAAATAAATTAGTAAATATGTGAACTTAAAGATTGCGATTGCTAAATTAATCCATCCATTTAATAAAATATTTGGTTTTGTCAATTAATGAAATCTGAAGAAGTTTGTATTTATATTTGAAACGGGAGTGAATGGCATAACGCCATTTTAATTTTTGTGAATTTATAAAAAATGTATAAAGGTCATTTATTTTTCCAAAAAATTTCCTTAGTTTCCTTTTTGTGAAAATTTTAATGTGTGCCCTTTTAACTATTCATTAAAAGCCGATGACGCGTTTATTTTCAATATTTGCGTCACATTTCGTTCGTTCACAAATTAAAATGTAAAAAGGTATCGAAAATTTAAAAATAGTCAGCTTCCTCGGATAAGTAGAAGACTCATCAGCGTAAATTTATTTGCGAAACATGGCCAAATTATGCAGAACTCCCTTGCCAAACAAACCCATTGGAAATTGAAGTGACAAAATACGGGAGTCCCACGGCTAACCTGCTTGAGACGAGCAGCATATTTACTCTTTTGCGGATATTTTGTTTATTTACGACTTTTCGTTAATGTCCATGTCCCCGGGAATAATTCGATTCACACTCAGCGGCAACAGGCGACGAGTTCTTGAGCAGAGTGTCGTGGGTGTCTTGGGCAGGAAACCTATTTAAACAAAATACTTATTGGCGAATGCCATCCTTTGGCAAATATTTGCGCCAGCTATTTATCGAGACATGCGAAAAATAGGCGAGCTGCCGAATTCGATTTGCAACGGGCTGTTTAATTTTGGCGCGAAAATTTGCTTGCCACTTGCCACACTTGAGGGAGTCGCCAATGGGGACGAAGGATATTCATGTGACACCACATGAATTATTCGGCAACAGGCTGGCAAATTAATAATGGAGCTGTGTAAGTCAACTACCAAATTCGAAGCAATGTCAGCCACAAGGGCCATAAATATTTTCAGTTAATTTCAATTACAAGTTGACCCGGCACGTTTGCCTGCCCCTTGACCCCCAAAACTCCTTCCAATCCTATCCTCGCTGCGGGTGGTGGGGGTGTGGTCATAAAATTCGATGCGTGCTCTATCATCGCGGTGGCTATATATTATAATTTGGAGCAAAGCCGCTAAAACTTTCATCTGGGCGGCGTCAATCAATCAACGACAAGCGCACAAATTAAGTCCGGGCTAAGACGGAAAAAAAGAGCCAACTCCGCACTCGGACAATCAGTCAGGAGTCGTTGGTCTTTGGCCAGGAGCTAGGGGACGCATCCGTATGCGGAGTGTGGTCGCATCCAGAAACCGGTTAGCCCAACGCCGACGCTTCTCAATTAGTCCGCCAATCCAAGCGGGCGGCCAGCAACATCATTTAATCAGGCGACCTTCCAGATAAGATACCATGTCCACGTTCTTCCTGCCCACAGTGGCTCCGATTTTAGTGGGCTTTGCATAGTTGATTCCCGGTTGATGACTTTCCATATTGGCGCCTACCAGCTGCTAGCCGACTCGCAATGACCATAAAATCGGACGGGGATTACGGCAAATGTAATAATTCCAATAGAAACGGGGCAGTTAAGGGATTAGATTTGTCCATTAGGGCTGGTTCTAGGCAAGTTTTGGGGTACTTCAACATATATTGAGAGCTCATCAGGAATATGTGCTAGCTTTTCGTATAGCCACGTTTAAAATCATTAAAAAAGGGATAATAGGAAAGCAAGAAATAATAGATTTATTAAGGATTTTTGAGGTACATTCCAAGCTTTATTTTTAGATCGATTTTTACTCATAAGGCACTTAGTGGCGGATATAATAATATCAGCTTCATTATGCATGTGGACTGCGAAAATACGCAATAACGAAATCATAATACGCCGACGTTTCCGCCTTCTTGGAGTGTCCTTAAAACAGGATGTGGCTTTGTTGACAGCTAATGCTAGAATGTATGCAAATCAATATGGTGGCGGTGCTCATGCGAACGCATAGGGAAAACTACTTTGGCAGGAAGTGCAAACAAGCGAGCGCGCTGCTCTTTCCATCCACATCCACAGCCACTGAGTTTTCCGTGAATTTTCCTCCGGCTTTTGTCTAGTCTGTCGAGTGGCCGCAAGTGCAATCGCAAGGCACTTAAGCCAGTGCGTAAACAGCACCATAATCTTGACTGCGGGGCAGCGTATCAACGTTTTAAGGCATCATTATCGACTGCGATTCTCCCTTCTCCGGTTGCCAATCATCTCCGCACATTGGCTTTCTGCCCCACGCCCCCCATTGTTTGGCCTACTGGCATTCCGAAGTCAGCCCAATGAAATGCCTACTCCTCAGTAGCCCCGCTGGTTGCTACCTCCGAAAGGACATTAATAGACCATAAATTGTAACTGTTATGCGCTGCTGCCTTTTAACGCAGCGGTCGGCAGACGGCAGGAGCTCAGTTATCCTGCCGAAGGTGGGCACCACCCAGTTCCTCCCACCCGGCGGCCCCCACCGCTTTCAATTAGAGAGGTTATTTAGCTAAATCGCTACGCTTGTTCCCGCTCGCTTGTTGTTCTTGCGCGTGTTCCAGTAATTCCGAGGCGCGGGCGGAAATGATTGCCGCAGGACTCTCCAGGACTTCCCGGGTCCCCCAGGGAGCAGTCGAGTGGCGTCGGCAGCGACTTAATTGAGCATTCCGCGAGTGCGGTTGTGCTTGCTCATCAGGATCGGTCTTTCGTCAGGCATTTATTCATTCATATTTACACCTTTGCACTGAGAGGAATTTCGTTAAAATTCCATTTTGAATTACAACTAACTTCCTTGTAATTGTTAGAGGTATAATAATTTACCTTTTTGTACCTTGATTTTAATTTAGTTTTTGTTTTGAGTTTCAAAATTGGTTTCAAGCAATATTTTAAAAGGTCCTTTTTCAGAAACTTATACTTTATTATTCAACTAATTAACATTTAAATCCAGCAAAGTCGCGGTCTTTATATTTTTAATTTTTATATCCACAGCTATGGCCCACAATAAAACGCGGAGAACTTACGGCTTTCTGATGGTGCTCCTCATTCTGGGCAGCGCTTGTGGAAATTTGGTAGCCAGTGGCAGTGCTGGCAGTCCACCCTCCAATGAACCAGGAGGCGGAGGCCTGTCCGAACAGGTGGTACTGGATCAACTTAGCGAGAGCGACCTGTACGGCAACAACAAGCGCGCCTGGCAATCGCTGCAGAGCTCGTGGGGCAAGCGGTCATCCAGCGGAGACGCCAGCGATCCGGACATCTACATGACCGGTCACTTTGTTCCGCTAGTAATCACGGATGGCACCAACACTATCGATTGGGACACCTTCGAAAGGCTGGCCAGTGGAAATGGACAATCCACACAGCAGCAGCAGCAACAGCCGCTCCAGCAGCAAGCGCAGTCTGGCGAGGATTTCGATGACCTTGCAGGCGAGTCGGATGTGGAGAAGCGGGCCTGGAAGAGCATGAACGTGGCCTGGGGAAAGAGGAGGCAGGCGCAGGGCTGGAACAAGTTCAGGGGCGCCTGGGGCAAGCGCGAACCCACCTGGAACAACCTGAAGGGCATGTGGGGCAAACGCGACCAGTGGCAGAAGCTCCACGGCGGCTGGGGCAAGCGCTCCCAGTTGCCCAGCAACTAATCTCGCAGAGAATTGTCGCAGCACAGGAAATCATAACCAGACTAACTAATCCACCTGTATCTAACCGTATATAGCATGTGTGTTTCCTCCGCGAAGGGGTTCTGTTCTTAGTGTCCATGTCGCACTAGGTTGTCCGGAGTTTCTCCCGGTCCCGTGCCACTGAAAGTCAATTCCGAAAATGTATGAAAGCGCTCGCCAGTCACCGGATACTGATGACCGGCGATCCAGATCGCCGCCTCGATCAGCCAGTATTATACGCATTACATACATATATGTCGGTATGTCTAGTCAACTATGTATCTACTCTAGCACCTAGTCTCCACGTATACAAGAGGAACTTTCGGAAGAATACCGCTTTAATTTAGAAACGTTAACTAAGTTAATGAATTGTGCATATATCTTTATACTTAAATATACATCAATACATACCAAATGGCAACTATCAATACGAAATACAAATACGTTGAAAGTATTCAAAATGAGTATCGATTTTATGGCTTGGTTGGGTTGGTTAATTAAAATTAAAATGATTTTATAATCTCAGACGGATGGACGAACTGAAGGACAATGCCATACCCTTTCATTCCACGGGCATACAACTAGGTACTATATATACATGTGTTTTAAGTTCATGGACTTTTAAAATTAAAAGCAGCAAGCGTGGATTTTATATCTAGTGAGTTTTAGTACAAACTTGCAGCAATTTCAAAGAACGCCAGTTAAAATGAGTCTCACAAGTATTAGCCGCAAGGACTTGACGTGTTTCGTGGTGACCGCAAGTGTCGTTTTGGTGTGCTTCATCCTGGTCGCAATCTTCTCGGGATTTATGCACGAGCCCCAGAGACTCAAGACGATGTTGGTAACCATCGTCCTGGTCTTCTTTTTCCAATACCTCATCCTGGAGCCCATTCGTTTCTTCATTCTGAGCATCGATTATGCCACCTGGCCGCAGGAGGACCCGCCCTACAAAGCAGAGGAGGGAGGGCCCAGCATGGACCACATTGACTACTTGAAGATCCGGCTGCGCAGTCTGCGCTCCGAGCTCCTGATCTCCGAGGGCCACACGAACGAGCAGCTAAACCAGAAATACAAGCATATTGCCGGGGACCTATTGCTCTACGGTTCCTACTTTATTGCCCTGATGTTGATGGTGGTGTTGCAGGAGGACCAGACTAACTACTTCAATACCAACAACATGCAGCGACTCTTCTGGGACAATACCACGGTCACCTTCGGCCTGTCGCAGGTGTACTTTATATACCAGGCAAGAAATGTGTTTTGTACGATGCGTTGCATTATTGAATTACTTAAACTTCCGAAAGAAATGGCAATCGAATTATCAAAAAAAATTTCCAAGAGTGATCCTAACCTAAGCCATCCGTTAGGTGCACAGCTATCTGAAGATCACCCTAGTCGAGGCTTTTTACGCGCAGAAAACCAACGGCTACGAGGGCTGGTGGGCCATGGATCAGTGGCAGAAGATCGGGGTGGTGCGCCTGCGCCAAATGCGCCCAGTGGACTGCCATATTGGACTGGGTAGGCCCGAGTGGGACACGAAAACCTATGCGCCCGAGTGGCGCCTTCCTTATAGCCGGATGCATTATACGGAGAAGTTCTGGCGGATCTACGACCCCTTTGTACCGGCCGAGTTCGAGCCCAGTTTTCTGAATGGCCTGCTACTCAACTATGATCATTATGGCTATTTGCTCAACTACCCGGAAGTCGCCGGCTACGTGGTGCTCATGATGAGCACAAAGGTCTGGATAATGCTAGGAGATATTCTTGAATATTTTGTACATTTTAAATGCTGCTAGGTGAACTGCGTGAAGCAGATCGAATACCTGAGAGACTACAGCTGGCTGGATAAAAATACTTCGGCTTTATTTATCGACTTGACGATGTACAACGCCGATGCAAACCTTTTCACGTTGATCACTCTGCGTTTGGAGAACAGCCCATTCGGGATCCAGTTGCCCCGGGTGCATGTGGATTCTGTGTCAATGTTGGGAAGTGTGGAGACGAGAAGCACCCCTCAGCTTCTCATACTGTTCGTGTACACAGTCTTGGTCATCTTGTTCGCCCGCGGGGTGTTCACGAAGATCTGGCATCATCCGGCCGCCGCCCACGAGGCTTGGACCATGGTGGATCTGGCCATATATATACTGAACGTCCTCCTGGCCATTTTGGTAATCATGCGCGACATTGAGACAGATGCCCTGCTGCAGATGGTCGAGAAGGCTACCAAGGGTCAGTATCTCGACTTCCAGCGTCCACTTCGCATCCACCAAATACTGTTCATCGTGAAGGGCTTCCTGGTGTGCATCACCACTCTGCGGCTGTGGAAGGTGCTCCAGTTTTCCTCCGTCTTTCAGCTTTTCACCCAGACCCTCTTCTCCGCCTGGCGAGCAGTGGCCAGTCTGGGTGTAATTATTGTGGTAGTCATCATGGCCATAGGCATTACTTTGGCGGTGCCGAATGGAAACAACGCAGTGGTCTTCAGCCACATGGTTCAGTCCGTGGTCACCTGCATGTGGTACGTATCCCTAAATATGACATCTCTATTTGGTAGCTTTCAAGTCATTAGGTTCAACCATGAACTAATCTAATTAATCCAGGTACTCCATGGGTTTTAACGGTGACATTCATCCTGCGGATTTCTTCCACGGAGGCCGCATTCTAGGAATCTTGCTCTACCTGGCACTGGTCTTCTTCCTGGCGATTCTCTTAATGAACGTCTTCGCCTCCGTCATCTATGACTACTTCAACGAGACGAGCAGGATCATAAAGGAGCATGCCAATCGGTCGTCTATCACGTTCCTGGAATTTCTGCACGTGGAGTATGCGGATCTTTTTGGCGATACCTTTCGATGCCTGCGAAAGACGTACGAACGCCGTGGACATACTGTTGCCGAGAACGTGGAACTAGAGCTAAATAGGCGGGAACTGATTAAGTTCAAGAGGGACCTCATTAAGAGCCCGCAGGAGTTGAAAAGGGCACGCCTGACCAAGGAGCAGCGAAGTGCCGACTACCACTTGCGCGGCGAGAAGTTGTTCAAGCTGATGGCTATCCTGGACCTCCAGGTTGAGATCCTCGAGCGATTGGTGTTGGGCGACAAAGATGGCAAATTGCCCACGCCACCTCCATCCGACTCCGATCCCGACGACATGCCGGAAATGTATCGGAAGAGCCGTTGATGATCGCCGTGATCCAATGGCAAGACTTTTCATATTCAAGAACAAACTTTGCTATGTATTCCTAAATATTTCTTTTATATAATTGGAATGTACATATTTCTAAAATGCCGCACGGCATTAATAAAGGCGTTTCAGTCTAAGAAAGACATCAACTTGGTTTTTGATTGTCTGATCAAGTCTGCTTCCAGTGATATTAAAATTGAGCCAGATGAAAAGATGTATACAACCTTGGGTTTAAAAGGTTATTATTATTTAAATTTTTTCATCGGATGATAATGACAATATATTCTAGCAAGAGTAAGAAACAGCCGTTCATTGCGCAACCGTTCTAGAAACACTTTCCACCATTTTCCATAGGTTGTGCTTTCTTTTGCACCAAAGATGACTTTTCCGGCCCCCTACGACCTCACTTCACCTCCGATCATTCCCCTTCGCTGAGCAGCGCGACTTTAGAAATAAGCAGCGATAAATGATTTAATTAAAACCGAGATTGGAACTTTTGTTTTTCTTTTGCCGAGGGCGCGAATAACTCCACTAATTTCTGGCTGCTCACCTGTCGGGGGGGCTACGGATTTCTGGGTGCGCACGCTTTATTTCAATAATCCAAGAGAGGCACAAATTGGCAACTACATGCTCGTTGCTCCCTCCGCCTGATATAATGCCTGATGAAAGAGTGTGGAAAGAGCCGCGTGGCCAAATCTTAAAGGGGCTCCAAGCTGGCGGCACTAATCGCTCCCGAAACGCAGTGCAGACGTCTCAATGCCAGCAGCCAAGCGGCGACGGTTTGAAATTGTCGGACTGCAATTTGTCGCCAGCGCTTGTAATGGCACCCACTCCAGATGACGACATGGCGACACCGGGACCCATATAAAATCCGTCGGTCTGCAGGCGGCGCACTCAGTTAACATGTTCGCGTCCCAAGGGAAGTTACTCCTGGCCTTTGGCCTTTGCCTTGGTCTCCTTCTAACCATAACCCACGCATCCGCGCAGAACGCGTCCAAGGAATCCGAGTCCTGGCGGCCCATGCAGCCGCGGAAACGACAGGCTATCGTGAAACTGGACCCCGTGGGCTCCGCAGCAGCCAAGAGCTACGATCCTCCACCGGAGTTCTACCGCGGACCGGGCTCATCGTCATCCAAGTTGGACAGCACTGCAGCTGGCTTTATATCCAAGCCCATTGGAGCGCTGCCGCCGGTTGGAGGAGCCCATGGCTCCCAAGCCAGTGGCCTAAATGATAACCTCAGCCAGGCCTATGATAAGTGGAAATTGGGTGGGAATATTCACGATCGAATAAGCGTGGGTGAGTTCAAGGAATACCCAATGTATATATCTACTGCGATATACTAAAGCTTAATATGATCACTATATAAAATTAATTACTATGTTCATGTAGATTCAATAAGTATGTATTTAATAACATTTAAGGGCATTATGGCAGCAGTGGAAGTGCTGGCAAAAGTTACTCCTATGACAGTCACCCCTATCAGTATGACTATGGACCATCCAACGGACATGGCTACGAGCCAGGACCTGCTCCTGGGCACAGCTACTCCTCCAGCGGAGAGGCAGGAGTGCCATACCACCTTTACCGACCCCGACCCGAGCATGGCCACTACCCGGGGCCACCAGTGGACTACTCCTACAGCTCCTACCCCATCGACTCCCACGAGATAGTCTCCCACAAGGGAACGCCAGAGATCTCACCAAAGGCCTTGCTGGCCAAAAGCTTCCTGATTCCGCTGGCCAGTGCCACCGTTCTGGGCATCGCCGCCGCCCTGGTCAGTAATCCTCTCCTGCTGCAACTAGCTCCTGTCCCGGGGATCGGTGTGGGAGTGGGAGTCGGACCAACAGTCGTCGGCAAACGAAGAAGGAGAAGACGGGCAGTGATGCGGGCTTAAAGATCAGGGAACACACTGGTGAAAAACTGAATAGCTATATCTGAGTACCGTACTCTCGAAAATGTATTAAATCAGGAAACAATATATAAGATATTATTGTTAATATATCATATAGTTTCAAGCGTGATTTATTTAAATTTAGTGAGGGCCTTTAACAATTGATTTGTATACCCTTGCAATGGCTTTAAATGGTTATTTTTATTCTTTCTCAGCAATTAAGGGTCTAGTGCTACGAGAGTCTAATAATTGGTTGGCTAAATGGAGAGAAGATAACATCATTTTGGGTGAATTTTAAGCGGAACCTTATGGAATGGCTATATGGAAGTTTTTTGGGCTTACAATAGATTGCCTAATTAGTCGACTGCGGTTCAATCCGGCTCGTTGGTCTAGAGGTATGATTCTCGCTTCGGGTGCGAGAGGTCCCGGGTT
Organism: Drosophila sechellia; assembly: GCF_004382195.2. Classification (NCBI taxonomy): domain Eukaryota; kingdom Metazoa; phylum Arthropoda; class Insecta; order Diptera; family Drosophilidae; genus Drosophila; species Drosophila sechellia. The sequence continues at coordinate 16,909,467 of NC_045951.1, read as the reverse complement.
CAATTCCCGGACGAGCCCAAGTGCGCTGAAGAATGTAAAATTTTTAGATATAATAAAAATTGCATTTTTATAAATATTTATTTTAAAATATTTTTAAGTTATTGAGAATACACATTTAGTTGCACATATGTAATATATAAGCAAAAAAATCTATAATTTACTAGGAAATGAAAGAAATGAAGAGTTATTTTTTATTATTAAAAACAAAATAAATTAAATTAAGGAATTTTTTAGCGTCCTCATCAATGTTCCAACATTTTTTGATTTCGGTTTGTACGGTTTATTTATTAATTGTTAATAATTGAAGATAGAGAATAAATTTTTGTAAAAAACAGGTAAATTTATAACGTTTCTAAAAAAATATCATAATACACTTCATTTAAATGATTAATTAAAAATGGCAGCTTAGTAATACGTTTAAAGTGGGTGAATGGCTTTAAGCATTCCGTTGAACAAAAAATTAATAACTTTAAATCTATTAAAAAAAATTGTGAATTTGGTTTTAAAAATCGATACCCGCAAAAACATCGCCGATTGGTGAGTGTCTGCGCTAGGGAAAGTGTCTCCGCTAAGGTGTCTTGAGCCAACAAAGTACCAACAAAACGCGTTTCGTTCCAAACGGTATTTATTTTGTGACCTTGTGGTATTCTAACTTTTTGTCTGTGCGATCACTTGCAAACAAGTTTTCCCGGCATTTTCGACATATTCAGGAGATTTTCTAATAATCATTAGATAGTAGGCAATGAATTTCACACGGACTAATTGGTAAGCGGTAGAAACTAGTGTAGAATTCATAAAATTAACCCATGAATGCTCCCCAGCTCGCCCCTGAGTAAAAATCCGGTGGTGCAGCGCAGCCTGGACTTGCGATTGCAGGGCGCCCAAGCGCGGCATTACCTCAAGTGGTGCTACATAAATGTGGTGCTGCTGTCGCTGCTTCTCTTCGACCTCTGGCAGGCATGTCGGTCCGACTACAGGACCTACTGGTTCCTGGCGGAGTGCACCATTACGACCCTGATTGGCCTAAGTGCGCTCGCCTGCTTCGGCAAGTATTTGTGGTTATGGTTTGGTGGTGACCAAGTTATGGGTAGCGATATCCAAAAGTGGCTGCTTGACGGCAATGCAGGTGAGGAATCCAAAGGAACCCTGTCTAACGCATCCACTTAACCACTTTAATTCCCGTAGAGAACTCTTTTCGGACAGTTTGCTCCCGAGCCGTGATGAAACCACGCAGCTACGAACCGGATAGCGATATAGATGACGACATACCCATCATCAACTGGCACTCCTCCTTCGAGGACTCGTGCTGGGGCTCGCAATCCATGCGCCGCAGTCCAAGTCCCACAAGGACGCCCCAGCAGACTAAGCAAAACACCTCTTACAACTCCTCGATGGTGCGAAACAACTCGCTGAATGCCAGCAATTTGAGCAACGAGTCTACCTACAAGTCCCCGTATGCGGAGGTGCGACGCGATGACTTCATGACCGATACCCGAAAGTTGACCAGTCTAATGAAGCAGGCGGATCGGGAGCGCAGCATGGTGGACAGCTCGGATACACCCAATGTGCAGACCATGGGATCGGCCAACTCCTTCTGGAACTACTGCAACAACGCGGCCTATATGCTCAAGACCACCATCTATCAACTGTCGCCCCCTCCGTCTGTTTCTACGGAAAATGCTCCCACCTCGATTGAGGAGTTTGGCGGCATTCAGTTTAGGGACAGCAATTCGGAGGTCATAAAGCGCATATCCACGGACAAACTGTCGCAATATGTGGCCAACCTCAGATTTGTAAGCAGCCCGTTCAATATTCCACTGCAATTTACTACAGTCTTACCATTTTCTAGTGGATTTCTACTACCATACTGCAGCGTTTGGTCAAAGAGATCAATTATGTGGACGATGTTTTCCGCCAGCGAGCTCTGATTGACATTAAAATTGGATCTGTAAGTCTAGAGCGATTACGCAAAACAGCCGAGAACCAGCAGTTCGTGCAGACGTGTGCGCCCATGTTGCCCATGCTCTTACCTTTCCTGGACACCTTTAGCAACCAGGAATACCTGGTGCAGCGCATCAAGCAGCTTGCGCAGGGTTCTTGCATAGCTGACTACCGCTGGTACTCGGGCCAAACACACAACGGACCGCAGCGGGACGAGCATTTGCCCACCGATGCAGCTGTGAGTATAAGAAATTCGGCAACTAAGCTCATTTGATTAATTGTAACCTTATTCTTCAGATAATATTCCATTTGTTTTGCGTGTACTTGGATAGCCAGCTGATGCCGTTGCCGCAGGGCGGCGGACGACCCTTCCACTCCCGCTACGTGTTAATTCGCGACGAGAAAAGCTCAACCAAGGACGTGGTGAACGCAGTTCACAACAAGGCCCACTGCGCCATTCTGAGTACCGGAAACCTACTTAACCCCAAATTTAACTTCATCAGTGACAAGGAACTACACAACTGCGTCTACGATAGGAATAACCTGTTCTACGTTATCATACAGTTCCTTATTTATATGAGACAGCACCAGGATTCCGCTCTGGAGTGCGTAAATCTTGGCAAGAGTGGCATCAACATTATGTGCGTGATCGAAGACTGAACTGTGCAGCTAATCGGCCGTGGCTATGACTTTAAACCCAACCCCTAATCACTCGTTACTTCTAAGCATCATCCTTTGTGACTCGACTATCGTTTGGTGCTTGGGCAATCCTCATCATTCGTTACTATTAAATTATGCATTTGTAATTATTAAGCCAACTTACGACTGTTGTGGTTTCGCGGTTATCAAGTGTCGTGTGGCCTGCGGTCTGTGCAATTAACTTGTTTGGCAGTCGGCGGCAAGCTATATTCGCGGACAGGTGCACACAGGTGCCCGACTTTAATTGCCCTTTCATGATTCTCACTATTGACCAGCCAGTTGGTGGTGACCTGGCCATTGGCTCGGCCAGCGACATGCTCCCACATGCTCGCCACTTTGCACTTCCGAAGTGACAAAATTAATGGTTTCCGCCGACGCTGTCGACATTTTGTCGAGTGAGAGACATTGAGAAAATGCTCCAAAGTAGTGCAAAATAAAGGAGTCGCAAACGGAGGCCCCAAAGCAAGCGCCAGGACGAGCAGGACCTGGGCCCTCTCGACCAGTCACATTACCATTTCTCTTGGCCATGCTCATTTCTGGGCTCTGGCTTGACGTTGAATCGGTTGGCTGGTTATTTTAATGCCGCCCCTACTCTCCCGGATGCCCGGATGGCTGGATGGCTGGCACCTCGGGTGAGTAATGTGCCTGGGTTGTCAACTTTACACTTTTATCCCTCGCATTATATTTGCTTTACCTACACAAACACTCACACTCAGCCACCCAACCGAACCGAGGCGAACCACACACCCTGTGTGTGTGTGTGTGTGGAGTGATATGTTTTCCTGATACTTTTTCTCAAGTTGTAAATTGGCTTAAAAATAATTTGTCAAAGCATTTCAGCCGCGGAGTTGGGAGATGCCATGCCTAAGATGGGAATTGGAGTTGGAACTTGGGGCGCGGAACGTCGGTATCTCCTTGTGCCGAGGCATTTTCTTGTCACAATATTTGGACCCTCGCCTGCTGGAGTAAAATTCCTTTAAAGAAACGCATGTGCGCGTCTTCATATCCAATTAGAAAAGTTTTCCTTCGACTGCTTCGTAATTGTGTTGATTAGTGCGGCTCGCTGGGTTGCTCCCGAGTGGGTGTCGGCTGGGATTCGGGCGGATTCTCCTCCTAATACCCTGCTGTTGACAAAAGAAGCCTTCTTGGATGGGTGGTGGCTGGGCGGATTGTGCGTTCCCAGCTGCTGGCACTTTAAAAAGAAATGCGCATTAAATTCGATTGGCAATCCTCACACTCTCCCTGAATGGGCTTTTTCTTTACGGCTTACACAAATTTTCATCTAATATCGCTTTGAAGCAGCTTAACTATCCTTGAGACGAGGACGTCTTTGGGACGTGGCACGGGCGGAGAGGAAAAGTCTAAATGGAGCACTTGTCAGCTGAAGAAAGGAAAAGTGGCGGAAGGTGTGAACACTCAATGGCCAATGCTATTCAGTTGGATGTGAACATTTTGTATTTAAAGTAAATATGTAAACGGATATAGAATTGCTGATTCAAGACATGTTGAATAAGTCCATCCATCCATTTATTATAAGAACAAAGACATATGGTAAGTAGGGCATTAGGTATAGTGTTTCATACCAAACATCAGTAATAAAAATATACTCTGTTTAAATATTGAAGGCACTTTTAAGTATAATTAATCAGGTTCAAGTTGGCTTAAGCCCTGGGAATTTAAATACTCATTAACTTCATTAAAGTGGCCACCAAAGAGCAGCAACTATTTGAATTGATGACAAGAAAATCGTTGAACATATCAAAGGAGCCACTTTTAATGACAGTTCATTTTAATTTCATTGAGCTGCATAAAGCCCGGTAAAACTGCAGGCAGCGAAACTATTAAAATGATTTTATTATTCCACCTCCGCCCGCTGGCCAGGCACTCACTTAGCCACCAAACTGGATCCGTTGGCCTGGTCAACCAAATATTGACACACAATAAGCTGGTCGCAGTCGGAGCTTTTACTTTTCGGCTTTCCTTTTTGGCTCCGCTTATTTATTTATTTATTTTGCCATCTACTACGCTGGGGCATGGGGCATGTGGCGTGGGGCATGGGGCATTAATGAAAAAAATATTTTTGCCCATTATGCGCCAATATGGTCAGCCATATTTCGGTTTATTTAATTTTGCGCAAATAAAACGGAAGTGGCTCTTTTATTTTCCTTTTTCCAAGAGGATGTGGAGCAGGAATATGCGCTACATAAAATCCCGATCCTGATGCTGATGCCTTGCGACAATGTTCAAATATTGGGAATGCGACGACGACGATGTTGGCTGGGAATTTTTTAGCGCATATTTTAAGCAAGCAATTTGTATAGTTCCAGTTTAAAGGAGGACCTGGTCCTCGCCAGTTGCTAGCTTTCCCAAGCGTAGCTAAAAATGGAAATGGCTGTCATTTCCTTTGAAACGACGACGACTGACGACGACTACCAACGACTGCCAACTCTCCGCCTTGTTACTCCGCAAACCATCGGCCATTAATGGCCGAAATGAGTTTCCATGCTCAGCTATTCAGCTATTTTGCCATTTTGCTATTGGGCGGACAGCAGTAGCAGCAGGAGCAGCAGTTTTCCAACTTCAACTGGCAATGGCTTAAAGTCTCGCAGAGACATGCAACCGGATCGGCCATTGAAATATTAATTAGTCGTATAACCGCCTCCTGGCCACCGGGAATTGCTGCAGTGTTTGCCTGACTGACGATTGCTGCAGTGCAACCACTCAAATCTGGTGCCACCAGAGCCACCCAAGCCACCCGAGCCACCTGCCGCATCGCACTCCTTTCACTTCCCACTGATAACTTACGCAACTAATCTGCGCTATGGATGTGTGCGTCGGGGTTGCGGAGCCATTTGCATTTAATCGGATTTGGCCAGATTTCAGGTTGTTCTCCTGATTCCAGAAAAACGAACAGCAGCCCCAGTCCAATGTCCAAAGTCCAAAGTCCATTTGTTGTGTAATTTCCGTATGCAGCACGAGTGTTCAAGGCTGGCCGCCGGATGAGTGGACCACAAGCAGAACTAGTAAGCAAGTGGCATCATGACAAATTAACATGCCCCAGCCGGCTGGCTGCATGCCCCACACGATTCTTGACTGCGCTTCCCGAGGAAGATGCTCTGTGGAAAGGAATACCTGGAAAAAATTCCCATATCCCAGAAGTGATTATTATAATTTTAATTTAAGCTTTTATAACATATTTATAGTGCTGATACTATTGTATTTTATATAGTTTTATATATGCCTCAATAAAATATGAATATTTCAACCAAAAATGAAAATATGTCAATACATTTTTATTAATACATTTTATACCTCTCCAATATTTCTGTTTACTCGTAACGTTATACCATGTCCACATTGCTTCGAATATTGAAGTGTATCCCCAATAGGGCAACTAATTCCACAAAGCTGCCATCGCGCGTAGGTAACGAACCGGAAATGTTCTTAGCATTTCCGCCTTATATCAAATATAAAAAATTACTGCTTTTAGACGTATTTGACAAAAGTTGTCTGTCACCCGCACTCAGGAAGTTTCGTACACATGCTCCACCGCTCATATAGAGACATATAATTGCATAAATCAAACTCAAGCATGCAACATGAAAAATCGCATTAATTTATCTGCTCTGCTCGCTGCTCCTGCAGCATCCGCCTATATGGGCCAGTGCCACGCCCACTTCCACTTCAACTCCCACGCCCCAACACGCTCCGGAAAGGCGCTGGGTAACATATCCGCTTATGTCAATTTTTTCCTACCACTCGGATGGGGACGCCAATGGATGGGGGAACGACGAACGAATGGGGGGCAGGAGCAGCATCATCAGCACTGCTCCTTGTGCTCCCCGTCATTCCATTCCAGCCAGTTGTCACTGTCAGTTTTGGCTTCCAGTGTTTTGTCACAGCTCCTGGCCCGGATTGTCATTCCCCCTCCCCATCGCCCAGGACCTCCTCCTGGCCGATCTAACTCTGATGTCGCCCGGTTTGTTTGTTTAAATGCTACATTTACTTTATGGATTGTTGCTATATTTTTCTTCAACTGGCAACCCGAAAACCCGAGAGCGAGAATGGCGTATAAATTTCAGGTCAATTTTTATACAGTGGGACGCAGGAGCTCAGCTGGGTGAGCCCTTGACTGATTGTGACCTGTCAGAACTGGCTTCCTTTTAATAACTTGCCCACACACACACATCTCCCACAAGCTCCCACTGCTGCACACACTACGGACTACATCCGCTAATAACCTGGCTTTTGCTCAGTTTCCCTTTTTGCCCACTTTAAGTGTCCTGTTCACGCTACATAGTTTAAAATTCTTTATAATTGGATTCCCAGCTTCTAAAGCCCATTTTTCGGACGAAAGAGTAGCCGGCTGCATGTCAAAAGGATTTTACAGTTGACGCGTGCAAACCAAAGCTTTTGCCACTCACCCGAACCCAAACCCCAAGCCCAAACACCAATCCCCAACCCAAGGCGCTCATCCTTGGTCGTTTTATTTTTTTTTGTTTGTGGGCAGCCGGAGGCGGTGGAGAGCGAGGAGAGCAACCTAAAGCGTAACCCCGCCAACACCCACACATATGTGTGTGGTTCGGGGATGTGATGATATGTTCCATTTCACACGGCAGCGAATCCTTTCGACCGCACACAGACATACTCCACATACTCCGGCCGCAGGAGCTGAGATTTATGTTTTCTTGTAAACAAAATAACGGACATGCTTGAGGCCTTTCGGTGGAAGGACCTTTAAGGTGCAAGCGGAAAAGGGGTGCCAGGCGATTCCGACTCCGAGTCACTCAGCCTCGGGCCATCCGGCTGACAATGGGATTAGGCGCATGTAAACCTGCGTGTTCGATTTGCAGCTTTCCTGCCCTGCTATCCCCCATCCGGAGTTCAATCGGATCATCATGGATGTGGCTCTCCTTAAATGCGAGGATGTGCGTTGCCATAGACATTTTAATTATTCAGGGGCTTTTGTGAGAAGTGCGGTTGTCTGTCTGCATGTATCCCACTTTACTTGCCCCTTTTTTGTGCAGCCCGTGTTTACGGTTTCCATACTTCAAGTGACTTTGCTTATGTTTCTTTAATGTTCTGCGAGTCATGTTCTAAATCGGAAATCAGTGCGTATACTTGATAGGAATTTAAAAGATATCAACGCGCAAATGGGGTAGCATTCAACAAATTCTGTTTAAAGACCTAAGCAAACCTTTTTTAAGAATGGCTCGACAGCGGAAATCAGCATACTTGGTGTGAATATAAAATATTTTATCGAAAAAATGGTAGCTCATTTTTAAAAAATTTGTTTCATTCACTTTTTCAAGCAGGAAATGTAAAATTAATGATTCCTTAAAGCAAGTTTGGCCTGATTATTAAAATTTTAAGGCGGATTCAATATTTTTCTTACGATTTTTTGCAAGGTTTTTAATAAAACTTATTATCTGACAATTTCTGTGCTCTCGCATATACGCTTGTTAGCCCTTTGTAAATGAGGGCCATTTTCATTAAATTTAATGACTTCGGTACAAGCTAGGGTATTTCGATGAGTTTTCGGAAAGTAAATACCTTTCCTTTGTCGATCTCGGAGCTGGTTCCCAATTATGTCTAGACAATGGACACTACCACTCACCAGCATATTTTGTTTTTCATCCTCTGTTTTTTTTATCAGGTTGATGCTGATGCTGGGGCGTCACACGTGCCCAGGACCACTGAGCCTTAGGCTGCCCTTTCATATGAATATAATCCAATTTGCATATATTTCACATAGTAACAGGGACGGACGAACGAATAATTCCTGGAAAGCTGGATATCTGGTCACTCATACGCCGCGTATGCCACAGGTGAACGGTCCGTTAAAACAAATGTAGGCGCTGCCCACTTTTAAGGAAAAGGAAAATTCCCCGGCGGAAATTACGCACTACGGGTTATGTAAAGGAGCGCACCAAGAATTATTTCCTTTCTTTTAAAAAACGTCGGGGTTTTTATTGCTCTTCACTGTTATGATTTTTTCAACAAAAATATCTTTCTTCTTATATTATCACAACTAATTTAAATTTAATATTATTTTAATTAAATAATTGTTTTACCTTTAAGTCTAGATAATTACTTATGAAATGTTTAAAACAAAAAACCAAAGTTGTATTTGAATAATAGTACGCCTTACGTATCTTAAGTTTTACTTACTTTAAATAATTTTCTTAGTGCAATTCCCAGTGGGCAAGTCATCCGGAACCGCTGGGCTTCAGTTTTGGTTTCGGTTTCGGTTTCGATTTCATGTCTGACCTGGCTAATTGAGCAAATCCGCCAAAACGGCTTTTGTTGGCCCACTTCCGGTCGTCCTTGCTGGTGGTCGTAATTATAAATCAATTGCTGCAAGGGGCTGGGTGTTTGGTTTGTCTTTTCGTTTGAACGCCATTTGGTGGCCTGGAGTTGGGAAACGGGAGATATTGCAAAAAGTTGCGTGACATTTGGCCAATCCCTCGGGCGGCGTTTCCCAGACTGCTGGTGCTGCAGCTTTCCGAGATTCGTGCCTTTTCGCAGGTCTTTCTGTTTGCCATCGTCCATCGCCATTCGTTTGCTTTCAATCTGCGTCTGGATGTTTTCAATTTCTTTTGGAATTTGTTTTCACGCAAAAAGCGAGCGAATCAGCAGAATTCCATAACCCGTAGTTTGCCGACGGCCGCACACACAGCAGCAGATACGGATACGGATCCGTATACGGATACGGATTTATGTGTACCTACCAGTACGTATAATGTTTTTTATGTGTTTATATTTGAAGCGTTCGCCGCTGCCGGCGGCCTGTTCTTCGATGTGGTGTGGGTCACAGACTGTAACTTCTTGTAAATATTTTCCCAGTTCCGTGCTCCTGCGGCGGTTGTGGGAAATGGTCCCGTAAACGTTTAATAAAATATGATTTCAATTGATTCGATACTCGCATTTAAAACGACTGCTGCTCCAGATATACATACATATATAGTACGTGTGCCGTCCCGCCGGCAATCAATAAAGCAAAAAACAAAATGCCCCAAAGAGAGACTCCACTCCGCAACCTTGTCCTCATCCTCATCCTCGTCTCATCCTAGTCCGCACCCGCATCCTGTGTCTGTCCCTCGAGACCGGCGTTCGCCTTGACTTGGCCCTCGGTTATCCGCTTAGATCACTCAACTAAAAAACTCAATTTGCATATTAATATTATTTGGGTTTTTTTCCCTGTTGTTTGGCCTTTCCTCAGCCCTTTTATCAAACAAGAAGAACAACAACGGGCGGAGAATCAACAGTAGTGAATTGAATTTGCTCTGCTCCGACGCCTTTTCGGTCGTCCTTTGATTTGGCCAGGATCCGGGGCATACTCACACATGAGCAGCTGCTCCCAGGTGCATACTTGAAGGCAGTCCTAAAGGCAGTCCTGAGGAGGGAAAGCGAAGGTCCTGGAGCCTTGAATCCTGCCTTCTTCCAGGTGAACGGGGCACAAAGGCCGAGCTGTCAGTCAGTGTGCCAGGGCAATTCCGGTTTTATTGGAATTATGTCAGTGTTATTTTATCATAATCATAAAAATGATTGTTTGCGGCTGTCCGCCGAGACGAATGTGCAATGATGCGAGTGGATTTTCGGAATGATTTGAGTTTGAAGTCGAACCACCCTTGAGACTATTAGCTATTGCCCTTAATTAACTGCTTGTTTAAATACTTGTAGGTAATTAAAATCAATTAAATTATTTGTGATACTTTATAGTATGAAATGATAAGTGTATTTGAACTAATGGCAAATTAAGTAAATTAAAACAGCTTTAAAATGTTAGAAGTGTTGCTTTAATCAAATGAAGGGGTGACTTTAAAGTGGAGCCCATACCCAAAGCTTCAATAATCACGTGTCAATTAACTCCGAGCTTTGCCAGTTGATTGGAATTCAAAAGCAAATCAGCAATGGGGTTGGTTTTCTGACGGATTTTGGTTTGGTTTCGATTTCGGGTTTATTTTGACAAACGCAAATAAATCTGAATAATTTATGATTGGGCCATGAATTTAATATTTCATCAGGCCGGCGGCAATTAAAATTATAATATAAATGGGCGTCAATCCAGAGAGACGTCCAACCAGTCATGTCGTTCCATCGCTACAGACCCCGTCTCCCCGGCGGAGAGTTGGCTCCGATGCCGTGGCCGGTGTCCTTGTACCGTGTCCTGAACCACGTCGCCTGGCCCCTGGAGGCGGAGTCGGGGCGCTGGACCGTTTTCCTGGACAGGTTGACGATTTTTCTCGGCTTCCTGGTCTTCTGCGAGCACAATGAGGTGGACTTTCATTACCTGATAGCCAATCGGCAGGACATGGACAACCTGCTGACGGGCTTGCCCACATATCTGATCCTGGTCGAGATGCAGATACGCTGCTTCCAGTTGGCCTGGCACAAGGATCGCTTCCGGGCCCTGTTGCAGCGCTTCTATGCGGAAATCTACGTAAGCGAGGAGATGGAACCCCACTTGTTTGCCAGCATTCAAAGGCAAATGCTGGCCACACGGGTCAATTCGACCGTCTATCTGCTGGCCTTGTTCAATTTCTTTCTGGTTCCGGTGACGAATGTCATTTACCATCGTCGAGAAATGCTCTACAAGCAGGTGTACCCTTTCGACAACACCCAGTTGCACTTCTTTATTCCACTCCTGGTGCTCAACTTCTGGGTGGGCTTCATCATCACCAGCATGCTGTTCGGCGAGCTAAATATCATGGGCGAGCTGATGATGCATTTAAATGCTCGATATGTTCAGCTTGGCCAGGATCTCCGTCGCTCAGCACAGATGTTGCTGAAGAAAAGAAGCTCCTTAAACGTGGCCATCGCTTACCGGTTAGTTTTGACCCACATCCTGCGAAGAAACGCAGCTCTGAGGGATTTTGGCCAGCGGGTGGAGAAGGAGTTCACCCTCAGAATATTCGTAATGTTCGCCTTTAGCGCCGGACTGCTTTGTGCTCTGTTCTTCAAGGCATTTACGGTTGGTAATTTTATCTAAATTTATACAACTACTAATTCAAAAGGGGAAAATAATGCAACATCCTAAGATCAATAACTTTTTATACAGAATCCCTGGGGAAATGTGACTTATATTGTGTGGTTCCTGGCAAAGTTTATGGAGTTACTGGCCCTGGGAATGCTCGGGTCAATTCTTCTTAAAACAGTGGGTGTTTCAATTGCACTCTCCGCTATCAAATCTTTTAAAATTCTCTTGCAGACAGATGAACTGGGTATGATGTACTACACCGCTGACTGGGAGCAGGTGATTCATCAGTCGGACAACGTTGGCGAGAATGTCAAGCTGATGAAACTGGTGACCCTGGCCATCCAACTGAACTCGAGACCCTTCTTCATCACTGGCCTTAATTATTTTCGAGTTAGTCTCACTGCTGTGCTGAAAGTGAGTAGCCCTTAACTTCATTTTGATTGATTAACTACTGATTCAACAATTTCACAGATCATTCAGGGCGCCTTTTCCTACTTCACGTTCCTAAATTCGATGCGATGAGCTAGCTGACTCGGATTGCTGGAATAATTGCGTTGCCAATCATTTGGAAGCTATGCGATACCTGGAATCATTTGTGGCCTGACCCATGGCCATTTGTCTGCCCCCGAAAACAGGATGCATAACTTCCCACCCACAACCACTCCCTCCTACCTTTGTGTGCTGGATATCCGCTGACAACAATGGAGCTTTCGAGCGCATTCAAGGATATTAACACGTGCATGACTGTGATTTATGCACCCCCCACTGCAGCAGCAGTAGCAGCGGCAGCATCCACTGCAAATGCAACTGCAACTGCATCTGCCAGTCGGAGCATCATCAATCCAGTGGTTCTCCACTCTCGACTCCTAAGCAGCGAGCATCGCATTTGGAACGGGCGAAATTTGCTGCTACGTTGACAGCTGCAATCCGAAGACGTTACCCGGCACATATCCATATCCATATCGATATCCATATAGCCATAACTGTCAGCCATGACTGAGTGGCAGCAATTGGCAGGGGAGAGCGGCGGCCGGAGATATCGTGGCACTATATATGTAGGAATCTCCGAGGGACTACATCCGCTCATCCACTGGCAATGGCACAATGCAACATATTCCAGTGAATACAGCGATGTTCAAACAAGTAGATGTAATTGCGAGCATTTGACAAATAAATAGATTCCAAGAATCTTTAATAAACATACTTGCGGTTAAGCAAATATGTTGCAAAACACTGTCTCAATCTAAATCTTAATAAAAGTAAGTTTGATACTGTTAAAATATTTTATGCAAATGTAATGCAATGGCTCAAAAAATCTGTAGGTAAGTCAATCTTTACCCACTATGTATTCATTTTATTCAAATAAAGTAGATACATTATATTTCGATTTTTCCACATGCTGGGCCATAAACTTCAAAACATTTTTTAAAGAAGAAGTGCTAGTATTTTGAGCACTGATGCCAGCATGCATAATCCGTCTGTGTGGATATGTGTGGATACATAAATCGGGAAAATGTCGTTACAAATATTTTATAACAGGAAATCCGTTATTTATACGCACATTGTGCTGCCAGTGGATGGGGTGGCATGGAGATGGTGGTGTTGCAAGGTGGGTGGGGTGGCTCGTTGTTGAAGGAGATCAGCAGAATGCAGAGGCAGCCTCAATCGGCACTTGGCAAATATGAATGAATGTTGTTGCCAGTCGTTCGCAGGTCCTGTGGTCCTGAAGCACCCACCACTCCATGGAAAACAGCTGCCCCACTGCATCCCTTCCTCCCGCAGACCATCAATTGCCTGATTGAAGCGACAAAATGCAAAATCCTTATGAATTGGCTACAATTTTATTTATTATTACTTGTTCTATTTGCTGCCTGGCACTCCGAGTGTTGCACTGTGAGGAAATTAAAATCCCGCTCTTATAACATTATTAAATATTAAAAAATGTAACTTAAATTTCATGTCTTGTCTTTAAAATACGAAATCTTAAACTTTATACTGTGTGTTACAACTACCAGAGTTTATTTGGTTATTCTAATATGGTTTTCTATCTGCATTTGAATGCGTGTTCTTTCCCTCCTAAAGCCCTGACTCTTCATCCCTCCAACTCCCTCCAATACAAATTTCCAATCTTCTCCAGCGTCTTCACAATGGAGTGCAGTTCCACCGACGAACGACTTGTTTTCAGCCAAACAAAATGACGTTCCCAAGGCGATTCCATTATGATGGCCTGCAAAATGTTGGCAAATTGCAAAGGCGCAATTGATATTGGCTCTGAGTATTGTGTGAAGAAAGTGCCAATGCCAATGCCAATACCAATACCGTCGGCTAGAGCAACAAGATAAAAAACAGGAGTCCAATGCCAATTGGGTAAGTGCTGAGAATGCACAAACTTGCGATATAATTTGAATGATTTGAATGGTCAACTAATAATTGGTTCACCGCTGCAAAGTAAAATTATAAAAATCCGTAACAAAACCAAGTGTATTTATGACACGATTATTAGCCAGCTTACCTGGTTAAAAATACATTAAAATATATTAAATAGTTGAAACACTTATATTATAAATTCCAACAGTTATTTGCAGAAGACAATTTCTTTGCGCGATCTGACACGAAGTTGAACCAATTTATTGGGTAAAATTTAAATTTTAAGGAAACCAGTTACAGAATAGTTGGCCAAAAAAATGTATACTGATTTGCTTACGACTCTTAGTTCAAATTCGTTGCCAAATAATCATAATGCTATTTTAAATTCAAATAACTAAGAAAGCCTTTTCCTTTCATTTACATTTTTAAGATCTGTCTAGTTCTAGTTTGCTCGAGGTAAAAGTAATGTGTATTTTTTCGTGTAGGGTTTCAAAATTATAAAGTTTGTAATCGGCTGAACACTTCCTTACATTCAATCCAAATGGCTAAGATTCCTTTAATCTGGAGCAGTGTTCTCCGGCTGATTCGACTGCATCATCTGGCGGTGGGCAACATCGCCGTGCTCTGTCTTATTGTGTTGAGTATCATGGACTACGGGATTTTGGATCTCTTCTGTTGGTTTGAAACGGTGGAGAAGGAGAATATTCCGCTGACGGTTTTAATGTACATCGGTGGACTCAAGGTGGCTATTGTCCTGTTTCTCGCGCTGTGGTGCTGGACTAGAGAAGCTGAGAAGAATCAGGAGGACAACCTGGACATGCCCATCTCTTACGTTCGTAAGCGTTACTGTCGTTTTCTTGTGATGCACCTTTTGGCGTCTATAGACCGGCTGATCCACCACCACTCACATATTGATGACTTCCTGCAAGGACACAAGGACTGCGTCGAGGCAGTGGAACAGTTTCGCTGGAGAGCACGAAGGCTCTTTGAGCGCACGGATCTGCAACTTTGCGTTCCACTCCACGAAGTCCTTTCTGTGGATGATCAGCAGGAGAAGGAACTCCTCCGCTTGGGTTACGGCGATAAATTGGAACAGTTGCGAGAGCTGGACATCTACAAGATGATCTATAAGGACTAAATTCGCTTTAGGAATAGAACCGTTGCTAACTGTTGCCAAACTTTGTAATTGGTTTCGGCTGCAATTTTGGCTTGGATCTTGTTAATCTCACTTCACAAAAGTGTTAATTTGAATGCACCATACGCATGTGAGGGTCCAATGTTGCCAGAGTGAGAGGTCCTTTTCCCCTATTACTTTTCCGGAGGTTGTCGGATTTGACATTTAGGTGTATTTTCCGCTACATCAATTAGAAATATAAATTTTACGTAAAAATTACAAGTCGCCTACCCATTGATAAGATACAAATTATATCTATGTTACTTCTTATATTATATTTAAATTAGTTTCCCCTAAGAATTCTACCTATACGTCGAAAGATTTATCTACAGTTCGAACATAAATCCGTGTTGCTATCGGAGGAAGATTCCAGGCTGGTCCAAATGATCATAGCGAAGAGCCTTGTGCTGTTCAGGTAGCAAAGGATTATAACGATTCATGGGTGGTGGGTGCCTGGGAGGTGGTGGTGCGGCTGCAGCTCGCATTGGTTGTGGGCGCTGAGATGGTCGAGGCATCTGTGTCTCAGGACTATCTCCTTCTCTTCGCCAGTGACCCACTGGACGAAGCTTCACCGGCGGAGCAGAGCGGACCGGACCCTGCTGGTAGAAGTGCTTGTGAATAGTCACCGGACGTAGGGCCAGCTTAAGCTTCTCCTCCTGTTTGTGGGCCAGCCACCTCTTGCGATCGAAGGCGTTCACATTTCGCTTGACCCCAAACACCAGATGAAGGAAGGGCTTGACCAGCACACTGAGAGCTACAAAGCCCAGGAATCCAAAGACGGCGGGGGAGATCAGTGTGAAAAGGAAAACGCCCAGGGTGAAGGGGTTGAGGACTGTGAAGAAGGCCACGAACTTAACAAACGGATACAGCACCTGGCCGACGTGGCTGAGGTACTCCTTTTTCTTCTTTTTGAAGATGCTGTTGTGTCTGAGGAGATACTTGATCTTGCTGAAGGGACGATGGGTGGTGGTCACCGTATGTGGTTTCTTGGTAGTCAAGGCGGACAATAATGCTGTGGGTATAGTCTGAACCTGCATCTGGTTTGCCGGAGGATATGGATATCCGTGCGGATGGTGATGGTAATACGGTTGCTTGGTGGGATTGGCGAAGATCAGTTGAGCGGGCTGGAAAATCGAGTGCTGCTCGTGGTCTTCCGGCTTTTGCTGCTTCTTCCGCTTCCGCTTTCCCTTCTTCTTCTTCTTACCGCCCTTGTACTTCTTCTTCTTGCGCTTATTTCGCTTCTTCTTCCTCCTCCTTCGGCGACGACGGCGAGTCCTTTTCCGGCGGCGGCGAATTCGTTTTCTTCTGCGGCGAATGCGTTTCCGTCTCCGCTTTTGACTTTCTTTTGCCCGGGATTGCGGCTTCAACTCGGCTTTGTGTTCAGCTAGAGGTTCCGTAGATTTTATCGGTTTCTCAGCCAGATAGCCGTCTTTCAGATCCTTTTTTATTAAATCCCCCACAAGGGTACCCAAAATATGAAAAGGCTTAACGGTGGTGGTCTGCTTATCCGCCTTGATCAGGTCCTTTTCAAGTTTTTGCAGCACATGAAAAGGCTTTGTGGTGGTGGTCTTTCGTTCATAAGCCTTTTGATCCTTGTACAATTCTTCCAGGATATCAAAACTAGCGTTTGAGTGTTTTTTAAGTCGGTGAGCCTCCTGCTCCTGCTCCCAATCCAAGTGCTGAAGAATGCTAAATGGTTTCACTGTAGTTGTGCGCCGCCATTTCGCCTCGAAGTCCTGCTGCAGTTGATCGAAAACATGGAATATGGGCTTCCCCCGCACCAGTTCACGCCCTTTGACCTCCCGGCGAGACGTGGCCGGCAGCAGTTGCGCACACAAAGTTTGGTATATTTTTGCAAAATTAAAAACAGGGGTAGCCCGGCCGCTAAACTCCAACTTTGCTAATCCATCACGCCCGTGGCTGCGTGCCTGGCCACAGTTTTGTGCGAACAAAATCAACAGAAATATGGCAAAGTTGCTAACACTTTTGGCACTTCGTCCCTGCCCCATTTCGATTCATTTTGCCGGCGGAGAAGTCCTTTTCCCTTCTTGGCTTTGCGATTGAGTTTGATGTTTGATTTAATTTCAGCTTCCACTCCAACGCTGGCCAACTACAACTGAAGTCCGGCTCATGGCCACTGCCACTTCATCAGCTCGGATGGTCGGGAGTTTCCAACTCGCTAACTTGGCCAACTTGTTGAGCTGTTGTCGATGGGGTCACAAGGGGAACAGGGCCCGTTTCACTTTTCGCCGACTCTTGATTTCTGAATTCTGGTTTCTGTTCTGGTTTGTTTTCGCTTCTCCCCAGAGTTTCTTTGCTTGTGGTTCTCGCATAAAAGTAAAATTTATTACTACTTAGTACATTATCAACGGGCTCTGCTTCTCTGGGCTTTCCGGACTTTTCTCCCCCATCCACGTTATGACAAATGCCCCCCAAACAGCCGAAACAACTTGCAAAGCACTTAATTATGTTTTGGGCACAAAAACCGAAAAATGCTCTGCCCACCAAGAACCAAGAACCGAA
This sequence comes from Drosophila sechellia, assembly GCF_004382195.2. Taxonomy (NCBI): domain Eukaryota; kingdom Metazoa; phylum Arthropoda; class Insecta; order Diptera; family Drosophilidae; genus Drosophila; species Drosophila sechellia. The sequence goes on along the minus strand of NC_045951.1, from coordinate 16,891,783 downwards.
AACCGAAAACCGGGGAAAAACGAGGCCGAGACTATCACAACACGAATTATGTGAACTGCCATGCAAAAGACTTTGGAAAGTACTTGGTGGCCAATTGCAGTTCTCATTTTGTTGCCGCTTTTTGGGACTGCCAAACTTTTGCTGGCCCAACATGCACACTCACATGCAGATTTATAGGTACTCTTGTGGGTCAAAGACCTCTTAAAACCACTCATCGACTTGGGAAGAGTCACAAATAGTAATCGGTTTACACACTAGCAGCTAAAAACATTATTTTAAAACTTTAATCAAATAGATATAGAATAGATATAACATTTTTAGTGTGTAATATATAGTATATTAATCCATATATGTCCTCCAGTGCTGATTACATAGGTCTACTTTACATCAGCTGTTATAATACCCTCTATAAGGCTATACTCATTTTCATGAGTGTTGACAGGAGCTTGCCACAATAATTCGGCTCGCCTTTTGGGGCAACATGTGCTCCAGTTCTTTGATGTTTCCCATTACATGTGCCTGCAACATTAGCGTTATGCTATCTGCAGTCGTTGTCACTTTGAATAGCCATTATCCTAATTGTTTATTATGGATTTTGATCGGATACTGTGCGAGCATAATGTCTGCGTTTTACGATCTAATCTTCTGGGCCTACACAGATGCACATTAATAAAGCGTAATAAAAACGCCATAAATGAGCCGGGGGACAGGTGTTGATAAGCGAGTTTCTGGTATCATTACTATTGTTCGTAAGTGAAGTGTGAAGTGTGAAATGCTCGGGGAAATGGATTTGAACCCATGGAGTTTGACACAACCCCTGAACCTGGTGAATTTGACCTGCAGCTCTGATATTGACAATTAAGAGCGGCATGCAATTTGAACAATTTGCGGCAGGGAGACTTGATTGGCATGCTGTGACCTCGCTTTGCGGATTCACCACCTCCACGTTGTCATGACGAGCAGCTGGCCAACTCAATTTGATTGCAATTTGGCCACAACACACTGATTTGCAGCGTAGTTAAATAGAGAAATATTGCATAAAAAACTGAGAAGGATATTACGAGCTGGGTTTGTGGGGTGATAGCAAAAGCTTATAGCATTTATTTAAGCAAATCACTTTTAGATGTTATAAAACGTACTTTATTGTGACTTTTCACTGTGCAACATTATTCACTAGATTATTTCTAATTTAAATGCCTGTGTTATTCAATCTACAATTCGTAATAGGAATTAGTTTTAATTTAATTTGTATTATTTATCTCTAAAATTATACACTTATTTGCTTTCCATTTCTCGTTTACCATTTAAATATAATTAATTCGATGTTGTACGACATTAAACATATTTGTTTTCATTATGCAAGCATTCAATTGACATCGATATTATTTATTTGATACTCGATATATTGCGAATATTCCCACTCGATGGCGGCTTTGATAACGTATGTGCTTTATGTATTCCGAGAGATGGATGTCAATGCGATAGGAATTTCAATATTCAACGTTAGGTGAATCTCATATACACAGGGTTAAGTACGTATACATTGATACCGGTATGCTGCGCTTGCTTCAGCCCATCCGCAACATCCGCTCCATCCACCTGGCATCCATTCTCCGTTTGGGAGCCCCGGTGAATGCCACTGAAATACGCAAAACGCTGAAGTTCGAGTTCTCCAAGGATAACCAGCGGAGGGTGAAGGCCCTGCTCGCCTGGTATCCGCAGGCGGAGTGGAAGGGAGCACTCCTGCCACTGCTGGATATTGCCCAGCGGCAGCAGGGATGGCTTTCGATCAGCGCCGTTCAGGCCGTGGCCGAGAACATCAAGATAGATCCGATGGAGGCCTTCGAGGCGGCGCAGTTCTACACCATGTTCTTCATGAAGCCACGCGGGAAATATGTGGTCAGTGTGTGCACCTCGACGCCCTGCAAATTGCGTGGGGGCGACGAAATCTTCGAGGCGTGCAAGAAAACGCTGAATCTGGAGCACGGCCAGACCACGCCGGACATGCAGTTCACGCTCAAGGAGGATTACTGCATGGGCGCCTGTGTGAATGCCCCCGTTCTGGCGGTCAACGATGACATGTACGAGGACCTGGACGAGAAGAGTCTGGCCAACATCCTGGCTGATCTCCGCAATGACAAGTTGCCGCCCGCTGGTCCGCGCAACGGTAGGTTCGCCAGTGAGCCCAAGGGTGGACTCACTACCCTGAAGATCCCGCCACCGCCGCCCGGCTTCATGATGCAGAAACTACCAGATCCAAAGAAAAAGAAGTGTCAGTAGCCATTGATTAAGTCTTAAAGCAATAAATTCCGCCCGCCTTCGGGAATGCAATTCGCCCAGGCATCTGGGGTCAGGGGTCGCGGGCCAGCTGCTGTTGTTTTGCTAAGCTCCTGCCCAGTCGCATTCTCGCGTCCTGAGCTTGCAGTCGCCTCCTTTCGCTGCCGCTGCACTTTATCCTTGGCCAAAAGACATGCTTTCGAGTTCTGCAGCGCTGGCACAATAAACAGACAGCAACAATGACAAAACAACGGAACAACACAAGATATGGGGTATGGTACATGGAGTTGGCACCGATGTCACATGCCCTTTCCCACTTTAAATAGCAGTTAAATCAATTCTTTGAATCACATTATCAGTATAGTATTTTTTATTATTTATTATAGTATTTTTGACAGCTTAAAATTGTAAAGTTATTCCTAGAATCTGATTTTTTAAGCAAGAGACATCCTTTTATGCGATTAACCGTGCTGGTATAGGGCATTGCCAAGCCCCATGTCCTGTCAGCCATTGCAGCAAGCAATCAGCTTCGGTCTTGTCCTTTCGCCTTTCGCCTTCGCCCCTCGCCCACCACCCGCTGGCCGCTCCCACTTGCCACTCCCGGTGGCCAGCGCCCCCTGACACCGACCCCCCCTTGCGGTTTGACCCGGACCCGGCCTGCATTCTAATAAAATGTTGCCAGCAGCGAACAACCCGCGCAACGAGCAGCAAACAACTGGCAACTGTGAAAGCTGGCGGCGATGGCAACAACCCGATATTGTTTTGGCCAAAATAGTTTTAATTGTTGCCAGCTCCGCAGCAGCTTACCATCGCTGGAGGAGCAGGTCCTTTGGCACTCGCGCAGTCAAATTACAATGGATATTTTTCAGTTTTCATAAATCTGTTTGTCGCCCCTCTTCAATGGCCATCAACAAGCGGTTGCTAGCCGGAATGGCAGGCTAGCTCACCCACATTTTCGCCATTTTCCGAGAGCATTTCCCCAAGCCCCCGCCACCATTCCCCAATCCCCTAACCGCCTGTCCCAGCGCATGGTGTTGAATTTTTAAATGAAAATTGTTGCTATTGAAAGTTTTTAATTTGTGTGCGTGCGTTTTAATTTTATTTCGCGTCGGTGATATAATCATCTCACAGGGTCCCATGACTTTCGCTGGCTTTTTGCCATTGTTTTGTGGGTTACATCGATTGTTATTGCCGTGTGAAATCAAAAACATTAATCGATTTTCTTTGAAATGAACAATGCTATCACTGCATTTTAATAATTGCAATTATTTTGGTCATAAGAAATTTAATTTACATTTTTGAGCCTTAAAGCGTAAAGAAATTTATCCCGAATCGAATATTTAATAAGGAATATTGTATAACCATAAAATATATCATGTTACGGCTTTTTTGAATTTAGAACATGCTTACATAATTTTTTACATATATTTTTATCAACTCATTGGTAAGTTCTTCAACTAATATGATGCATTTACGAGTTTCTTTAAATAAAATAATTTATTTCTAGTAGCTTGCGATAATTCAACAGTTTTCCAAAGTCTCAAAATCAATTTCAAGCCAGCTTAAAAGTGAAAATTCCATTTGACTTGCGTTTTAATTACTGCTTTATGTCACGTAAACGGAGCGAGACCTTTCCTAAATGAATTACAATCATACCTACTTAATATTTTGTGTACGATCTGTGTAGCATTGAATGGACGGACTACTTTGTATTTCTAATTGCAGCCTAGGGTGTGTAATGTTCTGTTCGACAAAGGCTCCACTCATCCAGCCTTCCGTTAAGTTGTCCCCCGACACTCACACTGCCACCACCCACTCGTGAAAGCCGGGTCGAATTTTGCGTGATTTTCGCCAGCAAAAACGGCACCTTTGGGAAATTAATATGCTTTCTGGGCCGGGGCACGAGGCGAGTCCTGTAGCAACAGGAGCCCGAGGAGCGGAATCACGTGGCTGGGGCGCGTGAGCTGCGCTCGAACTTTGTGCGGCCACGTTGCACGTCCACGTCCCCCATGCGCTCCAACCGCTCCATCTGCTCGATCCGCTCCAGCGCCCAGGGGTTGGGGCTTTGTTTTAGTTGCTGTTGCCGTTGCCGTGCCGTTCCGTTGCTGTCGTTGACAACTTTTGTTGCCCCGGACCGCTTACCGCACTCATAACTGCTGGCAGTGGTGTCCTTGCCGTTATCCTCGCCAGATTCCATGGCCTTTGACCGCCCACTACGCTTTGCGTAACTGCGCGTTCTTTATTGCTTTTCCTATTTTTTTTTTTTGCACAATTACTCGTTACATTATTGCATTTCCTACTGCTGATATACACGCATAGTTGACTGAGTGCGGAGCAAAAAGGATATTCCAAAGCCAGCGCGAAATAATTAGAAAGCATCGGGGGTGGGGAGGGAATGGAGGGACTGGAGGATAGAGGATGCGCCTGGTGGCCACTTCCAATTGCCACTTCTGTGCATCTGAATGAGTTGCATTTTAGCATTTCTCTGCTTTCGCCCCGCGGCTTTGTCGCCCTCGAAAAAAGTTTTCATTTGCATGTTTTTAGTTAATTGAATTTATGCAGAACTTTCCGCTTTGGTGCTCTGGGCAACGGCATTTATATAAGCGCCAACTGGCTCAAAATATTAAGCATACGCCCTGCAGGCCCGCAGACCTTATTAGCTGAGCTTCAGCTTCAGCTCCAGCTACGGCCTCAGCTTCAAGTTTCCATAGAGCTCTGACTCCCGGGCCAAAGCCATTTGGCGGGACGACTGACTCTTTGACTCGGTCAGCTGGGGATGGCTTCCCCTTGGTGGCTTTGATTTCCTTTTATGTGCCAGCCATAAAGTCCAAAGAGTCGGGAACCGAAGAAAGCTTCAAACTTTATTACATTCCAGAAGCAGGAGCATCAGGATCGCTGGAAGCCATGTCATCAGCTGGCCATAAATGCCTCCACTACTGGCCCCAAGCCCATTTCCTACACAAGGACCAAAACATCCGAAAACTTGTGTCTAGCTTTTGTGGATTACAAAGCAATGGCTTTCGATGTTTAAAAAGTATAGAAAATATGACGGAATGGTATACACATTTTTTCCTACAAGTTAAAAACAATGACTATGAACATTTCTAGGCTGATTTTATTTAAATATTTATTCTACATTTTACGACACAGAATTTCAGTAGCAGATATATGTTTACAAATTTGTATACTTTTCTCAAGGTTTCTTAACTAGGTCTAGTTATGTAAGAAAGTGGCTAAGATTGAGAAGTTGCAGCATGGAATCTTTAAAGTGTACTTTATTTTTCGACACATATATTTATTTGCTTACATTTTTTTCATAGATTTAAGTTGTTTTTCTCCGTGTAGCCTCCACACATGGTACTGCGATGAATTGACGACTTCTTGGTGCGTTGTCAGCCGCATTTAAATTTGATTTTTATTAAGCAGAGAAATCAAAGTGGAAAATTTATCTGCCGTCCCGCCCATAATGGTTGTATATCTGAGCATGCCAGGAATATTTCAGGCTATTTTCCCCGCTCATCCACGGCACAGACTCTCGCATATAAAAGCAATTTTAATGCTCAAGTTGTGCTGCTCGATAGGATAAGTTCCTCATTTATGCCCGTTGCCCGGCAACATGTTGCCGCTGCTGAAGTTGCCTCGTTCGGTTGCCGTTTCCCACTCCCACGCCCCCTGATTCGCTGCGCCCACCGTATGGGCGGCGTGGGTGTGGCGGGCGGTAACTATTAAAGTGCTGTTAACTTTATTATTTCGAGCACTTGTTGTATAATGTGGCAACGCTGTCATGGCAACTTTGAGCCATAGTTTTCTGGCAAAAAAACAAAGAGCAACCGGAACGAGAACAGAAGCAGGAGCAGCAGCAGTAGGACGAGAAGAACGAGATTGGGGCGAAGGGGCAGGAGGAGCCAAGTCATAATTTGTCAAAAGATGCTTGGCAAATATTTGTTACGAAATACGTTTTCCATGCTCAGCTTCCCCACTTCATAACGCAAGTTTCCTGATGTAAATTCTTGACTTGTTTCCCCCCATAAAATATATTACTTTTAACTTTATTTTTCATAAGTGGCTCGGTTAGAAAAGTTGCTAATACCAGCCAAAAAATGTTATTAAAGTTTATCTTTATACCACGCCGCAATTTAATTAAAACATCAAATTTAGCAGGCATTTATTTATTTCAGATTTGTGTTTCCAAGTTAATCGATTGGTTTTAAATTCCGTAATAGAAATGTTTTGTATTTATTGAATTGGAAATAGACTAATACGTGTCAATCTCTTGAATAATTTTTAGCTCCACTGGCATAATGAAATTTCATTTGAAAACTGACACTGATTGTAATCGAGATGTAAATTTGAATAAAATTATATAATTAAATAGTGCAATGCTCAATATCCTTGACCGCATTCAAGGTAATTATTTAAAACAGCTTTTCAGCTAAAATGAATATGAGCTAAAGCTGAAGTCTGCAAGGTTTTTCCAGAATTCACATTCAATATTCTGCAAATGTCAGAAAGCAGCTGTCGGCAAAAGCCTTCAAAAATTTTAAGGCAGCAGTACGATTTTCATTCGGTTGGTAAAATGTGTCAGAAATATGAAAAGACAAATAACCCGTTTATGTTACTTAAAATGGTAAAAGTGTGAGAAACAAGCTTTGAATTTCCTCTTCAATTCATCCGTTACATTCTTACGTAACAAACAAAATTTGAGAATTTTAATCAAATTTATAATGCATTTTTTTTTGATCCTGCTGCAGGATATCACATGAACCGATTTCGTTTCAATAAAAGTTCACTACAGTGGTGATTTGGTTGCCGAGTTGTATTCTTATTTCGAGCCGCGATGCCCAGTCGCAACCCTTGAATATTGAATATCAACAAGAATTGCGTTTGGACAATCATAGCTAAAAATTGAATTAACCAAATATTTATTTATTTTCGCTCCGCGGCGCAAGCTTTTTCATCCTGGCCCGCCTGTGGGAACTTGACCAAGCTGCTCGCAGGATATCGACTGACACTCTCCCTCGAAATGGGCCGGGGCGGAAAATCAAGGGGGTAAATGGGAGCAGTGTCAGCTGCGCTCCAATTTTCCATTTTCGTTGCTCGTCTGCATTACAAGTGAACTTTTTCGCTTGCAACTTAATACCGAGATGGTGATGTGATGGCGATGGCGATGACGATAGCGATGCTTGCTTAAAGTCTTTCACTCTATTATAGTCAAACACACCCAGCAGTGGGATGTGTATACATACACATGCATTTAGATGTGTATGTATATAGCATAAAAGGATATAAAAGGATATAGAGTGAGGGTGTTCGAGTTTAGTGGGGAGCCTGTCAGCGTGGCTTGGGCCATAAAGTGTCGGAAGAATCACAAAATCATTGTAAATGTTGAACGAATCTCGTATTACACGCAAGGGGCTGGACGCCAGGACATTTTCAGGGGACAGGGGCCGAGGGGACAATAGATTGCAGGGGAAGGATACGGGATACGGCGGTGGAAAGTGGGAAATGCCACCGCTGACACTTTGGCTCGCCTTGCACTGCATTTCTTGATTAAATTTTTGCACTGAAAATGAACTTGGTTTACTCTAGCATACTGCCACGTCTTCAAACTCATCCGGACGGACAGCTGTATGTCCGTGGGATATTCTCCCGCTTCCGTTCCTCTTTGCTTTCTGGGCTTCCCGGACGACTCCGGGTTTGGCGTGTTTTGTGGTTTTCATTTCAGTTTCGCTTCCATCCAGCGATGCCACACCACGCTTTTATTGTGGCTTTGACCGCTGGCCCATTGTTGCTAACTGCAAAATGCATTGCTGCGTGGCCGTTTCCTTGGCCTTTTCCTTGCCACTTTTCCTGGGGGTCTGCCTCCAGCTCCTGCGGCTCCTCCTTGGCTGCGCAATTTCCAAGGATCAGATAGTCCTTCGTGTCGGGCAGCTGTTATTACAATATCCCTTCCTGCGGTGGCCCGAAACGACTGAAACGGGTTGCTTTCGAGATAACAACATCAAACTGTTTGAAAGCCACCAACTCACCCCGGGTTTTGTGGTTATTTCTTCTGCTGTTTGCCATTAAACTTGAAATTAAATTGTCGTTCCGTTCTGGATCCAATTTTTATGCCAAAAGGGAGCTGGCCTAATTGGAATTGATTGAAAGTTATTTGATGTTTGGCCTTTTTGGCCCAAAAGGGATTTGGCCCCGGTGTCCGTCTCCTTCTGTCAGCCATTTCAGCTGTCTATCTCGTTCTAGCAGTGTGTTGTTAATAGACTTTGTTGAGCGTAATTAACATAATTTAATTATGTGCTCGGCATTAATGTTACGCACGAAATTAAGTGTTGAATTTTAAGTGTCTACACTTTAATTGAGCGACATTTTTATACACTCTCCGCACACAAACACGAGCTGTAAGGGTAGCATTTCGGGTATGCTGGACTTTTTAAAAAATAATACAATCTCAAGTGTAAATTAGGAATAAAGATACAATTTTGTAAGTAATGTGTTGTCTTGTTATCAGATTAAAGTTGCTAAATACATAAAATATATTATAAAAAAAAAATATTTATTATTGAGTACTTTTTAGAGCTCACCCACCTCGATAACGGGTATTTATAGTAGCCAGACCGTATTTAAGCCTAATTGTTATTATTCCTCAACGGTATGCGACCAATAAAATGCCCGTACTAATAACAATGATATTCGGGGTGTGGGCTTTGCCGTGACTAATTAAATTAAACAAAAAGTAACACTCACTCTTCCGGAGGATGGCGATGGTATGGTATCGAGCTGGAAGGGTGCAAAATTCCGGGAACTGTGTTTTTCGGGGGACTGTTGCTTTTATGGGCCATGAAACGTTCCCCCTCTTAGCTTTTACATCCAGTGGAGTCTGGCGCCGCCTTCGACATTAAAAGGGCTTCGGCGCGGGGCTCGTAAAAAAGGAGATGCCTAATAAAAATGCCACAGCACGTACGTCAACCTGCAGGCATTAGTCCTACTTACCGCTCACACACACATACACACATTGTCCTATCTGGCAGGATGAAGAGCAACAACAAGGACACACGGGGCACACAAGAAAACTCATCGCTGTTGTTATTAATTTGCAAAGCGCAAACTTGTTCCTTGTTCGTCGACAATATCCTGGCTGAAATGTTTGGCTTCGAGCAGGCTGGCAACTTGGGGAATAATAAGCCGAAGCCTCGTCCTGGGCCATCCTTTTATTTAGCTATTTGCAAGCAATTTGATTTTGTTTTTATGCCCCTCTTGTTTGCCAATGTATCAACAAAGTCGTGGGCCATTTGCACTGGAAAGAAATGATTAATTTGAGCTGATAAGATAATGTTTGTGCTTTTTCGCTAATTAACCAAGGATACCACATAAATCTCTTTCTTCCGAGTTCATTATGAATGTGACTGTAGGTCTTTGTCAATATTTCTGAGGCTATATTTAGGACGGATCTCTTTTAAAGTTTTAATAATATCTTTCTCAGACTTCTGGGTATTTCTAAAAGATTTTGTTTATTCCTTGAATTCTGCAGGCAAGACTTGTGTGATACGATGATTTAAGGTGCGTGGATTAATGTCACATGTTTGTATGTACTAGGAGAAAAGAATATGAATATTGGGTCGAACCAGATTTAGCTATTGCTACTTACTCAGATGTTGCGATTCCACATAGAAATTGGTTTTAAGTAAGTTTGCTTGGTTTTAGCGTGTATTTTTCAATCCGAAAAGGCCAAGTTGCTTTTATGGTGTTCAAGTAAATAAGCTTTCTTTTCTCAGCATCTATGCGATCTTGTGCGTTTCTTATGTACTTATATAAGTAACAAATGACGATTTTTACAAACACTTCTGTTTAATTTGCAGGCCACATTGCGAAAGAAAACGACAGTAAGTTCCCAACTGTCAAAACGCAGTGTTACCACACAAGCTGACAGAGTCGGTGTGGCCAGATCCCAGATCATGTGTCATGCAGTTGTCAATAAAGCGGGCTGTTAAGCGCAGACTGTTAACTAAATATTGTAGTTTAGCTTAAATTTCTTGTAACTGAATTTATACCCTAACATAGTTTGTTTAAACTTTTATTAATTACATTTTGCGCAAAAAGGATCTTTGCTTTACTTGTTTCTTTCTGTGCACTCTTCATGACCACACTCCATAAACTCCACGCATCCCCGAAAAGTTCGCATCCGCAGCTTGGGCATCCGTATCGAATTGCAGTTGGCCGCCGGTCCATTAGGCGTCCACTTGTCGCCCATAGCTTTTAGCCAAGAGAGGATGATGCTACAAAAACAATGCCGGGAAGGAACGCCCGCAATGCCAAATATTGTTTTGGGCCGATAGCTTTGCGGCAGATAGACGGCGCTATCAGCAGTCGACGTTTTGTAAATTGAGCTGCTAATGGCCCGGGCACACAATGCCAAACAAATACAATGGCTGATGGGCACAAATGCACAGAGTATTAATATAAGTGTGTGTATAAACGGGAAAAGGAGCAGAAGGGGCTGATGGAGGCGAGTGTGGGCCTGAGTTCCCAGGACGACGGCATCTGGAGGCCAGGAGGCAGCCACTTAATTCCGCCAAGACCCGCCTAAGCAACTTTATTAGGCCACGTCGACTGGCACTTTGGCGGCACTTGAGTGCCAACTTGAATGCACTTAGTCCTGCATCTGGAGTTCCTGTTCCTCCGGCTAAATGCTGCTGCCTCAGTTATCCCAGTTGTCCCAGTTGCCCCTGCATCCACGGATACCAGTGCACCTGACAGTAGTTGGCTTCTTGAAAAACTGCCATTAACTTGTTACAACTTCCGGCGCTGGCTGCACTTCCTGCGATAGGCTGAGTACCTGTACCCTAGCAGCCTAGGAGCTAGCAGCCCAGCCCTCCTCCTCGCACTATCTAACTTTTTGCCATTTTCCTTTATTTTATTTGAGCGCTTAACTTTTGCCAGGACTTCCTGGCGCCCACTTCATCTTCCTCACACCGAACGACGCATATTTAGTTGACATTGGGCGCGCGCTCATTGTTTACCTGAAGCTCCTTGACAGGATCGCAGCCAAACAATTTGCGTCAACGGCTCCTGCTCCACTGCCTTCACCGCCTTCCCCTTTTCCCTCAAAGGAGCCCGGAAAACTGCCCGACTTCTACCCACTATTCGCCATCGCCATCATCGTCATCGTCATTATAATGAGAAAATTGTTTCAATTATGTTTGTGTTTAGTTGCTTCAATTTGCTAAGCAACATCATTAAGTGCCGTAACTTGGCCCCACTCATAAAAATATAATTTGAGTTGAGTTCGGCTAGGACAAGGGTAGTTCCTTGTTCCTTGGGGTAGCCCAGAACCCAGTTGAAAAGGTCGGGGCGAATAATGTACTATATATGAATAAAACAGCACACATTCTGGCGAGCGCAGAAAGAGGAAAACTAAATACGAACACAAATTGCGCACGTGAAAAGTTCACGTTCACGTTCAGGCCACCCACGGCTTACTATGGTGGCCATAAAAATAGCACTAGAAATTATTAAAAAAATATATATTTTAATTAATGCTTAAGGAATAAAATTTACTATTATTAACTCACATCATCTACATCCCAATCTATGCACTTAATAACACATCAATGGGAACCTTTAGAAATCCCTAAACCATTAAACCTTATTCAATTTCTAATGATAAGTGCTTAGATACTAGAGTTGTGAGCTCCAATGTAAAGCCTTTCTGCTCCCGCAATGTTGGCCATGTTTTCTATTTCTGGGCTCACGTGGCCATGACGGCGCCTAACGGAAGTTGCCGAAGCCTGAGTCTGAATCCTGAGTCTCAGCCAGAAGGAGAGGCAACGAGTTGCTAATACTTTGATTTTCCCCCACAACCAAACTTTCACGAGGATTATTTTCACATTACAAACAAAAGGGAACGGCAAAACGAAACAACAAACAATAATAATAACCTAACCAAGCGGAGGAGTCGCTTTATTGCTTCCGTTACCCTGGAAAACTACACAAAGGATCGCATCTGGAGTAGCTTACTTACGCGATTTCAAGCAATATCCGGGTCGAACCTGTTTCTCTCTTATATGAGTCCTGCGAGAAGTTGTAAAACGAAAGTGGTTTGTAACTCCTGCAAAAGTTCTTAAATTCAGCCCCGCCAAATGCAATTAGAAGTCGTTTCGCATAATTGCTCTGCGCATGCTTATTATTATTTTGGTTAGTTGGGTAAGGGTATAGAAAGGATGTGTGTCCTTTTCAGCTGCATCCCTATTTGGGCGCTAAAACTAAATCATAGACAAGTATAAACTATTGTCTGGGGTGGCAACTGAAATATCACTGTGAAGGTATACATACATATATAAACGAGTATTGAGTCAGAGGCCAAAGGCAATTTATGGAGCATATTGTGCCGTTGGCTGGTATCAGTGCAGGAAATCCCACAAAAAATCTCCTTTATTGCATGCACAGCACGTTTCATGTGTTTGTCTGACTGCTCCTGTTCCAGCTACTGCTGCTGGAGGTCCTGTTCCAGGACCTGCTCGATTCGCAACTCCTGCTCCTTTGCCAACGTTCATTTGCAAGCAATGTGATCAAGCCTGCAATCTGCAATTTTAAGCAGAAAGCCCAGAGACGCCCCAAGGTACGGGGAGGGCAAATAAAGTTTAATTTGAATGCTTCTGTTGAACGTCACACGCTCGGGGATTGGGACAGGGATTTCGACTGCGATTCGCCTGTCTGGGGGTCTGGGGGAGTGGGGGATTTGGGTTAGCAGTTCCGCCCTTCCGAAGGGGCACAAAATCAAAGTTATTTGTATTTATTTGCAAAATCGTGCGGCGCGTGCAGGAGCAGAAACAATGCCCCGGACATGATGTACGGGTGTATATGCACGTGGTGCAGGGAGTAGTTTCTACCCAGGTCCGGGAGTGAGATGTTGCCTGAGACGAAAGGTGTGGGTCCTGGCAGGGGACTCGCTTCATTGCCTGCTTATTTGTCCTGGTCGAACCGAGAGAAAATACGTGGCCATTCCGGTTCCCGATTGCCAGTTTAGTTGATCTAAATAATAACCGGTATTAGGCATGTTTTGTCGGTCATTAAGCACACATATTGGCTGCTTTTAAGTGATTATTTAGTAGCTGTTATTAAGGGAATTTGTGGTGTCAAAATAATGTGGATGTGGTATTATGATTTATTTCTAAAAATATTAAACTATAAATGATGCAACAGAAAATGTACTACCAAGATGTTATAGGTGTATATTTTATTATGATTTTTTATTAAAGATATCCATTTTATTCTTTTATAGGAATTTACTGAGTATATTGAAAGTACTAATTTTTCTCGGTATTATTTTTCTCAGAATTATAGTTCAGCAACTAATTTCGAGAGTTTTAAGAATAATTCGTTCGCAATTCACTTGAGTCGCAACATTTTTTCCCTGCGCATTTGTAGTTTGCGCCTGGTATTTACTCCTTTCAGTTTTGCGTTTTATTTTTCAGCTTCGCATTTTGCATTGCACCACGTTACAAGTGCCGAGCAAAATGTTAACGTCAATACGTAGTGCACCTCCCCGAGTTTGGGTCCTTTGAATTTTTGCACGCACGTGCGTCACGTTCCCAAGTCAGGCGAAAACACGTCCCTCTAAGCAGAAGGACTAAGTCCAACTCCATTCAGAGCTTCCAGATATTGGGTCGTGCCAGCTCGGATGGAAACCTCGAGTGTCGGAATTGACTTGAGCCCATAACTTAGTGGCCGTTTATTTGCACATCACATGGATTTTTGCGAGCATCCCAGTTCGATTTCTGGCATAGATGCCCCTAAGATGCGACGGCTGTTTGTTTGAGCAAATTGCTGGGTAAATATCTATCTATTCTATCGGGGGACTTTCTTATTTTGACAGCATTTAAATTTCGTTTTAAGCGATCGACTTTAATTGCTTTTCCCCCATCAAATCATATTGACTGCTTATCAAACATTTATTTACGGCCTCCGTCTGGGCGGTGTCTTCCGGATGGACTCGCTTTGGGTGCCATTGTCAGATTGTGAGCCAATTTCTATGGCAGTGGCGGGGCAATACGTTTGGCTGCTGCCAGAATGCAATGCATAAATTTATGGCATCCCAATGCAGAGCAGGCAATTAAGAGGACGGGGAGTCGGAGGCGGAATATCCTTGGAAGGATATTCGAGGAGAATGGCTGGCTTGTTTCGGCTGAGCGTGTGCACTGAATGCATAAAATGAAAATCTCAAAACCCGAATTCAAATGCGGCTCAATGCGAAGGCAAAGGCGTTGCTCAAACTTTGGTTGTGGTACACGGGGAAAACCACAATTGAAATTCAAGATATTGATCTGAAATTCCAGTGAGCAGATTTTGTGCTCTATTAAGTGGATTACATTTCGAAATTGCAATACAGATCTTCTTGTTTAAATACAAATTTATAAAGTCATAGTCTTGCCAATTAGAACCACATTTCAACAGACAACAATTTTGATTCACTAGGAGGTCTGCCAAAATTAAAAGTTGTATTTATTTCGTTGTCTTGTCTCAGACCAAAATGATTTTTATTTTAGTTCTTAGATTTTTTCTCTGTGTAGCTGTTGCAGTTGCACTTGTTATCGTTGCTGTTTCAGCCATAAATAAAACAAGCGAGGATGGCGATGGCGCGGCCAAGAGCCCAATCCCTATCCCCAGTCGAAAACTCGGCCTGTTTTGTGTCTGTGCTGCTTGTTTGTATGTAATATGATTTAAATTCAATTTGTGGCATTCGTTATCGATATCAAGACACACCCACCCGCCCACACACACAAACACTTCGAGCTGCAAACAAACACACTCAATTACATGCAGTAAAATTTGTTTTCAATTATACATACGATATATGGTTTAGAAGTCTGCCGTTCATGTTCGTCTGCCCCATGTGCCGTTGTGCGTTCGTCGTATGGCATAATGGGGCGTATACGCAATATTTTATGCATCAGCTTTAAAGCTATTCACCCCTCGCTTGCTATTTGCCCAGGTCTCAGGTCCTTCCCCTGCCCCTCCTCACGTCTTGTCAGGATTGTTTATGGTCTTCGACTCTTATGTTTAGCCTCTGACTTCGTTTTGGCATTAAGAACTGAAAAATTCACATTCGTTTTGTGTATCCTATTATCGGTTAAATCTTTATGGTTGCCGGATGCGATGAAAGGCATTTTCACAGGTTTCGCCGACGAAACGACGTTGCCAGGCAAACTGAGCAAGCATAGAAAATAAATAGAATTTTCGAGTATGCAGAGTGTTAAAGATATATGTACATTTTCATATAATTTCCAAATCGAAGCATCGGATAGTAAATCAAATAAAACGTTTTTGCAATGTGCCTTGATAAGCGGAATATGTTTGCTTTCGATATCCCACATATATTTAAGCAATTCCGGGCAAAAAGAATGTTTGCTATTCAAATGGCTTTATCTTTTCGCCTTTTTAAAGCTTGAAAAACTTTAAGGATATTTTCTGTGTAGAGTGCCGCAGATGTGGCCAAGCAAAACGAAAACCACACATTCCAAAAAAGGCAGGAGTGCTGAAGCTTTTGGCAACTTCAACCGCAATTTACTCATTTCATTTTGAGTTTTGCGGTTTTATTTCGCTTACGACCGAAATCCATTTGAACAAGAGCCCAACTTTCTGCGCTCTATTTTTCGTAGAGTTTTTCCCGGCAACTCCGAAACAAGCAAACCCCATCCGCAGCGCCAACTTCAAGTGGCAGGAAAATGGGAAATCCTTTGCTTTTAGCCTCCTGTTCGCTTTTTGCTGTTTGCTCAGCGAAAGTACAAATTGCATGGCGCCCAGCTCATTAAGAGTCGACATGCAATTATAAAAGCAAGGCAAAAACTCAAACGGCGTTGGCATGACGCCCGAAAACGAAAACGAGTGAACGAATCAGCGGGCCAACTCAAATGAAACTGAATTCGGCTCAAAGGCAAAACGGTTTATTTCGTTCGACTACATTCGCACAAAAGTCAGTCAAAATGTGCGTCATTACACACGGATATGTGTGCACTGAAAACAAATTTTCGCGTTTGATCTGCCTTTATATTTTAATTAATAAATGCCTTTAATTGTCTAATTTGAGAAGTGATTCGTTATATTAAAACCATTAAGGTATTGCCTCAGGAAATTTTTAAAATAAATTTTAAACTAAATTTGTGGCATTATTAAATATTATTAGTATTTATAGTAGGCGATCTCTACTTAATAGATATTTTTCATACCTTCATTACATATGAAAGTTCTCAGTGCAGTCTGTGAGTGTTTCACGTGTTGGCCACTTGACTCATTAAAAAGCCGGAGGTTTTTTCACTCTCCACCGTGTTTTCCAACGTGTGTGTGTGTGGGTGTGTGTGGAAAAGCGCTTCAGTTGCAGTTTCAGTTTTCAACTTGCCCTTTGCAATAGCCCTGAAGTGTTGATGAAAGACCCCGCCGGTGCCCCTCTTTCACAGCTTCATTTGCGCTGCCCTTACTTTTTCCATTTTCCTCGCTTTTCCCCCGCCTCCTCCGCCTTCCCCCGCCTCGCTTGGCAGACATTTTCATGTAGCAATTTGTAAGCGCTTTTAAGCCGGGGCACAAGAGCTCGTTATGCCACTTTTCAATGAGGCAGCGGCTCAGTTGGAATGGCAACGGGATTCGAGGGGGTAAGGGTGGAGTGAAGGACGCCAAGGTGAGTGCTTTTGCGGCTCAACAGGTTGTGCATGTCGGGCCAAATTAATTATGCATTATGTACATTGGCATACGAGCGCATTAAGTTGCATAATTTGCCAGACTCGACGGCCACTTACCGCTGTCCTTGTGGCTAATCCTCGCCAGCTTTCAGTCTTTCAAAGGCAGAGGCAGCTGCAAGAAAGGCAAAAAAGGACGAACGGAAAAAGAGAGTCAGTAAAGGAAGCTAAGTAACTCGAAGCGCCCCATGTTCAATTCACAAATGTGACGCCACTTCCGCAGCTCACTTGGACTAATGTTGATGTATATCCTTTGTAATTAATAAAAGTTTCACCAGATAGATAAGCAAGTTTGCCCGGCAAACTTTGCTCATTTCTGCACCCCACTTTAGTTCGCTCCCCCTGGCATTGCATAAATTGCGTCAAATTAGACAGAAATATTTAATTAATCTCGCCGAAAGTTGCTTTATTGAATTATTTGCCGCCTTGGCCACGTTAATGTGCAAGCGAGGAGCAACTGTTGGCAAACTATTTTAGCCAAGAGTCATTAAACGCGATGTACGCCGCGTATGGGCGGCTGCCCAGCGCAAAGAGGCCAGCGTAAAACAGAGTTGATTTGAAAGGAAACTTAGTGCTGATTTATAAGCCAGTGGAAAATACAACCATGCATGTTTTTCCTTCAGAATTAAAGTACGAGTATTCCTCTTATCTTGGCGCCGAATGTGAATAAGAAATGCTTATCACTAGCTCTGATTTATTTTCTTTATTCGTATGAATTCATTAATCAAACTTATCTCAACACAATAAATTATTTCAATGATAGATGAGACTGTGCCATACCAAGAAAACTATTTATGATAACCATTAAAATAGTCCATTATCTTCATTTATAGGTGCACAAAACCTTTCGTTGAAAAGTTGATTATGTAGCACAACTTCTTTTTCCAAGCGTTACTCGCAAAGTGAAGAAGATTGCAATTTCCGTTGAAAATTATGCAACAGGTAGGAGATGCTTTTCAGACCCTATAAAGTATATATATTCAGGATCACCAAATTACAATCCCTCTTTTATACAAATTGTGTTCATCTTTTACACAGAACAAACACAGTGATACAGTTTCTTTTAAGGGATTACACAAATGACTTCGAATATGGGACTGTATTTCTCTATAGATAATACTTGTACCAAATTTTCTTTGTGGAGCTCGTGGAGCCGTTAGCTCGGCAATTGTCATTAGGCGGTTTCGCTTTCCGGATCGGAGTTGTTGTCCGCAGGAAAAGCGACCATCTGCCATTGACAAATGATACGATTTACATTATACTCGATGCAATTTTTCAGCATGCCAGCCAACATGTCAGCAGTGGACACAGCAGGCAGTCGAGCGGGCAAACAAATGATGATGATGCGGATATCTCCGCCTCCGGAATGTGTGTGTGTTTGTCTGTCTGTCTCTTTGTGTGTGTGTGTGTAAGGATGTGTAGGGCTGTGATGCACGCGCCATCTTAAGCGGCGGAAATGGAAGTCATTTGGCCGACGTTCATGATGCCCCTCTGTTCATGCCGCTCGATGGCGCCGAGTTTTATGGCGAATGCAAATAGATACGCACACCAGAACACATAAGGCGTAATTCTTTATTTACGGCAGCTCCTTTGCCGCTACTTCCTTAGCTCCCATACCCTGCCCTTCATCCGCATCATTCGTGCATTTTAGTTGCCGGCTTTATTTTTGCTTTTAATTTGCACCACGCCGGGAAACTGTTGCAGTTCCCCTGGCAGCGGAAGTGTTGAATTTCTTATGAAAGTTACAAACGTCAAGCGGATGGCGCTGGTACTTTGTCCTTCGTTTCTCGTTTTTCGTTCTTCATCCTTCGTTTTTCGCTCCTAGATTGCGCTCCTTCAGTTTTCCCCGTTGCCAGTCGCATTTCTTAGTCGATAATTTCGTTTTATAGTTTAGCGTTTTGTGCATTTTCGCTGCGAAAATGTTGTCCCACCGTAATTGACATAATTTGCGAACTGCTCAAGAGCACGTCTCATAATATATTCAAGTGCTCGCCAACGAAGCACAACCAATTTCGATCTAAGCCAAGTTTCGGGAATATCTCCTGGAAAATTGTACGCTTTTTTCGTCTGCATTCACAGACATTTCCCATTAGCCGTTATATATATACTCGCACATAGCACAACATCCCCAGACACGCTTTATGTATTTTGCATGGAAATCGTGCTACAAACGGGGCCTTTTGACCGTCCACACCGTCCACAAGTCGATAAAGACGTCGGAAATGTCAACATGATGACAACAAATTTGTAAAAAATTCTTGATTTATTTGGCCAGAAACCACAGCAACAAAAAAACAACGAGGGCTAAATGAAATGCTCCTTGGAGTCGGGTATGTGCCACCGCAGAAGGGGAGCTCATGCTGGGCTAATGGCACATGGTGCGGTGCCACGCCCCCTGGCCATTCAATGCCGCCATCAGCCACACAGCTCACGTAATGAATGCGAGAAAAGCCAAAGCGTACAAAAATTGCAAGGGAACCGAGATTGAGTACGAAAATGGGAATGAAAATGAGAATCGCCATGGCATGGGATGGTTCCTTGGTCTGAGGGTTCAGAAACTGGTCACCCACTGGTTGTAGGTGGCATCGTGTGTGGGCGCCTACCGTATAATTTTCAATGTTGACAGGAAGCAAAAGTTAATACGCACCCGTACAGGATAATGGTCGCTGGTTTCGCAACGATATACAAATAGTTATGGGCGAACACTGAAAGAACCGATCCAGTTCTTTACTTTTAAATGTCTTCTAAATGCAATCGTATGTCTAATAAATGAAACATTCAGGTCGAATATCATTTAAAAACCTTGAACTTATATATTTATACTTCTTGCTTAAATTGTGCGTAACGAAAGATAAAATATGTAATTTATGAAGGTCCTAATATATTAATATGTCAAAATTGGAGATATCTCCTATAATCTTGAATACAGCATTGCAGTCCAAAATACATTTTTCCCAGTGATGGCAGGAGGAAAAGCTCGTTTGGGGGCGCAACCGACGATGGCTTCCCCGTAATAGCGTCACAAATGACCGAGATTTAGCAGCGGCGAACGAGGGTCAGCTCCTGTCCTGACCAGAACCCTCGGCTCCATGGCTCCAAATTCACCTACATCAATGTGGGTCTGGCAGCCGGGTCGGTGGAATGAGGACAGGCGATGATGTAGGTGGACTTCAATCCGATTGATGGGCTCCACTCTTGGGATTAAGTTCTGTACGACAACAATCGACGGGGAACCGACTTGGCTATGTGGCCAGAAATTTAAAATGAAAAGTAAACTAAGTACAAGGAAAGCAAGTAAGTAAGCGATACTGTATAAAATGAAATCAAATTAAGTTCTCGGAGAAAGTCCCTACAAAGTTTTGTATGCTTACTGCACTCTTATATAGTGCACAAAAGTTTTTCATATCACTCATTGTTGCAGAATAATACTCAACTTCATTAACTGATGGCATTGTTTTCAAATTATAAATGGTTATGAAATTTCCCATAAGTACTACTGTTTGTTTTTAAAGTGACTAACGATTTTCCCACACTTTCTTTAAATCACTCAAATGCAAACATTTTTAGTGGCTGGCACGGTGGTGGTGATGCTGCTGGCTTGGTCATCTGGAACCGCCATTAATTGCACGTCACGAACACCGCGTGTCACGACCCCACTCACGACACTTGCCATTTGGGTAAGTCCCTGCAAATTCCTTTCGCCGCTTGGCTAAATCGTGGGCAATTAACTTGCCTGATGACTCCTGCCAATCACAGCGAACTGACCTGGCCATCGTGTCGTCCCTTTTGGACGCCAACCAAGCTGCGACCCGGAATATCGAACCACTCGTTCAAGTGGAGATTTTAAAACTGTCGTTGCCTTGGCGCTCCTGCAACTCGGCTATGCATATATATATTTGCGTTTTTTTGCTGCGGTTTCGCTCGGCCAGGGATTTTCATTTTAATTTGCTTAAAACGTTAGACCAACTCCGTCGGAATCTAAAGACACTGAGAGAATATAGTGATAGTTGTTCTGGTGCTAATAGAACAGTTTTTTAACCTTATTGTAAATCCAGTTCTATTCAAAGTGGAAGAAATATATTTGCTTTGAAGAGAGCAGTCAAATGAAAAATATTTTTATAGATCTCGAGCTCTGAACAGTACACCTTTTTTGTAACAGTGCACACTGGTTCACCCTTTGGTTCGTCTAAAATTGGAGTGCTTCCTCGACGGGGTCGTGCATTAAGGGGATTAGTGACGTTAAACGCTTTGATTTAGGATACGTGAGCCACCAGCAATACGCGATAATTAATTCCTGGCCACCTGGCCACGCACACATGGACACACACACACGCAAGGTTGCATGGGGGAATCCCCGGCACAAGGAGAATGCCCTATGCAAACGGGAATGCACGAGCGTTATCGCACCCAAGTAATAAGCTGAAAGCCCGACGATGATGAAGACATGGCAGCGAAGTCATTTACCATGCTCCTGCGAAAGGATGCACAAGGCGGCAGGCGAAAAATGTGCGCCATTTTGGTCGGGTGGTTGTCGCCGAAATAAGTCAGCCATTTCCTAACATCGCATCCCATACCATTACAGCCATCTTGCCACTTGCCACACCACCCACTGCACTCTGCACCCATACTTCTTTCATGTGCATTCTCGCATAGGCGAAAACATAAAACACAATGCCATTTTGGCATTGAAGAAGAGGAGTCGCCGCGGCAAATGAACATAAAATGCCACTTACTTGTCCAACAGCCACGCCCCGAAAGGTGCGGCGCTTGGATGGTGCATAAGTTTTGCATACTTTATGAGTGAGTATTCCTTTGCTCCGTGAGCTGGTGTAAATTTCGGTTTGGTGTTCGCCGCGACGGAAATTTAATGCCTGCAGCAACTTCATTTAACTTTTTAACCCAGCTAAAATGTATCTGGTTGCCGAATCCTTTTTTTTTACCCCCACCCACGGGTCGGGATCAAAAACATGAAATGGGTTAGGTGACAAAAGTAGGGATGGCAAAAGGTTTTGTGGGGGGAGGGGGGCAGGGAGGAGTGAAAAAAAGTGTAGAAAAGAATAGAAAATGAAGGCAGAGCGAGCTTGCGGCTGCTGCCACACAATCTGCCATATCACTGACAGTTTTATCGACTTAACAAAACTAACTGCCATTAGTTTCACTTTGCTGCGAGTGTTGCTGAAAAGCTACGACAGTTTCGCTCGCTCCCTCGACCGATGCAAAAAAAAGTGGAAAGGAAGCAGGACTCCGGGTTACGGCACCAAGACAAAGGCAAAATAAACACGGAAAGAAGCGGAACGAGCTCTGCCGAGGAGCAACAACATCAACAATGGTCTACAACGGAGATAAGCAAAATGGAACTGGGGACCCGGACAAGGATGTGTGCCAAAGGGGGTGGTGGGCACTACCAAAGAACCACCGATCCGCCTCCACCACCACCACTCGGCTGCTTCTGGCAGACGTTGAAAAATCACTTTAGCATGACCCCAAAACGTCTATTTCATTAATACAAATAAACCCGGAAGGGGCCGAAAACCGAACGAATGCCTCCCCAATAGCGGCAAAGGCCAAAACAAATCGTTTGTGCTCGCTGCAAGGACATTTGGACAAATTAAAATGAACATGAAAAGCGGCGGCAGATAAAGAGCAAATGGCCCCGGTCCTGGCTCTCCGAATCTCTGCCGCTATCCTGGCCACCGCCTCGTCCTTTTTTGCACGTCTGCGGCTATTGACATTAAAATTTGTCATTCGTTTTGTCGCTTCTCTCATTTTTTGTTTGCCACTCGATAAGATTTTGACTCACATTTCAGTGAGTATTTATACTTTGTCTTAAGCTTTGCATAATCCAAGCAAGTTGGTCAAAATATATATGGTGTTGATTTTAGTGTGGTTTATTTAGTTTTTTGTATTTAGTTAAAGACTTGAAAGTCTCTAACAAAATTCAAATGCATATCGCATGCCTTTTTAACAAAACTGAATAAAACTTAAGATAAAAAATAAAAATTCCTAAATCAAAGGGCATCCAAATGTCGTTTGCTTGAAGACCCTGCATGGGCGAGTCCTTTTTAGTTCCTTTGTTATTGGTTTGTTTTGCATTTTCCTTCTTGGAGCAGGTTAGGTTATCCCAACTACTTGAGATTCCCGGCACATGGCCAAAAGCGTTGTCGTTGCCGCAAAATGGCTTAGATAAACAGCTGGGAACATGGCGTCTCTAATCGGGCAAGTGCTCGAAATAATTTCCAACAAATTCGCTGTGAAAAGTTTCTCGATTGATGACCATGTTGGGTCGTTCAACTGCGGAAGCTGTCATTGTTCGTTGGCCGCTTCATTTATATTTGTATTTCATTAAAATTATTGCCCAGCTATGTGGGTGCTGCTGTGCGGCGGCTCTATTGTGTGTGTGTGGAAACTAATTGATTGGCACAGTTTTTGCCGGGGCTTGATCGATTGATTTAATTTATTGTAAAAAGCTGCTGAAATTGATGGAGTTGAGAGGGCGAGGCATGAGCGTATTGCATACAAAAAATGTGGGGCCTTGGGCGTAATGCCATTAAGCCATGACGGAGCGAAAAGACTGGCCTTTGGTGGGGCTCGGGGTTGGGGTGAAAGCTCTGGCCATCGCTCCTGGTAATGTCATCAAAGTGGCTACGAAATGCATAAAGCGGCCAACAACGGCAAACACCCGAAAGACTCAAAAGCGAGCGCGGCTAAGAGCCAAGGCGAAAAAATCGATGAGATTCTAAAGTGGCTTGTGGCCAAGGATGCTGGCGTTTCAATGCGATGGGTTGCGATGAGCTGAACCCAGATGAGATGAGCTGAGATGAGATGAGATGACGATGATGATGATGATGAGTCTGCCCCATTCGCATCAGTATAACCATCACTATAACCATCACCGCTCATTCCAATCGTCTTCTACTTTGCTTTGAGTCTCTTTGTACTTCAAGTGTGCAGCGAAAGGAAGGGACTTCAAATTGCACTTTTCATTTATCAGAAAACCGGAAATAAGTCAAAGTCGACGGGAAGATGCCCTTTGCCGTCCAGAGTCCATCAAATTGAGTTGGCAGCAGGGAGATGAAGGAATATATACACAAGTTTGTAGCGCTTCACTTTCCACTTAACTTTTGGCTATATTATTGTTGCTATTGTTGTTATTCCAATGCACTAATACTGTTTTTCCAGTGCCCCAGCTTGTTATTCATCAATTTTGTGCAGCTGTTTGGCGGAAACGCTGGCTCCTTGCAAATTAGCTGGTGTGCACTGGCAACTGACGTCAAAGTGTGTCAAAAGGGATGCACAAAGGACCAAAAGGAAGTTGTGCTGACAAGTGCAATGGCAAAATAATTTACACAACTTTTGCCATCTCATGCCACGCTGAAATCGCAAAAAAATAGAAGAGGAGGAAGAAGGAGTACGAAGAGGACAAGCAACTTCGAGTTGAAGTTTGAGCGGTGTTCCCACCGGAAGACGCTTTTCAATTTCCGTGACAAACGCGGCGAATGTTTGGCCAAAATCAATTTGGCACACGCACATGCAGGCGGCAGCGGGCCCTACACGCCATCGAGCATTTAAATCCGGCATTATTGAGTTTGCCAATGAATATGTCAACAAAAATGCTGAGCACACGCAGCCAGG
The DNA here is from genome assembly GCF_004382195.2 of Drosophila sechellia. Taxonomy (NCBI): domain Eukaryota; kingdom Metazoa; phylum Arthropoda; class Insecta; order Diptera; family Drosophilidae; genus Drosophila; species Drosophila sechellia. The sequence goes on along the minus strand of NC_045951.1, from coordinate 16,867,148 downwards.
ACTCGAAAGGAGTGGTACGAAGTGGAGGCTCCTGCCTCCGCCAGACGACAATCAGCTAAATAGAAGAGCTGAAATGCCAAGTCCGCCAAGTCGACCCAACTGGATGACTGACTGGCTGACTGACTGACATGCAGAGCAAATGATGAGGAATGAATGCGAAATGGTAATCAGCATCAGCATCAGCAACGGCAATGAAAATGGGGGAATCCCAATCGCAATCGCACTCGCACTCGCAACGGAAAATGCAAATCGAAATGGGTTGAGCTCGGGCCGAGAACAACTCGCATTCGAATGAAGATGGAAATGAAAATGTGTGGGACCCGCACGTTCTGATTCCGTTGATTTAGCGTCAAAGTCAGCCCTAAGCCGGGACCAAATAAAAGTCAACTCCTCCTCAACGGCTCCTCGCAGTTGTTTAGAAGTTCGCCGGGTCCAGGTCAGAGGATGCACTCAGTGCGAGGGCATTAATCAAACGTATCGAACCATGTGGCCATGTGTGAAATTCTGCAGGCCACTGATTGCAGATAAAGTTTGGGGCAGCGCAAGGGGGCATCCTTTGCAGACAGGACCTTCGCGTACGTGGCGCCCTGAGTTATGCAGTGAAAAATTGTTGAGCGCAAGATGAATGGTGCTTGGTGAGAGGGGGCTGGGCACGAGGGGCAGTAACAGTGGCACGAGAACGTGGTCAGCCAGATAGCCAGGCATTCACCCAACTATTCGGTAATAAGAAGCTCCAAAACGAGTACACAAAGGCGGAGATAAAGATAAACCCAAATGGGTAAGGGAGTGGCTCCTTCTGGCCAAGCAAATATCACGTTGTCTACCCTGTTTTCGCCCACTTTGTGCGCACTTTCCAGTTGTCAAACGCATTGGAAGGGTGGAGCGGGGGCGGTGGCATGGGATTCAGAATGAGCCTGATTGAAGTAACTCTGTCGCTGCAAAATGCTCAGCGCCCCTCTTTAAGTGCCTTCGCATTTTCCGCCAAGCTTTTCATATTTCAACTCCGCTGCAGATTCTGGATTGCCATGATTAATCGAAGTGGCTGCACATCCTGGCTGCTATCCCAAAACACTCGGAGAAAAGTTAGTGTTGAGTTGAAAACGAGCGCGGTAATAAGACATACTTAGAAAGTACTTATTCTAAACATAAAAGGTATGTGTTTGTTTAGGAAACAAAGTTTTAAATATTTTAAATTAATATACAATTTTTTGAAGCAAGTGTCGTGTATTTTGTTCCGGTGCACGTGTTTGTGTCCTGCCCGGCAGCGCAGTTGTCTTTGTCCTGGCGCAACTGGCGTTGCTCTCCTTCGTCTTCTTGGAGGCTCTTGTTCGTCGACGTTGTTGGCAGTTTGTTTTACAGCCGGCAACATAATTACAACAACAGTGCCCGGGACTGTTGTACGCATAATTGTGTGACAACGGCAGCAGAAGCAGTGGCAGTGGCACTGGCAGAAGCCAAAGGATCAGGGGCAGGATCGGCAGCTGGATGCAGCCAGGATATACACACACACATGCGAAAACACACAACCACACGCCTTGGTTTTGATTTTGACACTTTTCAGCAACGCCTCAGCCACCTCTTTATTGCCCCGCAGTGCAAACAAGGCTGTCATAAATGCATTTTATGATTTTAATGAGTTTTCTGTTTATGCTCGCTCCCCTTAACCCCTATGCTGCCATTGTGGGCATTTCGCGCGGCCTTAAACCGAGTTTGCAACGAGCGACGTGCAAACTGCTCAGTTATCGAAATTTAATTAAAGCAACTGATTTCAATAGAAATTTGATTGGGAGGAAACCTGGCCGAAGTCAGAATTTAATTACACTTTGATGCCAGTTCGTCTGGAAGGACATCAATGGGCCAGTCCAGTTCTTGATTGGGAAAACCCCAACTGAAGTGGCAAATTAAAGTGAATTTATGGCAGTTTTGGCCCTTCAGATAGCAGGATGTATGGATATACATATAAGTGCAACCCTTCGTGGCGGAAAGCATTAATCATAACGCAACACCCAATGTTAAGCGAGTGTTATAAAAGTTGGTTGTGTGATAAATGCTGGGGAAACCGCAGAATATCATGTGAATGATTGCACCCATAAATAATGGCCAACTCGCTCACCCTGCCCTGGAATGGTCGTACCTTTTTGGCATAATTTATGCCAACGCACTGTGCTATTTGTTATTTGCATTTAATTAAAAGCAAGTGCAAGTCCAACAACACGCATATGGAGGGCATGAAAAAAAAAGCCGACTGCTATGATTTTTAATTAGAAATCAAATAAAATAATCTCTTAAATCAATGCCCAGCACGAGTGACAACCACAACAATTGCAGCAACTGCCTTGCGGCAGGCAAACAAACACATTGAATTGAAACGCAAACAAACATTAAATTTCTATTTTTTCTACTCCCAGTTTTGATTGTTTGCCCTGGCAAACAATTCAACTGCTGTTGCCGTTTCACCCGCATTTTCCGGGCAAAACAATTACAAAAATGAATCGAATCATGGTGCATCCCACCTGGCCACGCCCATCCGGCCACTTTTATTTGGCACTGCCTGCGTTTTCCCATTTCCTCTTGTTTGTTTGTATATGTATCCCCGAGCCCAAATCCGAATCCAAATCATGTCCGCCGGCCATCGCTCAAGTAAGCCAGCGGGTTGAGGGGATCGAAAATCGGGTGCTTTGGGCCATTTTTTATGCCACCCCGACCTGCGGCCATTCGCCATTTTTTCCCTTAAATTTATGGCTTTTATTCGTTGGCATCGAAGATTAGTTTTTGCCCATCCACAAATCACAAACTTATTAAAAACTTGTTTGGGCAAGGAAATAATATTGTTGATATTTTCGGTTGAGCTCTAATAAAATAAAGTTACATAAAAATGTAACAAAACTAAAAATAAATCGAATGCATTTTGTAACAAAGTGAGAAAGAAATGCAGTTTAGTTAAGCGTTTAGTAGGACTTCGACTTTATCTGCTTGTTAGGCTTAAATATGAAACTAATTGCAAATCTTGGCAAAGTTCGTATCTTAAATATGCTTAAGCCATTTCCGGATACTTGATTGTTCAGCATCCTGTTTATTTATCCTCCTCCCGATCTGCATCGTTTTTGCATTTATAATCTAATCAGGATTAATCGCATCTGCCAATTATCCTGGCCATTCTAATTTGTACTGCAGTGGGAATGGCCTTCCATGGGTTTGCGGATTGAGTGTGTGTACTATGCTCGCATGTGTGAGTGTGTGAAGTAGGAGTTGTGCACTCCCATTTGCGCCACTCAAAGTGGATCAATAAAAACGTATAAATGCGATCAGGAGCAACAGCAAATAATTGGCAATTTAATGCGCATTGTTTGAGTGCACACAAACACTAAGGAGCACGTTACGTAGCCGCACCGTAGACCTTGTCCGTATACGTGTCCGTGTTCATAACCATGTCCGTGTGCGCTCTTTCCGTAATTCAATTATGTTTGTCTTTGGTAAATCAGCAAAATAATTTCGCTTGTTTTGCTGCTTGCAGATTGCCATTTCATTCGGATTTTCATTATGCGTGGTGCGTCACGTGTGCAGAGTTTGTAATTACTGCGCCGGCAGCCATTCAACACATTCATCTTGCACTCCTAATTGCGCATAACATTTTAAATGCCAAAGTTAACGAAATGTTGTTTATTGCTCAGCGCAAACAATACCAGCAGCAGGACAGGACATTTGAAAAGATAGCAGAGATGCAGATATATGGGTATCGCTGGCCATGTGAATGACTACTACTCACTCTGATGTCACATACTATACTGCGGCGATTTAATTGAAATTCAATTTAATTGAATTCAGCAAAATCGGAAATTCATTTGGGCGGCACAAATTAAACACATATGACAGCGGCATAATAAGAAATTGTGATGTCATTTTGGCCCCAGCGAAACGGGTCCGTGTCCGTGTCCTGTGCGGCCGCCACTTGTCTATTTACAGTAAACACACGCTCTGATGGACGGGACGGCAATCAGCGACATTTTCCCCAAAACCACCTCGCAATTTTACCCATTCTCCGCATTTCCCAGCGCGCGTGTCCAATTACGCTGACATCCTTGTTGTTGGCTACGCCTGTGTTATTTACATATGCACATTATTATTTTCGTTTCGCTTTCGTCTCACTTTATCTCAGTTTATTTATTTTGGAGCCGCGAGTCCTGCACTCCGCGTATGTGTGAGTGCGTGCCAGGACTTCGTCCCGTTCCTGCTGCTCTTCTTTTTTTTTTAATTTACGCAAATAAATGGAAAATCAGTCAGAAAAAACTGCTCAACGCCATCCTTGTTTGGCTTTGGATTCGTATCCTGACTCTGATTCTGATTCTGTTTCTCTTTCGGATTCGGATACGAAATGCGGATGCGTATGCGGATGCGGATGCAGATGCCGAATGCGGAGAATCTCAATGCGCTGATGCGTTTTAATTGGAATTTCCGCTTTTCGGTTGCGTGAAAAATTAAAATAATTTCCACAAGGGATGCAGGGCATCTGGCTGTGAATTCACCGATTTCCCAGTTTTGACGCGAAAATTGTTCCCACCAAGGATGACGCCCCAAAAGAATACCATTAAACCGCACCCTAATGACGTTGGCTGCATTATCATTAGATTCGCCAGCGTTTTAATGGGGGTTTTAGTTAAATAATCCAGTTAAGTAATACACAAGATTTTCTTAAACTAACGGAGGGTTAATGAGATGTGAGGACATCACAAAATAGTTCTAAGTAGTAATTTAAATGCTATCTATTTTAATGGGCTAAGATCATAGAATTTAAATAAATAAAGATACATTTAAAATTTTACAATGCTGTAAAAAAATATCTATATAAAATTCAGCAAGTGCGTATTTAAGATATCCAGAATTTAAGATATACACATTGTATATATTTACTTTAAAAATATATGCAAATTGCGGAAACGGTGCTGATTTCTGCTTAAGAAACATCAAGATCATTAGCGTTTAAGTAATCCCCATATACCCACGTACCGCAACAATATAACAAATTGTTCGTATAAATAAAAAATGCGTTTCCCAGAAATTCTGACAATGGCGACATTGATGAAATGCCCAGAAATTTAATTGACCATTTGATGTGGCGCCCCCTGGCGACAGTTTCCGTCCCCAGCTCCGATTTTTCCCGCTTTTTGTTTGATGTGGGCTTAGGGCATCGCCATCGCCTCGAAGGTCTCCCACTGGGCCAGCCTGTTAAATGGGTTTTTAAATAAATTTCAGCCACTTTGTTTGTCTGTTTGCTCCCGCGGCTCATGGGGCATGATTCTGACAAGGCCGCAGATGCCTGCCACTGCTCCTGCTCCTGATGATGCCCTTTTTTAACGTCCCATAAACGTGCCCCGCAGCAAATACTTTTTTAAATGCTAAATAAACATTTTACGGCGGCAAAACACTTAAAAATGGTTAAATCCCTTTTGGTCGGCATCCACACAATCATTGCGCAGTGCACGGCCGACAATTTAAGGCATGTCGCTTACATTAAAGAGTTGATAACTGAATATGACTTAATAAATAATAATATCTTTTCCGACTTATTTAATAATAAATTAAGAAATCCATGATAGGCTTTATTTTTGAGGCCTTGCTGACATGAGAATTATCACCCCGGATGAGCAAAAAAATCCTGAAAAGGAAAAGAAACATCTGCCTAACCCTAATGCGATGAAATTTAATAAAACACGACAATTCATCCTGATGAGGCAGGAAATTCCAGTTAAATTGCGTCCTCGTAGGCGATTAAGTTGCCAAATAAAGTGCAGTCAGCGCGACGAAGCGCGGCAACAAAGGGTTAAGGGCTGTGGGTTAAGCAGGTTGCGTCCGGCATTTAATATCAAAGGAATTCGGAGTGGAGAGTCTCCTGTCTTGTCTTGTGTGCGCTGTGATTTCTCTTCTCTGGCCATCGCTGATTTTTACTTTTAATGAATTCATTTTAAAAATTGTTCGTTCCCTCGCTGCCTGGCTCCCTTTTCCATTTTATTTTAACTGCTTTTGTAAATTTTTATGCAATAAGTTCGCCAGCCATCAGAAGGAAGGCCTCCCCTTCACCATATCCCCACCCTTCGGCTGTGTGTTGAACATAATTGAAATCCATTTAATGAAAATACGGCCGCAAAAAAATGAAGGAAAAGTTTGCCACGCGATAAGACTGGGTCCTTTTGGACTCGTCCCGAGGGGTTTTTTTTCCCCGCCCGATGCGTAGGTGAATGGATCTGGGATCGGGGTGTAATTAATGACATGCCAGCGAGCGTTCGGGCAAAAAAGATTATCTATTAATATATTGCGGAGTGTGTTTGTCCGACCACATCCGGATTGATTGCGCACAATGGTCGCATTTAATGTTTGTAAAGTATAATTATTGATAAATTAGGCCCCGCCCGTGACATGACAAATGGTGGCCATCCAACTGATTGCCATTTGCGGTCCGCCCACCACACACGCACACACACACACACACACACACTGCTCAAAGTAGTATATAGTATATTGATTTTCCGTTCGCAGTCGGACGGATGAGTGCAGAAAAGTAGCCGAGAGGCTATCGAAATGCCATTAGAGAGACAAAGTTTAAAGCGGAGGAACAGGACCCATGTCGAGCATTGTCCAAATTCGAAAAGTAGCAAAAAGTTATTTATTATATTTGCCCGACTGCAAACACAAAGGGCAGTATCCTCCGCCGCATCCTCCGCATCCTTCACATCCTCCGCATCCTTTGGACGAGGCACTTCCGTTACGCACTCTTGGGTCTCAGTTATGGCTCCCGATTGGACGGCATTTTGTATTCCATTCGAGACTTCCGGCTGGGCTTCTCGACTGGCCCATAATAATAAACATGCAAACAACAATCACGACCCAGCGAATCCATCAAGTTTTGGGTTGGACTTAAAGCCAAACGGATACTAATAAGCATGAATTGTACTCGAGATACTTGTATTCCAAATTGATTTTGCACTAAGAATAAATAATGTAGCTTTGAGCACTTATTTTGACTTCGCAGTTCGCATGTAGCAGGCATTTTATGGCTTTATATGAAATATTTTTCAGTGTTCGCATATAGGACATACCACTTGTCGTGAGTATATGCCAGAGTAAAATATTATAATTTGCGATCAAATGAAATCAATTTCAAAACCATTTAAATGAAGAACGCGGCCCAACGAGTGGCTGACATGCCAACTGGGACATGGCACCGTCGGCGAGCTCAAGGATATGGATACAAAGATACAGATACGCAGCCAACCAGATACAAATACGTAGCACACATACAAAGACACTCGAGTGCAGTTGCTTAGCAGCTATTATGTGCACATGCTCCTCTCCGTTGAATTGACTGTCAGCGAAGTAGCAATCGCAATCGGTATGGAATGAAATGGAATCGAAAGGAAAGGAAGGGAAGGGAAGGGAATACGAATCGAACTGTCCTGGGCCTCTGGCCTCATTTATTCATTCGTTTCATTTGGCTGACTGGATACTTGGCCTGCAAACTCCGCCGGAGGCCATTTGGGACGGCTTTTAGTCGGGCGATGTCGACTTGAATGGGCCGACTCCTCCTGCCCTCTTCCTTCTGCTTGTTATTGTGTTTATGTAGTTGGCAATGCCCCTAACGAAATCAAACCACATCAATTGTACACGTAAATGGCCAAGTGGGACCGCTTACATATTCATTTGGGGCGGCCTCTGGGTTTTGGGTAAGGGGAATCCTCGTCCTCTTTCCGGGCCCTGCCCCCCTTAAAGTTGCTGAAAATGTTGACCGTTGGCCGCTGGCCTTTAATGAAATTCATGCTAAACACTTTGCCAACTCATGCAATTGTCACTTTGGGTACGGGGGCGGACTTTTCAAAATGAAATTAATTTTGCGTTTGCAGTTAGCACAAAACACTCATGCGACATGTTGGCCACGCTGCCCTGCTGCCACTGACATTTTGCCGTTTTTGTGACTCCCCAGCATCCATCCTGGGTATGTGTGCAAGGACATCATCCCATCTACACATCCATCTAGCCATCCTTTCCTGCCGCTGTGCATTTTCATTTTAACTTTGGTCACACATGAGTTGGGTACGTCTCAGTTACAGTTTCTACCGGATCGTTTTGGCCACCTTTGGTTTGGTTTCGGTACTTCTCTTCCACTTCCATTTGCAGGCTGGACCGAATTGTATGCTTTCGTAGCGACAAAATATCAACAGGACACACACGAAAAAAACACCAGGGAATAATGAAAAAAGTTTTATAATTGCATAAAACTTTCCAATTAACAAGCTGTCTTTGGTTTTGGTCATGTTTGTGTAATGCGTTTCTTTTTTGCCCTGCGTATATGTTGATTTACGTTTTTTTTGTGGAATTTTCTGTAAGCCACAAAAAGTGTCAAAGCTGGCAAAGTGGCACTCAGACATTAAGACGTGGGCACTGTCAATTATCGAGAACGGATCGTGTAATTTGCAGAACTCTCGCTCAGCTCAGCTTAACTTGGCTCTTTTTTAACCGCAAGGCATACATTTGAATTATTGCACACTTGTTTTAATTGAAAGGCATTCTACCGAATTCCTCGAGCGTAAATATAAACAACATCCTTTGAGGTCCTGGCAGGACCTGTCCCTGTTCCCCCATTTGCACACACATAACTTTGCAGCAGTCGCAGTCGGAACATGTTCATGTCTTGGGCCTGTCTGGGAAACAAGCTAGGCCCGAAATGGAGGTCCTTGTAGCAGGATGGCTCACTGCGACTGAGACTGTGGCTGAGGCCTGCCAACATTTCATTAAGTTTTGCTGCAAAACTTTTATTAAAACAAATACGTGCCACAGCCGCAGCTCCCGCATATATATATGTATATTCCCGTACAAAAGGGAGTAGAAAGCGAGTGGGCGGGGTCTTGTGTCTCGTTACATTTTGGCCTCGATTTTTTGCCACCATCTTTGCTTTGTTTTTCCTGTTTTTCCGGCTTTACACACCGCCACTCCCCTCGCTTGCGTTGCGTTTTGCGGGCAAAAGTCAAGTCAAGTGTATTTCGGCTCGGAACATACAAAACCGAAATGCAACAATTTCCTGAAAGCGGCTTTCCCACACCCCATTTTCCCAGACATTTCCCCTCGCTTAAGTAAGTTGCTTAACTCGCCTACGATGTTGTCTTTGCAGGCGGCGCCAAAAGTCACAAAAATACACAAGGACACGGCCCAAAGACCAACACCACCCCCACCACCCACACCACCCACAAAACCTCCAAGGTGAAGGTACATTTCGCACGGTCATGTAAGCCGAACGGCAAAGTAAAGTAAAATGGCATCTGGAAATGTAAACTTTTTTGCAGCTGCACTTCTTTCTGAATACTTTTGCCAGCGACTTTTGAGCTGCTCCACCACCTTATCAGCCCCTGGTCTTATTTTCTCCATTTTCCTCTTTATTTTTTTCCTTTTGCCCCAAGGATTCTGTTTGCGTGGGCTGCATTTAAAACAGTCCCGAGAATCTGCAATTCAATGCAAGCGGAAACCACCGAAATCCCTCTGCATAAGATGCCTCTTAAGCAACTTAAAGCGTCTCCAGAAAGGAGGAAGTTGTCGTCGTCTTCATCATCATCATCAGGGCTGATTTGATTGTATGCCCAAGGGATTTGATTTGCAAATGCCAACGACATGTGTTCCCCAAATTGAAGATGGCATATATAGAAATCAAATTGAATGCGTTGGTAAGCGATTGCTCCATTGCATTCTGCATTGTTCGAGTCTTTTGGTTTAATTAATGACTCCTTAAAAGTTAATTGTTTTGTCAGCCTCATTGTTTTGAAATAATTCGCACAGGTGTTGTGCAATTGCCCCTAACGAGGATTTGCAACGATTAAGAGAAATCCGGCAAATTTCATGCCCACAAAATTGCATACAATGCCGGAATAAAATCTATTGTGTTTTGGTATTTCTGACCTCCCAATTGAATGCATCTGCCTTTAAGATTTTCCCTAGATAATTATGCCTTCGTGAAATTTCTATTGTCAATATTGCATTATGGATTTCTTGGGCAAATTAAAAATAAAATATTAGTTGAGAATTCAAATTCCGAATCACATGTCGGGGATTCCAAACTGGTGCAACTTTCCCGTCTCAATTAAATACTTACCACTTCATGCAGCCACATATGCTTTCATCCTTTTTTGGGAATCTAAAAAGACAAGAATAATTCTTGGTTAGAACTTTGGCGAACTTTCTGCATTGGCAAAACACTAAAAATGGTAACTGATAACGGAAAAACAAGGCGGCTGTGGGGGTGGAAATTAAATTCCCAGACGTAAATTTGTGGCGGCAACTTTGTCACTTGCACAGCGGCACAACAACAAGGCAACAACTTGATACATTTTAGTGTTTTATCTCATAATTAATGGCGGCGACTGTGGGCCTCGCTAAAGGAGGCGCAACGGCAGCCAGGGGCGTGGCACTGCTGCTCAAAACAGACACGAAATTAATTGCGCTGTACGCGGGCACGATAAACGCTGCAGCAAGCAGGACTTTCAGCCAGGACTACCCGATCCTTGGCCCGCTCCTTACTTGGCCCGTTACAAATGAACTGGCTCGTAACTGAAACCCGGCTCGGGGTAAATGGAAACGGGCAGCACGACGTGGAAGTGGACGTGGACGTACGGACTCCACAAAATTAATTAAAAGTAAATCCAGTAAAAACTATTAAAGTTAAATTTGGCATGAACCCGACCACAAATCAATCTGCCACACAGGGTAAGCGCTTTATGCGAAGGACAACCCACGGAGTGCGGATGCTGAAAGTGTGGAGAGGGGGTTCGGTTTTCGGGTTGGGGCCGTTGGGGGTGGGGCTGGGAGTTGAAAGGACCTCCGACAGCTGCACAGGATTTTATTTTCGGCTTTGGCTAGTCCTCGCGTGTGTGACAACGGCATGTTAAGCTGTTTGGAAAGCGCTTGAAGTCATTCTCCTCCTCTATCAGATACCCTTCAAGAAAATGGGCAGTATGGCACTCAGAAGGGGCACAACAATTAGGAACAAAACTAATGACTTTATGAGATAATTTATACTTTATATATTTAAGTATTTCATGTATTTAAGTACTATATGCCACAGAATATTAATTCAAGCAATCAGTTACTAGTTTCTTTCAAAGGAACTGGGGAGTCTATCATACTTATTTATTTCATCTACAACACCAAATCATTATTGTATAAAACCAAAGAACTCAACTCATGCGGACAGACTTACACGGATTGGCAGTAAAGTTTTTCGAGTGACAAGTTTTTATGTCCGGTATTTGAGGCTTTTGTTTGGCTGCCTTCTCACTGTTTGATTTCTCATCCATGCTCGCAGATTTGCTTCGGCACTTAATGTATAATCTCAGAACCAAAGGCCCACGCTCGTATATGATTTGCATTAATTTGCTAGAGATTTTGTCAAATCACAGGGCAGCAACAATGACAATTAATTGAAACAATTTTCGGGCAACGAAAAGGCGGGCCTGTGTGGAGAATGCCACAACAATTCCCAGTAATGCCTTAATAACTACCCCGACTTGGTCAAAGCGACCCTAATGTACAAAGGATAAGTTTTGCATGGAATTAATTTAACTACCCCCGAACACTCAAAGAATGCCATCTAATCTGTTGCCATTTGTGTGCTGCCTTCTTATTGATTCGCCACCCGATGGCCCAACTAACTTTGGCAGCCAAACTTGGGGACATCCTTCGAGTCCTTGCCAGGACATACGAGAGTGTGTGTAAGCACTGCGAATCAATAGTCCATTTACTATAAATGCAGATTCAGAGGAGGGAACTGGGAACTGGGAAGCCAGGACGATGAGGAAAACGCTCGCAATTTGATACTTTCTTTCCAAGGGGGCTGAGACACTTTTACAAGTCATTCATTTTGCAATCAGACGTTGATTTAATTGGTTCGTCATGGCCCATGGTCCACTGTAATACACCATTCACGGCCATGACACGGTACGCTCATATATCAAATTGACTAGTTTATTTTCCCTTTGAGCGAACAGTTTGCCTCATTTTTCACACAAAAATTCATACGACATTGCAGTTAAAAGTTAAAATTGTCCACATCGGAAAAAAAGCACTCGCAAAATGTGGAGAGGTAATAAAAATATATATGTATATGCTTTGCACGCCGAGTGCCATTTGAAGTTCGATGTGCCGACATTTTTTCATCAGCAATTTTAATTGAATTGCACTTTCTGGTAATGCTCGGGCAATTATGTAGCCTGCAATCGCAAAAAAAAGGTAATGCGAAAATAAATTTAAATAAAACAGTGTCTGCAGCTGACATCGGTTTTATGATCGCCACAGAGTTTATGAAACTAATTTGAGTTCATGACATTTTCATACAGTTTACATATCTATGTGCATGAATATATAATAGAATTTAAAGGACAAAAACGCTTATCAAACGATTACAAAAAATTGGAAATATTGTAAGTAAATTATGGCACACCAAATTGGATTTTGTTTGAAGTAAATTATAAAATTCAATGTCGTCGGAATCGTTTGCATTTAATTCAATTACTCTGCTAAAATGGTTTAAGCTGCCAGATTCGAGTGGCAGAAAGAGAAGATTTACATTTTTGCATATTTCCATATTCTTTGACTGGGATAATTTAAAATTAATTGTGACTTTCTTGCTTTTAAACCAGTTTAATTGGACTTTGACGTGGTTTCTTTTAGAATATATGAGTAGTTAAGGCAGCTTTGATGTGTTTAGGCTATATGGATTTTAGAAAGTAGTTTCATGAATTCGTTTAATGTAATTTACTCTGCTTTTTAGCTTTATTTATTTATTAAATATAAAGAGTTTAAATATTTTTTGCAGCTGGTTTTACAAAACTATAATTTCATTTTGTCTATTTTTAATAGACTTGGTTACTTCAAAACAAATTGCATTTTGTCTTAATTATTTTTTTATTTTGTTCAAAAGGTGTTTTATACAACATTTATTTAAATTTGTATCTATTTGATCACTAGATCGAATTGCTGGCAATTTTATGCACCGTTCTTTTTTTTTGAGTATCTCAACTGGGGATTAGACTAAATACTTTGGCTTCGCTTTATGGACATTTGGCTGAAAGTGTTCGCATTAATGTGATGAGAACGTAAAACGTTTGCAGTCGCATCAAACGGTTATTTAGTTAAGCTGCCCCAACAACCGCCCACTCCGCCCCTTATTTTACCATAGATCTAACGCCTCATTCGCCACCCAAGGCCAGACAACGCCCATGGTACGCAATATTACTTATGTATATTGCCGCATAAGCCGTCACTTGTGGCAAAGTACAAGCAATTTGGCTTGGCCAAAAGCGGGCGTTGGGTGGTGCCGGATAAGAAACGCATTTGTATTAGTTTTACGCGCATTAGAGTCTCATTGCCTGGCTTAGGGATCCACATATTCACACCCCGAAACCGAAAACCCCACCCAAAAACACAGGACTCTACGAACTCTCGGGGCCACCGAAACCGCAGCAGAACGAGCATAAAATAAAGTAATAAAAATCTTAACTGGAAGTTGCGTGGGAGCTGGTGGTCTGGCTGGCTTGGCTGGATATCTATAAGATACAGAATCGTATGTACATATATGTATATTATATTTATATGCTGGATGCGTGTGTGGGGCACTACGTGACATTTAAGGGGGATAAGAAACGTCCAAGACCCAAATCGAATCATAAAATACGAGTTAAAATTGCAGTGTCTCCTTGGCCGCTGTCAGACTATAATTGTCCTTTTAAGTGAGCAGTTGAAAAACTATCTTGCTATCTGCAAGGATGCTTGCTGAACGTGTGTGCATTTAAGCAAAATCTGGGATTTGTTTTTTATGTACTTTAACTAATTGACCTTCTGACTTCAGTGACATGGAATTTACTAGGTCACCGAGATCACACCAAAAATTTTGCCATTAAAGTTTAACATACTCAAAATTCTGCTAGCTTGATTTCCTTATTAGTTTATATTTCTTGAAACCAATATTTCCAGCTCAGCTTTTCAGTATTTGATTTTTCATATAGCTTATTATGTATTCAATAATGAAAGTCATCAAGTAGCGCTATATTTTCTTCCATTCCACTTAATAAGCGCCATCAACTTCCGCGGTAAAGCCACTAAATCAGCCAAGGAACTTTGCAGAGTCCACAACTTTGATTTTCCTGGATGCTTGTCATTGAAACAAGTGCAGCACGAAATGCACCCAAAACCCCAATCAAAGTCAAATTACCTAACGAGTAGCGCCATCAAGTGGCATCCTTCGCATCCTGCAGCAACCGAGGATGGCGAAGTCGGGCCGAGTTGCAGTAAGCTACTTGAGCTGATCTCGGGCAGCTTAAACTTTTTACGGTCGCATTGAGAGCATCAGCAGCGGAGCATCATAAAATGGCAGGCGACCAACCGTAGATGCTATGGATTCCGTTGCGACACCCCGGGGCGGTGCAGGGAATGGGGAATCGCTGAAATCAAGTCAAGTTTCAACAACTTTTACTTGATTTAAACCCATTAAAAGTCACTTTTTTAACACTTTTGGCGCCCAGCAGAGTACACGGTCGGTTGGTACTCACCTTGTGCCATTAGCGCATGACGAGATGAAGATGGCGAGATGGAACACGATTCGGAGGTTGTTGCCGCTGTCCTGCAGACAATGGAGAGTCCTAGGTCTTTTAAAAATGAATGCAAGCGCAAAATCGTAAGCCGCGTTGAGATGGCGATGTCGGTGGTTGGAGGATGGAGATGCAGCTTCTATTCCAGCACTTTTAGTCCTGCTCCTCCTCGAGTCCTGATTCCACTCCAGCTCCTGCCCCACTGATGCCAGGAAGACATAGACAATGACAATCGGATGAGTTGTGAATGATAATGTGTGGGGTCGCAGTGCAAAGCTCTGGGGGAGATAGGAAGCAGCGAATGTACATAGATGAGCGATGGATTGAATGATAAGTAGTAGCAAAAGACGCTCTAACGAAGTGCACAGTCAGTACACGGGGTACCTAACCACTTCGAGGTTTTTAGGAAACGTACTTTTAAATTTTATTGAATTTTCAAATGATTTTAAGTGGGTTTTAACATAATTTTTGATGCACAAATTCATCTTAAATGTTCTTAATAATATTGTTATAATAATATATGTTAAAGGCTTAACTTAAAAGCTAGATGACTCGTTTAAAGAAGGACATTGAGGAATGTTAAGTTTTATTTTATCTCCTTTCGTAAAATTCTCTAAAAAAAAAACCCCTACAAATTGTGCCCAAGAAATTAATTAATTTAGGGTAACCCGAGTCGAGTCCTGGCACTTTGAGCTAAAGCCGCATTTTTGTCACTCAATTGCGAATTACTTAAATCGAGCGGCCTGCATGACAATTGCGCAGATAGGCGACCGGAAACGCAATGCGGCAATCATGTAAATGCGGCAGCTATATCCTCATTGCCGCATTAGGGGGCATCCCCTAACCGAATTTAGCAGCACTTCGGCACCAGCCCGTTGCCATTAGCATTTGGCATTCCACGCTGCCGCACGCACGATTGCTGGCCAAACAGAACGTCGCTGCTGATGCGGCGGAAATAATTGTCTTGACACAGATAATCTTGTTACCTTTCGACCAGCAGCAACAGCCGAAAGTTCCTCTCCCCCCCTCCTCGGCAAGCCCCGAGGACATTTTTTGTTTCCTATTTATTTGCGTAATTTAAGCCCCACCAACCCACCAACATTCTGCCTCATTTGCCATTCCCCTCGGCGAAGTCTTGCCGCCA
Source organism: Drosophila sechellia (assembly GCF_004382195.2). Taxonomy (NCBI): domain Eukaryota; kingdom Metazoa; phylum Arthropoda; class Insecta; order Diptera; family Drosophilidae; genus Drosophila; species Drosophila sechellia. The sequence goes on along the minus strand of NC_045951.1, from coordinate 16,851,386 downwards.
CCTTGTTGCCAGCCTGTCATTGTTAAGCTCTTTTGGCCGGGCCAGAGCCGTTGTTTAAAATTCAAATCAAATATCTTCATAAATTCGGCACAGCTCGTTACTATAACGAAGCGTCACAGGGGATGGGCTGAATTTTCACAGCACATTGTGGGCGCGGAGTATATGGAGTATGGAGTATATCAGGCGGAGGCGAGTGCTTTTAAAAATGTGTGCTCAACGGAGGAAAATGCAAATAAATGTTCAATGGATGAAAGCTACCAAATATGACAATTTATGGTGTTTAGCTCTCTTATTCAAAAACTCACTAAGGACTTTGGCTGGATTTCAGAACCAATAAGAAATGTTCTAAAAGCCATGAATATTCGTAAATACTGTATAAAATCGCCCAAAGCTATAAGATTTATTACACATATATACTGCATTGGAATACATTTAAATATTCCATTTTAATTAAAATTATTTCCCGCACAGGGTATTTTCCCTGTGAGCACCTTTCGCATCCACTTCCTGTGTCCTGCGTCCTTTTAATTTTTCGGTTTATGCGCTGTCCACATCGCTGTCACTTGCCATAGTCTTCAGAAATTTTGATTTCTTGTCACAATTTGTTGACATTCATTATTTTTGTGGGGCTCTGCCCCATCGTGCTGCGTTTGCCTGGCCACAGCCAATTAAGGTGGCAAACGGCAAACGACAAGGACGAGAGGTGGGATGTGGGAGAGCGGGAGAGTGGCAGATAAAGACACGTTCGACACATGTTGGGGACAACGTGGCGCATGCTTTATGTATTGATTTTGCTTAGCAAGCAGCCGAGTAACGAAGGAGCAGAGAAAGGTCCTTCATCGCCTTTGCTGCACTTCCTGTGCCGTGGAACTTCCGCTTCTGTTTCGGCAGGCCATAAACCTCCTGCCCGCCGCCGTTCACCTAATTGCACAACGAGGACTCAGGACTCAGGACTCGGGACTAAGAGTCGAGCTGTGAGCACTAAGGCAAGTGTCGAGTGGCATCGTCTGCTGCAATTTCCGCACTTATTGTTGATGCTGTCAGTCAGTTAGTCAGTCAGTCAGGCACTCAGCTAGTCATTCAGCTGAAAGACTTTAAATTGTTTCCCAGCTAAAATTAATTTGTGTGCTTTGGCTTGCGAGTGTTTTTCCAGCCCGTCCTCTCCATTTGCGCCTTGTTAGCTCAGCTTCGGGGAACATCTCAAGTCCTTAATGGCTAAGGCAAACATGCGCAGCGGGCCCCTCATTATTTTCGCACAAACAATAACAATTCGGTGCAGCGGCGTTATGTATTTTTCAACTCAATTAGAAAATGTTTACAATGCGCATGAAAATTTGATGTGGATGCGAGCAAACTTTCGGCTGCCTAGCGAAAACTTTCGGGAAAAACAAAGTGCGGCTCACAAATGGAAATGGCTCTATTAAACGAGCTGTGTTCAGTAGTCTAGGTAATGCCTCATAAGATTATTAAGAGTTATAGGATGGGCACAATGGCTGCAATGGGCTGGTTGGTGGGTGTGTGTAGGCGCCACACTGGCGACACTGTCGCAACTTGGCCAACTTTTGTCCGCGTCTGCAGAATTTTCCGTGGCGTCAGGTTGTCGCTGCTGCAGGCGGGCTTTCCAATTCCCTGCACCTACACGGTCAGCAGAAAAATGTCTTTATATGCGGAAAGCCACATGGCTTCCTGGCAGCCTCATCCCTCCCCAGCGCCGTTCCTCGCTAGACAAACGGACAAAATCAATGGTGGATCCTCCGCCTGGCAACCTGGCAAACGTGGCAACCTGGAAACCTGGCCTGTCTGGCCATAAAGATAGCGGGCCCCACTCATAACTTTAAAGTTCGAAAACTAATTATGCCCATGGCCTGTCCGAGAAATCGCTGCTGCATTGCCATAAATTAGGCTCGCATTTTCGAGTTCCCCGGCTAATTTCCTTCTGCCTTGTGCTGCATTTTATGGCTAATGGTTTTTGAATAACAATTGGCCCAGACATGGCCCGGGAATCGTTTTCGATATACATATTTGCTGGCTTAAGTGCCGCATTAAGACAAGCGACGCAGCATTCCGGCATCCTGAGATCCATCACCATGACAATAAAGGCAATTGACGAGCAGGCAAATGTCGAAAACAATGATTAACGAGCAGGCTAGATGGAATTGGGAGGCCGTCTAGAGTTGGGCGTGGCCTGCCACTCACAGGGGCAAATAAAAAGTAAAACGAAATCCGTAGACATTCCAGCCTCCAGCATGCATGGCACGGTGGGGCAGGAGCATCATCAATGATTTAAATTAATCGTCGTAACACACGCAAATCTCGCACATGACAACCGAACGACAACAAAGGAAGTGGGTGGTTGTGGGTACGAGCATCCTTGCTCCCCCGGATGTAGACGATTCCTGCTCTCCTGCTGGCAGCGGATATGAAGTCGAAATCACCATATCAGGCCAAATTACAAGGGCAAACATAAAATGGCTCGCCAAATGACTAAACGAAGTGGCAAGCGGCAGCTCTTGATGGCATTTCGTTCTGGGGAATCAACTTAAAAGGCAGCCGAGGCCAAATTAAAATGAAACGTTGCGATGACGGTGACGGCGGCGATGAAGATGGAGATGTAGGTGGAGGTGGATATGGATGTGGATGTGGAGATGGAAAAGGAAAACGGAGATGGCGATGGAGATGGGCATGAGGGCATCTTAGGGATGTGCGGATTTTGGGTTGATATCTCTACCCTCACGCAAGTCACTGCCAGAGAGTTTGGGCCACCAATCAGGGCGGATAACATGTGAAGTGGCTGGGTCTTCTTCTTCTCCCTCGCCACTCCCTGAATTCTGTCTCCCGTTGAGCTATTTTGACAGATTAACTCACGCGTGCGGCAACATGCCCATCCCCATTCAACACCCACTTCCGGCCAACTCCCATCTGTCAATTGTTGATGGGGCCGCCAGCTTTGACAAACAAGCAGGCAGAAAAACTGGACACTGCCAGTCCAGAACTCCAGTCTGCCCCTGCATTGTGCTAGTGCTGCAGAGAAGGAGCAGCCAGATTCAGATTGGGATCCACAGACGGATTCGGAAGGGCGAACTGAGCCAACTGAGAAATCGCGCATAAAAATACAAATGCAAACAGTAAAATACAAACAGCAACGCAGGCGAAATGCAGCAGCTGAAAACCGAAAATGGAACACCCTTAAAATAATACTATCAATTGCCAGAGTCTTGTATAAATCAAGTAAATAAAAAAAGAGATAAATCAAGTCATTTTAATATAAAGACTTGTCTGAATTTAAGATCATTAAGTTTTCAAAATTATAACAAATATATATTCTTTTTGAATTAGGATTTCAAATATATTGACAAGACAAAGTAGTTATAAATATATTAAAGATATATTTGCAAGAAACAAAATTTGAAAAAAATCATAAGATATACCTCATAAAAATAGGTACTTAATAATAGGAGCAATATATATGATATATACATATATATATACCCTCTAGTACTTCTTGACAAAGTTTGTGCCAAAGTCGATGGAACTCGAAGTGAGAGCACGATTAACAGGACTTGACATCCGTTTGGCAGTGTCAGCCATTTGCCGCTGCATGTGTTAAATTTAAGTTTTGATTTACGACCTCAACTTTGTAGGCCGTTGTTGTTTTATATAGGCAATACAACACCCCCTGCCCCAGCAGCACACACACACTTATACACCGACACACACACACACACGCCCGTTTTGATAGTGATAAATTGCGCTGTCAGAAGTTGGTAGCTACAATCGCAAACTCTCTAGCCTGTTTTTATTTCAGCTATTTTTTCTTTCTTGACGTTTTCTAACTGAGTTGAGTAGAGTTAACTTGAACTGAACTGAGCTGAGCTGAGTCGCAGCTGCCGGGGAGCGAGCATAACGTATACGCCCTGTGGCGCTATATCAAGATATCTGTGCCATGGCATAGGTTGATTCACTCCACTCCACTCCACAGCACTCCACATCCCATATAACTGGGTTATGAGCCCGACTGCGAGCATTTAATGGCTGTTGACAGTCGTGTCGGAACACAAAAGGCACAGCACAGCCTTCCTTTTTGTTTCAAGCCTTTCTTGTCCTGCCTGCTCACTTTTTTATGGCCAACTTCTTGACGGTCCGGGCAAGTTATGTGCCCATTTCACAGCATTGTTGTTGGCCTGAAGTGCGCTTATAAATTTGTAATAAAGTTGCTTATGCGATGCCATTGTGGGACTTATGCGGCCCGTCGGCACATACGGCGTATGAGCAATATTGGCCCAGCGGACTTTAGCTAATTGTGTGCATTAAATATTAAGAACTATCGGCTGACCATAAATGGCGCCTGCACTGTTGCAATTGTGCGCCCGGATTTTTTCACGCTCGAATGGATTTTACAAAACGACGGTAGAACGAGTATGTCTGCCGAACCGGATTAGCTGGCATTTGGTGCGGCTCTTGGTCTACGCATAAATTATGCAAAATGATTTATAAGCGAAAAGGCAAAAGCGAAAACCGCACAACGTAAAAACTAAACATTGACCGACCGCATAAATTAATTGAATTATGCTGGCCAGGCCCACTACCACTACCACTGCCAAAACCCGACATACAACACCCATTTTCAATCCCAAACCCATTTCCATTACCATCCCATGCACCATCTATTCATTATTATTATGTAAATGTTGCATGTGCGTGGGAGTCGATTGCTGGCATTAAATCATGCGATTTGAACTTTCACTTGATTAGCGACGGGCTTAGTTGACAGATTTATGGAGGTTCTGGGTTCCTGGGCTCTTGAGCTTTAAGCTTAACCAAAACCGAAATCAATTTGCCAGCGCGTCATGTGCGTAGCAGCCCCGCAGTCTATAAGGACTGCCTTCGAAATCAATAAACCACGCGCTGTTTTTATGGGCCTGAGTTATATACCTCGGGATCAGGCGGTGAGTATGGGTGTTAGCCACGAGCATGACATGTGTCTGGGCCCTTCTATACCCTCTCCCAACCCAGCCAGCCCCGTCTACGTTGGCAACAATGTCTTTAATTTCTTAGTAGCTGCATAAATAAACTATAAATTCAATTTTAGTACGGCAGCGAGTCACTTGTCTGGTTGAATATAATGCTGGCATTGCATTGAACTCGTGTACCGTAAGGAGTCCTTACTAAGGACACTCTTAAAAGGACAATACTGTCTCACCCCGAAATTTTTCAGACCATCTGCAGTGTTACTCTGTACGTGCATCTGCTGTACAGTTTCTGAGGATTATAAATCAAGTCGATGACTTCATTTATAAAAAGTGTGTATAAAAGTGTGGCAGCCACTTTAACAGAACATGTATAATTATTGTAGTTATATTTCACAACCATAAACCTTAAGGAGGCATTTCCCACTTATTACTGTAAGCTTTCCATAAGATTTTTAAATGATCTGCAAACATATGCCCTGCAAGTTTTCCGCATTGCCAGTGATCACTGTGCGTCGAAAGCAGAGCAATCCCAGATTGCCACTCGAACTGGTTGCATATTTGCTCAGCTTTCCCATAACTTATAAGTATTTATGCCATGCGGCAAACCCAAATAATGAACAGGAGAACTTATCCGAGAAGTGGAGGGCAGAGAGCATGGAGCAAGGAGCATTGAGCATGGAGCAAGGAGCAGCAGCACCAGCTGATGGAAATGGCGAACGTTTATCGGGCCGTAAATCGTAGCTCGCTTTTATGCAGCAGGACCTTCGCAAGTGCTTAAAATTTAATGACCCTTAAAGACCCAGTATTCCAGTCGGTGGCAGGCGACTTTTATGAGCTGTGTGATTGCGCGACAGCATGTCGTGTATACATATGTATGTGTGCCATGTGTGTGGGCCACATTTAAGGACTCAGACGGACAGCCATCGCCCATTAGGAGTCACTGCCGCAGGAAGTCATTGAGACGGCATCGGACAAATGCAAATGCAAAAATATGCAAAACGAAACGCTGTCATCAGAACTAGCAATCATTGCAATCTGAATCAGAATCGAAATCGGAATGGCAATGCGAATGCGAGGCGAAATCACAATCAGAGTCAGAGTAAAATACAAGGTATCAGTGCCATATATGAAAAGCAGACAGGAATAACCCACGAGCACACGTGCAAGAGGTGTTCACCAATGTAAATTCAAACAAAAGTGCTCATCGTCGATGGAAAACCAGGCCAAAACGAAACCAAACCAAACCGAGCCGATTCGAGCCCAACGAGACCAAAACGGAAGGCCAATCGCAATCCCCAGCTGTCCGTGGGATAGCCAGGATTAACAGTTCTGCGAAATGAAATGGATAGGACGTAAAAACGTTATGCCGGCCAAAAGGCATACAACAGTATAAGCACTCGCATTGCCATTTTGCCAGTTCCCATACTCTGCAGCTGGGCATCCGCGAATTTACTACCTTGCTACGACTTTTCAATGAGTCAACTAACAAAAACATTTAGCTCTAACAATAAAGAAATATGCGTTTTAGCCACCTTCCTATAAAAAGTTTTATTCCCAACTTTCCGTTGAAATGAAACCCCATTAGTTGTGTCGAGAACGAAAGACTATAATTATACCCATTATCATCTTTATCAAATTCTAATAGAAAGTTTGCCACCAAAACTTTGAAGCGTATTTTCGTTTCGTTGCTGTGAAAAAAGGACTATGTGGCCCCAGAGTTTCCGTTTTTTGCCTCCGCATTTTTGCATATTGGCCATGTGCGCTTTGATAAGTGAAAATTGGAAAAATCCTCACTTTGCATGCAAAATAATTACGAAAATATTTGCAGGCGGGCAACAATGTCGTTTATTTTGCCCAGCTTTTTGACTCTTTTGTTATTGTTTTTTATTTTTCTTTGGATACCTGCATATTGAACGTTTAAATTGTGCATCAGATTTGACAACTTAAAGCAGCACACACTTTGAGTAGTTGAGCACTTTGGAGCCATAGGCAGTTAGTGGCTACACACTGGGCTTTGGCCAGATACTCGTGGGGATTGCCGGGGGCAAAAAGTGGGGAGCTAAAACACATACATATAGCGAAAGTCCGGCGAACAATAAAGAGCCGAGGGCTCCATTGTCATTCGCTGTGCATGGCCCAGAGTTAACTGACGTTCAGTTCAGTTTGTCCATGCTTTTTTAGCTAGCCAAACACGCCATTTTCCTAGTATTTTTCTTTTGTATTTCGTTTGCTTGTGCTTGTGCAGTGCCGACTGCAAATGAAAAGGCCATCGAAAACAAAAGCTTGCGTTGCCTATAAATAGCGTGAGCCCAACTTGACTTTCCACTTGCCAACTTTCTGCCACCGCCAGTCGCTCCTTTTGGCCACGAGTCTTATCTGTTTATAGCGTTTTTAGCGTGTAAGTCTCGGTGCACTTTCCGCCTTTCTTTTCGGCACCCATTTTCCGTTCTCCTTTGTTTCGGCTTTTGGTGGAAAATAACCGCCAACCGGTTATGCGTTCGTTGTCTACCGCCATAGATCTAGTTGGGCATTTGGCATCGCACCGAATTGTGTTACTTAATTGCATTTGGCGACCTCAAAACGCGTTAAGCAGGCTCACAAATCTAATTGCAATTATGCAATTTGTAGCCATTAAGGCAAAAAACATATAATGTGCCATAAATTTATGCAACGATAGTGCTCGGCGCGGGTGCACCGATGTCAACGCTTGTTTGCAAATAAACACAAATCGCTAGGCATAATTTATTTGTGCCTGTCTGTATGTGTGTGAGTGTTAACATGGCAACACACTATTGCACTGGCCGGACTTATGCACATCAGGGCTACAATATAATTAACAAAATAAAATTGAGCAAAAAAGATTACCATCGAACTATGGCAACACATTGTTTATTGTATTCTATAAATTATTTTTTCCACGCGCATCACGTTTTTTTATTGATGTTTTTTTTTGCCTTAATTGCGTTTCAATGTGGCAGAGTGCGTGACTTCGGTGCGAATAATTCAAAAACTTTATTAAATTACTAGCAAATAATGCAAATTAGGCGTGCAACAAAGCGTGGTTATTTTCGCCACCTTTTTCATTCGCCCTCATAAGTATGCTACACTTTTTCCAGATAGTTTTACACTTTAAAGGCTGTTAATTGGCAAGCGAAGTTGGAGTGGTGGCAAAAATTTAAAAGCGTTGTAAAGTATCAAAATTAATAATGACACGTATATAGATATGATTTTTCTTTGTCCTGAGATATTTGAGACTTAAGTTATACATTATAGATTAATTTAAATGTTATTGTTCAATGAAATGTGGTTTTATATTTGATTTCTTTCGGTGCTGGTTACGCCAACACTACAAACTTTAAGTTCAACTAATTACAATTTAAAAGGCACTCGCTGCTAGCCCCAAAAAGCATTCCGCCAAACTTGGACATACTTAGCTAAATAACAGAATTAATGAAACATTTCCAGACCCTGGCTGTGCAAATACAGTTATTTATATTACACTCAACTTAATTACAAGCAACAGCAGCCGCAGGAGGCATCGCTCCTCTGACAGGAGCAGCAGCAGCACCACCAAGACCAGGAGAAGTAGCAACATAAGCGGCGAGCTTAATCCGGCTACATAGCCACGGTTCATTAATCAGACGCGACTATAAGCCACAACAAAACCAAGCATCAGGCTACCTACTGCTCCGGGATCCTGGGCACCAGGAGCCACCAGCATCGCAAGGATGCCAGGGAAAAAATTAACAAGCAACTTAACACTTTAACGCCTTTCACTTCACTTTACGATGCCAGGCGAACAATGTAATTACTTCAAAACAAGATGAGGCTGACCTCCCTCGGTTCCTGGGTTCTTGGGCTTTAGGGTTTTGGATTTCCGAAGCCTTCGGTTCAGTCGAAGTTCAGTTTAGAACGAACTGGCTAAAAGTCTGCCCTGAACGCTTGGCTAGGTTTTCGGGCAGTGTGCAGAGGCTGTGGCCCTGACTGCATTACCATTTGATTATAGAAAACATTTATTTAAGTTGCCGGGGGAGAGGCAACTATGCCATTATGTTGCCCACAAGTACACTGCGAGAAAAGCAAACGATGCGGGCCAATACTTTTCCTTATATTTTCGATGAAGAATATCTTTTAAATATTTAATATAAATACTATATGACAGCTTAAGATGCCAATAATGCTTGTTTTTAAGTTTTACCTATGCTATTTCTATGTGATACCTTAAGTCAAAGTATATTTTTCTTCTATGTTTGGGGAATTTTCTCTCTCTGCAGCAGCAGTACGGCTAGGAAAGGCAAGGAATAGCTGGGCGAGCCAAGCCAACAAACTGCACCGCCAACTAACCACAATGCAAATCCGCAGAGCAAACAATGTCAGGTGACGTTCGTCGGGGCCTTCGCAGTGGCCAAGTGGGTGGTGCACTGGCGGTGTTGCACTACTGGTGGTGTGGTGGCTCAGCTGGCGGATAAGTGGGTGTGTGCCAGCCACTGACAGGCTGACAGACAGCGGCACACCTTTGGAATCAACTTCGAAAGGTGCCCCAGTCGACGCTAAGCCACACAGCTCTCAAGTTGGTAAACGTTGACTCGAGCCTCTGCACGTAATTCAATCTGCAGTTTCAACTTATTCCCAGCTTCGGGATCAGCAGGATGAGCAAAGGAGGTCGCCAGGATTTCAGAATGCCAGAATGCCAGGATGGCAGGATGCAGGAGCATCCACAGCAGATTTGCCCGTCAGTCGTCGCGTCTGAGCATGTGTTAACGGCTTCTCCCCTTCATCATCGTCTTAGCCAAGCTCCGGCCATTTGTCTTGGCCAACTGACAGCCTACTTTCGCAAGCCGAAAAGCCCTTTTCCACTCGTAAGTGCACATGGGCATTGGTATGCGAAAACCCATTGCGAATGCTAATGGCAAGCCCAACTGAGTGGCCAAAGCTACGATTCTCGACCCAACCGGGCTGTAATTAATGCTATCAGCCGCCAACTGTGACAAGCAAAAAGGGGCTGCAGACTGCAGCGCAGCTAACTCGATTTTGGAACACCTTTAAGTGAAAATTAGAGAGCTAAACTGCCAGTTGGATTGGGGTTCTTTGACCCCTGAATTCATTGTGAAAATTGCCAGTTTCGAAGATAAAGTGCTTGTGGGCAACAAAAGTATTTTTTACGAACTGCAATCAGAGTTTTCTGAAGAGAATTCAAGCGGAAAAACACCTAGAAGATGTGATTTGGAATGCTAGCAGGTGCTAAAATAGGTATATCGTCTCTGAAATATTTTTAAATTACATACCTAAAAATATAAATCTAAGTTAAAATTGTATTTCCATTAACAGATGCTAACGTAATATGATTTTTCAGATATTTTAAAACTTAATATATAATGCACACAAAAATAGAACTAGGGGTTTTGTGTTTGGAAAAAAGTGGCGAGAATGCACTTTACAGGCCCCATCAAGTGGAGTAGTAATACTTAAGAGGGATTTACGGGAACTTGCAACCGTGTTGCAGGCCCAACTAGGCCGGATATGCCCCTCTTGCAACCCCTGGGCTAGTAAGCCGCGCAGAAATTTTCAGTCGATTGCATTCGGGCTGGGGCAAGAATCGGGTGTCGGGAATGGAGAATGGTGAATCGAGAATCCTGGCAATGAGCTGCCGTGAGCCATTGGCGTTTGGAGCAGCGACACTTGGCCAAAGTGCTGTTGCACGAGCCGAGAGGCGAGAAGCGGCGGAAATGGCAGCCTGAACACGCATACTTCTCGGCCTGTGGAAATAAAGATGGGGAGCTTGGAGCTTGGGGGATTTTGGGTGGAGAAACGTTTTGCGTGGGACATAATTAATTTAAAGACTCGCCTCGCCATGGCAATGTTTGCAAAGAGTGTCAGGTGTTTGGGTTCGCAACTATTTATCATCGGGCGAGTGCATTTGCATGGCGCGGATGGCGATCTAGTTGATTTATTATAATTACGCTGCAGCTGACAGCCGGAGCGGTAAATGCCCTGACAGTCGCTTTAATTACACATATCAATTAGCGCTGAGTGGCGAATGACAGGCTGCTTAAGCCAGTCAAAGGATACTTACCGATGGATCGGCCACAGATAAGGCTCTCCATTAGCTTAAAGGGATGTCGTTGGTTGCTCGTTGGCTTGTTTTATTTCAATTTAAAGAGCGCCCCGTCGAGCCACCCACACAAATACTGAGTAAACATATGGCAGGAGGTCCTGGCCACATAATGTCCACACAGTGCACAGGACGAACCGCGCTAAATAATAAAGGAGGATGGCTGGGGAAAAATAAAACAATTTAAGAACCGAAAACAAGCCATTTGCCAGGCTGCGTGTCCTGCTCCTCCTGTTCGTCCTGCGAGTGTGTGTTTCCGTGTGTGCGTATGTGTGTGTGTGTTTCATTGCGCTTGTGTGGGCGTTCAACTTGCCTAGGCCTTGGGCGTAGCCATTGTCGTAGTCATCGGGCCACTGTCTCGGCAAGTCCTTATCTCACTCACACAATAATGTCCTCGACAGTTTCAGGTTTTGTCACTTTAACCACTTCTCTAATGGTTACTTTTTCCTTGGCAGTTTTTCTTCTATTTTGTTTTTTTTTTTTGGGTTTTTTGGTTTCTTGGTTTGATTATTTGCACACTAAACACTTTTCAAGGCACTGGAGCTGAGTGTGGAGTCCTGATGGTGAATCCAAGGGACGAGCGCACACAACCACCGCTGCCGCAGGACGACAGCCAACTGTGCGATGGGCCCGAGTATCGTTGCCAGGACGAAGTGCCCTGCCATCCTGTTCGGTTCTGTTCTGTTTAGCTCGAACTCGAACCTGTTCGGTTCGCTTGCAGACAAGGACTCTCCCACATCGAATGCCGCCCACTCAACCAACCGCCCGTTCAGCCTTGGTATCCTTGTTTGCCGCGACACTTGTTACGGTTTTTGCGAGGGTGGATGGGCACGTCGTCCTGGTCGAAGTGTTCGGGCTTGTTTGCTCGCAGCAACGACGCGGCCCTCGTACAACGTGTCGTATGCGCACTTTTGCGGCAATTTTAACTGTTTATTCCGGGTGCCCCCAGACCCAAAAAAAAAGAAAAATACGGGAAAATAAGGTATGTGTGTGTGTTGGTGGAGGTGGTAAACAGGCCTTGTTCGAAACCAGACAAGCGACCACTTCAAATTTATCTTTTATCGATACTCAGGCATTAGGATTCGAGTGAGTTTTTGGTATCCCATGCATGTTAATCCGCAACTAAGCAAACCAGTACAACTTTTTGTTGGTTTACGAATTGAAACAAGCGATTAAAATGAAACATTGAACTTAATGCACATTACTAATACTTTCTAGAGTAGTTGAGCTGACTAAACGAAGTCTTTATGCAGCCAATTTGAAAATAGAGACACAAGTTTCCTTTTTTTTAGATAATTATTTGCACAAGCTACTATTTTACGAAAAACTTGGGCAACTACATTTCTTAGTGGCTTTTCGGCGCAGCTGGCATTTTGTGTTTAATTAAAACATACATTTTTAGTATGGCAAGAATTTATTTAACTAGTTTATTTAGTTTATCTAGTTTCTTTGCAGAAGAAGGCCGAGCAAAAAGGTCGAATTTTATATCAAACATATATTATACAAACATTTTGAGATGTAATTATAAGTGGACATTGCCACCCCCCAAAAACATTATTCAAATAATATGTCGAATGATTACACATAGATGGCTTAACCATTCATAAATCTGATATTTCGAATAACAATCCCAACTTTTGTTAGCTTTAATAAAATTTCCATTCGCTTGAGGAGATCAATAAGCAAATATATTTTGTGGAGCGATTTTAGTCGATTTTAACTGAAATATCCCTACTATTTTTTTAAGAGCCTCCGGCCGAAGCAACAGCAAACAATTGACAATATATGCTCGTGATTGGAAAAGGTCTGTCACAATTATTTGGCAATCTAAACGATTTTGGTCGAACATGAACTATGCTAATATTTGCCAACTCCCCGGACGTACATATTTACAATGGTGTGCGAGAGCGAGTGTGCGTGTGTGTGTGAATGGGTGCCTGGGTGAGTGGAGCTCAGTGATTTGGTAATTGCAGCATCAACAATGATGTCATAGCCCATGCAAGTTTAATACGTTGCTATTGGTGTTTTAGAGTGTGTTTGCGGGCACCCAGTGGCCATAATGTGCCAGCGGGACAATTAACGGCAACGGTCCAGACAGCCGGCCTGTGTAAATACGGCCAACAGTCAATTAAATTCCAGCTCGGCACCGTTAAAGCGGCGAAGTCCTTAAAACTGGCGGATAAACACGTCTGCATATGCCCGCGCCAATTTGATTACACTTTTTCAATTTTTTTCCCCAGCCGAAACAAAATTTGTAATTCAAATTAAAAGTGCAAATAGTTTTTTTCCAGCAATCAGTGAAGGAGATGGGGCTGCTACAAAAAAGGGGAGCACACTTGGAAGAAATACATGATGCACAGCTTTATGATTGTTTATAAAAGTTTTCCATTTTAATAGAGCCGAAATTTAAGTACACACTGTATAAAATCAACTATTAAAGTTATGTTAACCTACTCTTTATAGTATTTTTTAAGTTTTACAGATTAATAAACTTTTTTCCTTAACACTCACTAACTAGCTAATCAAATTGTTTCCAACTTTTGACACTAAACAATTGCATATATTGAACAATTTTATTTCGCTCATGCTTTGTTGGCTTGATTAAAAAAGTGATCGTAAGGAGGAGATTATTTTCCTCCTCGATTGGATTTTCCGACTGCCGAGCTGAGTTTTCCTGCGAGTGTGGATACTGGGGACAGGAACTGTGGCAGGCAACAAAAGGCATACCAAATTACTGGTGAAGCGTCTGCCTCAGTGAGGGGTGGGGGTGTGGTGTCCTGTGCCCGGGAAGCGGCCGATCCGAGAGTCCTTGCAAAAGGCAAATGAAACGCAGTCAGTGGAAATGACGGCGCTCGGCGTGAGAGAGAAATGAAGGCAACTAAAAAATGCCAAAACAAAAATGGAAATAGAAAATGCCGCCACATCTGAATGCTGCGGAGCAACAATGTTGCATTCCACTTGGGCACTTTGTTAGTGACTTTTGTATACTATATACACACACACTTATATATATATTTATCCATATATATATATGCAGCAACAGTCATATTGTGTGTGGCCGCACAGCCCGTGGCTTTTGAGGAGACAATCGGAGGGCTAAGGGCGCCTCAACTCTGGCTCTGGGACAAAAGGGCGAAAAGTAAAAGCCACGCAGGCATTTGGCACGGAAAATATTTTAAAATTCCAGCAACGAAAGTGCAGACAAAACTCTTAAATGACGAGCAGCACGTGCCCAAATAAAATGATGCGCATAGTTTTGGGGCATGTGAGTCGTTCGTTTACGCCGTATATTTATATGTATATATTTGGGTCTATGTGCTCTCCCTTTTCCGCTTCCTGGCTCAGCTCAACTCCACACACACGCAAACTTCCGGGTTATCCTGGTAGGCTTTTTGCTGACTCTTCAATGTGCCACATCGTGCAGCATTAGATTGAACTTGCCACAGCCAAGACGCTGCCAGTCTGCGATGCAGATGGGTGACAAGTGCATATGCCGGCGAATCGAAAATGGCTTATTTATTCTGATATATTGATAAACATCAATGCCACATGGCAAAGGTCCTGGCAACAGGAAGCTCCGAAAAATCGATGCTTCGAGGTTGGAAATCCAATTCGTTGCTGGGAGAGATCGGTTATCCATTTGCCGCATTTAAAATTGCTTTGTAACTTTTAATATTAGTTTATAATATTCAAATTTGAACAGAGAAGTTCTATCTTTGCAAGAGTTTAAATTCGAATGGATACTTTTTGATTTGATTGATGCGCTGCATGTTACTCTCGTTAAAATGTGAAACTACAACTTCCCTTTTCGGAATTTCCCAACCCATTTTTTTTTTCAATGCTAGTAGTTGACTTTAACTAGGAACTCATAAATCATGCTACTCAAATTGGCAATCATGCAAATGAACTATCGCGTGGGTTTTTCTACCAGAAGATTATCGCTGGAGGAGCGTAAATCAGAACGCATTGCGCACCTGAATATCGTAATAAACGGCAGCTAATTAAAGTTGGTCCCATAATTTGCACATTTATACACTCGAGAGGCGTTTTTTCGCGTTCGATTTAATTTAAGAAATTTGCATAAAATAAACATTGGAATTTACGAGAAATCACGCAATATTTATGCAATCTAAAATGGCCAGAACAAAGGCTGGGTCAAATAAAAGAAAAAACATTATAGTATAAATGCGAAAAAATTAAAATAACAAAAACTCGTTTGCAGTGGTCGGTCGGTCGGATGTCTAGCAATAATCAATCAAACGTGAAATAAATGAAAATACCCCGAATAAATCGAACAACAACGGATCGTTTGTCAGTTTCTCTTTATTTCTTTCACGTCTCACGCCGTATCATTTATTTATTTTTGTTGTCTTCGCTTGCTGCTCTTTAAAACGACTTCCGGTGCCCTTAAATTTTAGCATAACAAACGAAATACTTTCCGACCATTTCCGCTGGCTGTTTCGGTGACATTTAAGCGACACAAAAAAGGGGAAACTGGTCGCGAAAAAAAAGAAAAATATGCACCAACTGCAAAGTACAGTAAAAAATTTGTTGAAATATGCGACGAAACGCGGAGTATCCTCGCCGTGTCCCGAAATGCCAAAAACCAAGGAATGAAAGAAAAAAACCAAAACAAAACAAAAGCAGCCGAACTGCTCGGCGTTTTATTTGCACTTCAATTTTGCCCTCGACGACGACCGGCGGCGCACTTTATGGCGATTGCAATCCCAGCTGCACTCGCCTAACTGCACTGCAGTGCAGTCTCAAAGTCCTGGAGTCTCCGAGTCCTGCAGTCCAAGGACTGCTCGTCCCTCGCCTTCGTCCTCTTCGCTGACTCCCGGACTCCCGGACTCCTTGCCACTCGGCAGACAAGTGCTACTTACGGCTATTTTATGTTGCAAAATGTCCTTTGGAGCTTATCAGCGTTTAACATCGGACAGAAGTCAGCCCAAAAATAATGGGCACAAAAAGCAAGCTGCAGGTAAAATGCACGTCTAGCGGAACGAAGCGAAACGATACGATACGAAATAAAATCATGTGACACTTTGTGGTTAATAATGCCCGGTTATACATGTAGATACATACGTACATGAGGCACTGTGCTCCATTGTCTCGCCCGGCGAACAATCCCCGAAAAACCAGGACAGCTCACACAACCAATTGGTTTGGGGGTGGCGGTGATTTAAATGCAAATTTATCGCCGTGCAGCAGTAAAAAGGGAGCCAAAAAATCATAAACGACCCCCCACAAAATATAAATAAATGGACACACACGCAAAACGCTACCAAACCAAAAAAAAAATGAAAAAAAATATGTGGAGAAAAGCAGCAAAAATGAGGATGTAATAATAATATTTACAAAATGTCTGTTTGCGCGACTTCTGACGAGAGAACATTTTAATTTTTGCGCCATTTGCATTTACATTTTGATTAAACGATTTGCATATTGCCATCGCCCATTTAGTGCCATACTGATTAATTTATAGCAAGCAATTCGAGGATTAATCAGATCACTACTTAAACTCCCCCACCCGCTGCTTTCTGTACAGGTTGAACAGGAATCTCGTGCGTTTCGAGGCGCGATAATAAACGCAATACTGCCGCCAAATCATGACCATGGCCATCCAGGAGTAGTAGACTACCAGGGTGAGTATCAGAATCATTGCCGCGGCGCAGCTATACACCAATGAGATCCTCTCCCAGGACAAGTCCATATGGTAGATCCTGTGCCGCACCTGACACAGTACAACGCAGTAGGACAGCGAAAAGAGTGACACATAGAAGTAGATGGAGTGGTAGAAGTTCGCCAGGCACTTCAGCATCAAGTTCGTGTAGTCCCGACTCATGGCCTCCGGATGCCGTTGCTCGAAATGGAAAATATAGATAGAATATAGATTTTTCGGAGTACAAATTTATCGATCTGGAGGTTGCCGAAGTGCCAACTGGGTTGAGAAACTAGGCAAGGTATAAATATTTACCAAGAACTATATGAGACCAATACCTTATGCAAAATTTTATGAAGATAACAACTAGTTCTTTTTAATTAAATCGATTCCCTTAATTTTTATACCTAATCTCGTAAAAACATGAAAAACATTCTACGTACGCAATTTGAGAGTATAATTATTTACGGATTTGTTGTAAAATGTAGGGTATATGCTCGTCATTGTGTGCACTCGTTATTTAAACTTGCCATTTTTCACTAGCTGATCAATCTGCTTGATCCGCAATGCATATCGCCGCTCCACCATCGCCCGTTTCGTGCCATACTGATATATTTATAGCAAGGAATTCGAGGATTAATCAGGTCACTACTTCAACTCCCCCACCTGCTGACCTCTGTACTTTTTAAACAGGAATCCCATGCGTTTGGAGCGGCGAAGATATACGCAATACTGCCGCCAAATCATAACCATGGCCACCCAGGAGTAGTAGATTACCAGGGCCAGTATCAGAGTCAGTGCCGCCGCAAAGCTACCCACCAATAAGATCTTCTCGCAGGACCACTCCATCTGGTAGATCGTGTCCCGCTCCTGCCACAGTGCATAGAAGCAGATCGAGTGGTAGAAGTTCACCAGGCAGTTCAGCACCAAGCTCTTTTAGTCCAGACTCATTTTCTTCGGATGCAGTTGCTCGAAATGGAAAATATAGATTTTCCGGAGTACAGCTTCGTCGATCTGGAAGTTGCCGAATAGCCAACTGAGTTGGAAAGGCATGTTAACACGTTTTAATAAGTATGAGGCCAATACCTAAATGAATAAATTATTCAAATTTAGATTATATAAATATCACATCTAGTTATTTTATTTGAATCCATTCCCTTAATCTTTATACCTTATCGCGTACCCAAAAACATTACACGTAAACAATTTAAAAGTACTATTATTTACGCATTTATTGTAAAATATAGTGTGTATGTAAATGCTCGTCCTTGTGTGCACTCAAATCCTTCATGTCGTTTTTCGCTTTTCTAAACCATTCTGCCGAGTGGAATTGTTGTTTAAGTTTGCAATTTTTCAACAACTCATCAATCTGTTCGATCCGCTATGCCATAGTTTGCCTGCTCGACTCAGTTCCAGCTCCGCCCTGCCAGTTCCTCCTTCGTCCTGCTGCTGCCGGTTAACGTTTCTAACTTATGCGAGGCACGCACTCTCACCGCAAATGCAGCAGCATCAGTCTTCGTCTGCACGGCGAACACATACACCGATATGCACTGAAATTAAAATTAATTTATTAATAAATAAATATATATATGGCATATTTACATATTTATTATAGATAATATAGTTCATCCATATTATATATAAATGTAATATGAATTACATACAATATATGAAGTAGTAATAAAATGCAAGTTGTTTTCATATTTTGTTGGACGTATAAGCAACAGGAAAAAGGTAACCGATTTTTTCCAGTGCATGAACAAATATGTCTGCCTGATTTGAAGCGAGAGAAGCCGCTGATGGGCCTCGAAGGGGCAGGAAAATCCAAACCGCCTGTCGCCAATGACGCTAAACTTTTTTATTATGTATTTGGCGCTTTTATTATTCATCTATCATCGCTGTTATAGTTTAATAGAAAGTTTAAAAGTCATCATCGTGGCATCGGCATTGCCAATGACTTGCCAAACACCCCGTGCGCCATATGCCCGCCTCCACGCCGAAACTTCAGTTTCCGGATATTTCTCCAACTCCAAATCGTCCCCGCACGATTTTCCCCACATGATGCTGGCCAAAAGGCATTTGGCGGGTCCTGGACTTCAGCCAGCTCAGGCGGCCGATAAACAATTAAATTTATGCAGCGAGCGTTTCATTAGCATTCGAGCATCCTTGTTTAGTTTGGCAGTTCTTTTGGGCCGAGCCGTTAGTGTTAATTAACTTGGCGCACATTCAAGTGGTTAAAACAAACGAAATGGGTATCCCCCGCTGCACTTTGAACTTTCTTTGGCAAGATGG
The DNA here is from genome assembly GCF_004382195.2 of Drosophila sechellia. Classification (NCBI taxonomy): domain Eukaryota; kingdom Metazoa; phylum Arthropoda; class Insecta; order Diptera; family Drosophilidae; genus Drosophila; species Drosophila sechellia. The sequence goes on along the minus strand of NC_045951.1, from coordinate 16,832,350 downwards.
CATTGTGTATACAAGTGCATATGTACATATCTGATGTTTTCGCAGATACATATGTATAGATGGGGCTCAGTGTCGCATATTCAATAAAACTGCAAGTGGCCAAGAAACGTTAATAGGAACATGGGCAACGCATGCAAAAAGCCAGCAGAACCACAAAGTGTTTCTAATAAATTCTGCAGCAGCAACTACAACAAGTGTTTAAATTTATCGCATCTGCGATTTACTCCCCGTATGACTTTCCAAGCCCCCCTCCCTCCCATTCACCACCAGTTTCCATCGGACTGAATAAACAATATTTTATATGAGCCAAGAGCTCGGGGTCCGCTCGTCCAAACTCGCTTAACCATTGCACTGCCCGTTGGCGCTAACTAAACGATGCCGAACATCGATTCCAGCACTTTTCGAGGTAATCGAATGGCGGATACCCTTCTCTGTTTAAATAAACTAAACAGATCTTATAAACGTATACGAAACTGGGAAAGATGGAATATACCTTTCCTTGAAAAATCTAAGTAGAAGTAAGAACTGTTTTAATTTTTTATATTAATTTAATGTTATTAGAATTAGCATTTCAGCATTTTATAATTTCCTAACCCTTTTAATCACTTAATTATCTAGTTAATTAAAATATGTAAAATTTTTAGAATCAGATCAGCCCCTATTCAAATTGATATGGCTCCCGCACAGCTGCCGGATTACAGGGTATGGAAACCACGAAGAGCAATTATGATATCGGGCATGATTTTGTGGGCAATTGGCTTTAATGGCTACCAGGGTAGTCGAAGCCAAGTGCTGTCGCCAACAGCAACAGCCAGCATTGGGCCTTGTGTGTGTTCCGGCCATTCGTTCCCGTTCCCGCTCCTCGCAAACACTAACCGCTGGTCTATATGTACGTGAGAAATTTATTTAAATGCTGGCAAAAGGCAACAGCAACACCAGGATCTGGGGCTCAGACTGTACAGGATATGGAACTGGAGCTGATGAGACCGCCGGAGTTGGACCCGCCAGCAAAGGAGTCGCTCGATTGTCCTCCGTTTTCGGCACTAAAGTGTCTCCGTGGCTGTTTGTTATTAGCGGCGAACTGGGTCCTTGCCAGCAAGTTGGGCCTAGACTCGCCTCAGAGATGCCTATCAGGAACAGGAGGCATACGGAGAGAAAATAGCAGCAGAAGAAGCCATTAATTTTCATGTCCTTCGTGGGTGCATATTTACTGGCTCTGGCATAGGTAAATCATATCATGAACTGATTTAAAAGTGATATTAAGGTTTAATTAATGACGCATATCTAATAATATATTGATGTACAATATATTGATGTTTATAAATATATTATATATATTTCTAAATAAGATTATCTTATTTAAAGTATCTACTTATATTACAACTTGAAAGAAATCATATATTATTTAAGCTCTATATAGTTCCTTTAATAATGACTAAAGGTAATCGTTTGCAATATTATGACATTTCTTGCCGACAACTCGGCTCTCATTACTTTTCTCTGTGTACACTCGATGTGTACACCCATGTGGCCAGCATCCCCTCGATTTCCCATATCCTGTCACTGCTCCTGATTTTTTTCCTTTTTGTTGGCGGCTGCAATTTATTTTTATATTGCCTTACATGATAATCGTTAGCATTAAAAATCGGCCGGCGTTGTCTGGCCGTCTGGCAGTTGCCTGCCTTTGCCAAAATGTCCTTGTTTGTATTTATTTATTATTCAAAGTGTTATCGCTGACAGAGCAGTGGTGGCGGTGGGGGCGGATCCGAGTACGGATCCGGAGGCATGGCAGCCGAAAACCCAAAGGATTAGTTATGATAAATGTGTTTTATAAGCGTGGCACACACACCGTGGAATGGGCTAACTGAAAAGGCAAACACAACACAACCAAAGCTGGTCGTGTCCCATTTTAATGCACAGATAATGAGTTCCTTTGTTGGCAATATGTCAAATCGCTAGGCCAATATTTCAGACCCGAAAGGATTCGGTCTGGGATTGGGATTGGGATCAGAATACATTGCGCCGTTCGCCATTCGCCATTTACCATTTGCCGTTTAGCATTTTGGCGTTTTGTGTATGCGCGTTGAGTCGTGTTAATTGCGAGCCAGCTTATGCCAACTACTGGATGAGATTATTTGGGCAAGATTATATAAATCAGTGGCATCAATTCCGATCAGCTACGCAAGACAAGCCGCAAACGGATGCGCTGGATAAATGTGAGTGTGGCGATGCTCGAGAGGAGAAATCAATTAAAAACGCTTCAACTGCTCTGCTGGCCATTTTATCCTTGCTGCGGTTGCCACTCCTTCGGTTGCCATAAGGACGACTCGTCTGCTGGGGATATAGGCATATCGAAATAATCGATGCACATGCCACATTAACGTTGTGATTGCGGTTGATGTGCTCTAAATTAATTTGCCACTTTTACACACCATGATTGATTGCTCAGTATCTACATGTATATTTTTTTAAAACCTTTAAAGTTTAAAGGTATAGTTTTTGGGTATTTAATTTGAATTTCCGAGAGCAATCGAAATAATATTTCGAATGCTAACAAGTAATATTCATATTGAAATCAATATAGAATTCTTATATTGTTGTGTAGTCTCCCATTTTTGTAGCTTAGGACTTAATTCTTTTAAACAAGTAAGTGTGTAGAATAACTTGATATGGCAGAATCTATTGCTGATTCGATTATGGCTCGATCTGCTTTTTGTTGCGATTCACAACTGTTGAGATGGGAAAAATACAATTATGTAAGCATAATCGATTAACGCTTGGCATTGATGTAGCTGCTCCAGCTGCATCCTTCGTCCTTGCTCCTCCATTCTGATTGTCCCACTCCCTGGCATATCCTCGATTGTTTCTGTGACTTTCTGCGAAAATGGAATTGTGATTGCGATTGTGTTTATCAAGACGTGCATAGGTGCTTATAAATTCGATTAAATTACATGCCACTCCCACCACTCGTGTAACCTTTCACGTAGCTGCTCTTCTCGTCGTAATTCCATTTTAATCGCGTGCCCCGAACGCGTGACTTGCGATGTGCCGGGGCTAATAAATATTTCACTTAGTCCACGATTTCACACGCCTACTTTTTTTCTCTCCGCGGGCCACCTGTGAGTGAATTGTAACAAAACGTTTTCCCCATTTTTCCCGCCTCCTGCTGCTCGCACATTGTCAGCGCTTTGTGCTCTAAATGTGTGGAAAGGTGGGCGTGGCCGCAGTCCGTCGTCCTCCATCCGCCGTCCACAGTCTGTAGTCCGTATGCCAAACTCCCGAGTGCCGAAGTGCCAGGCTGCCGCCTGGGTGCCAGGGTGCCAAGTGCTGCCGGCGGCGTCTCTCAAAATGAGTTGACACTTTGCATGTCAGTGTAATTTTGAAATATTAATCATATGGCATGTGCAGCTCTGGTGACGATGACTGCCGCCGAACGGCAATGTTTGCTTGGCATGGCATGAGCATCGTGGCATCGGGGGGATCGGGGCATCGGAAGATCGGGTGAAGGGGGGCTGGAAAAGGAGCTGGATCCGTTGGATGATGATTAGGCCGAAACTATTGTTTCTTCTCCATATTACGTTACGGCACACACTAACTCATGGCCCGACCAGAACCATAACAAAGGAGAGCACTGGCTGCATAATCAAATAGAAAATGTTCGAGCCAAGCGCACTGGGAGAAACCAGTTGCAACTTGGGGGAATATGTATCATAAAATACTTGTCTAGATGTTCGATACTACTGTTACCAAAGTGAATGTCACTTATATATTCTTTTATTCAATGTTGTGCACTTCGCGCGTGTAATAAACTTGTCAAAGAAGCCCCATTTCTTTCAGTGCACGACCCTGCCTCGTAGAGGTGGCATAAAGCAATTAGTGTTGCATTTTATGGCCTTTAATGTGGTAATGGTTTCGGGTAATTAACAATTATGTCTAACTACAAATGCGACACGTTGCCGATTGCGTGCGTTGGCTGGCCTGGCTTCGTCCTTTCCGCTCCCCTGATGTCCTCGCTCGTCAGCCCACAATCTCAATCTCCTTGCAAGCTCGCCTGTTCGGGTTATTACAAATTTTGCATATTTCAAAACTGGCATCCACCCAGCTACGAAGAGCAACTTCATTTCCATTTTCCAGCTGCAAAGGAGCAGCTGAACAAAGCAAATTGGCCATGGCTGTGAGAAGTAACTAAGTGGTTTGCTTATTGTTAGTTCGTTTGCCATATTAAAATTTCAGAAATTGCCGAGCTGCATACTTTTAATGGCCAGGAGCAACGGTATCCAAGGGATCCCTCCAGATTAATTACCCATGCAAAATTTTCCACTAGCGGATGAGAGTGAATTGGATCGGAGGGCGCAAGTCCTGGACAGGATCCGGCTCTGAATCCGGGACTGAGTCCGGGTCCGTGTCCAAATATCCCAAATGGCATGCCCGGCGACCTAATGAGCCAAACTGCATCGAGCATAATAATGCACATTGTGTGTGTACTTCTGGCTTTATGAGTGCCGAATGATTTATAGTTCCATTTGGGCTTTGTTCTTCTCCTGCTTTAAGTTCGATATGAAAACGCACTTTGCGTAGAAATACCATCTATAGCAAGGAGTGCAAGATCGTGTTCAAATACAGAATGTTTGCTTATTGGCAGGGCAGAAACTACTTAAAAGCACCAATAGCATTTGCAAGAGTAATCTCACCATAATTGAAAAAATGGTTCAATAACCTACGGAAATTGGACAAACATTTGAATACGAGAGATTCAGACCCAGACATGGTCAACAATGGCGCAAATATCCACCAACAGATTCATTTAAGCCACTGCTAACCGCGCATAGCTAGTTAACGTCCTGCTGCTGAAAATTTCATTTTAAGCGACTGCAAACGCTCTTTTGGCCATAATTAAAAAGCCCCAACATAATGAGCCCACGGCCCCCGACTGGCCAAAACCCCCGCCACAAGCAGACTTCCCCAATCCCCGCAGCGATGTGGGCAATGCTGGGGTTCCCGGGCCCACTGCAAAAGTCTATTAACGTACATGAAACTGTTAATTTCGCTGATGCAATTTCGGCTCAATTTATTGTGCACCCACAAAACACAATAAAAAAAAGTGAATGGGGCGAGCAAACGAGGAAAACGAGCCGAAATTGAAAAGGCAAAGTACATAACAACAAGCTGGCGGCCGACGCACGGCCCCCAAATGCCAATCCCAGGCGCGAAAATCAATATAAATATGCTCGGCACATGGCCATGGAGCCAACACGCCCCTTCTGGCCCCCAAAAGCCCCTCCTTATCCCTACATCCCTGGCCCCCCTCCTCACCACCTCCCTCTCCGCAGAGTGTCTCTTCTGCTCCCCGAACACGACAATTTATGTGCATTTTGTATGCAGGCGGCTAAATAGACAAGGCTAGGCGACGTCCATACTCGCGTTCGCAGATACACTCGGCGAAAATGATGCATTTAAAATTTAAATTTTCTAAACATTATCATTTTAAGTTCATATACTAGTTTGTTTCAAGTAGAACATACACTATTTGTTGTGTAAGTGAAATATGTATAACTACATACTCCTTACATGTTTTCTCGCAGTGTATGCGCACGCTTCTGGCTGGAGGGACGCAACATAATACAATGCCTGTGCCAAGGACACCGAGGAGCAAACACAAACGCACATATATGTATGCAACCCCAAAACCCGTAAACGCCCGCTCACACGTAACGATAAAACTTGAAAATGCTGTTAGCTACGAAAATTTCCCGTTGAACTTTTTCGCCGGAGTCCGGGAGTAGGCCTAATTTGACGGCCGCCCAGCGGACTTGCAGCGCCCCGCGACCGGAAAAGCCCCTCTTCACACACACGCACACACCCACACGGCGGAAATACACGCACCATTGCATCAGTATCTGTGCGCATGCAATTGCAAATTTATGCACTGCGCTGTAAACAAGGCAAACATTTCCGCCGCCGAGTGTGCGAGTGCGAAATTCGAATGCGTCGCACAATTGTGAATTATTTACAGCATACTTTGGGCGAGTGGCGCGGTGACTTTGACTCGATTCCGTATCGTTCCGATTCGATTCGATTGGATACCATGTGAGTCTGGTCAGCGACAAACCTAATTACAGTAGCTGGCGCCCAAACCATTTCGATGGGAGGCCAAAGGACTCGCAGGACTCCGAACGCGGGCGCCTTTGTCGACTCGTTTAGCCGCGCAAATTGCTGTGCATTCAGTTAGCTTTTTAGAGTCCTTTGCCGCACGCACACCTCTGTGCGAATCGAACAGCCGGGCCACATAACTTTCGATCCCGCCGACGAGCTGACTTTTCAACTCTGGCTGAAAATGCTGCTGCTCCTTTTCCCATTTCCCGTTTCCCTTTCCATTTCCCTGTGCCCACTGTCAAGTGGGCAAGAGTCGATGGGAGGTCCTGTGGTCAAAAAAAGTGGCTAAAAACTGCCTGCTGCAAAATATTGTGCAATGCGCTGCCAAATAACAAAACAAAATCAAAGTTACCAGAAACTAGTGATGCCAACAGGCAGCATAAATATTTGAAAAGATTTGCCAGGAAATTGATAAAATTATAAAAGTTAATCTTTGAAATACTTACAAATTAATTTCACATTTTCTACTATGGCTTCCTTATTAAATAAACATACAACTGTATTTAAGCTAACTAACTATCAGAACTAATATCAAGCTTATGTATCTGTTTTACTGAGCAGTAGTTTCAAATCTTGAATATAAGTTGAATACAAGTCAAAATGGCAGCACTAGTAAAAAAAATCAAGGAGTAGCGTCAAATTTTGAATACTGGGTAAAAATACGTAATATGTAGAGTATTTCCGTTACTAGAAAAGCAATATTATAATCTTACAATGATAACATAATTTCTTTTGATAAATTAACCTATGAAAATTTAACGCTTGTATTGTATATTCCTATTTAAAAATGTGTGATTTTCTAAATGCATTTCCCATCTCAAGAATAAAATAAACAAATAAGTGTCAAACTCTTTTCTCTACTAAATATTATTTCCGGAGGGAGAACTTGGCGTAATAGCACATCACATCCCCGAGTTTCCCTTTTTGGCGGAGATCGAGTGTAAACAGCAACAGCGAAAAACCCTTAACGGCAAATGTCGAACCTCGACCCTCGACTGTCGAACGTTGGATGTTGGTAGCTGGTCGCTGGTAGTTGGTAGTTGGTGGCTGCGAGTTGCTGGTTTGGGCCTGCTTTTCGACGGGCCCAAATGCGTTTGTCTGTCGCTGTGTCTGCCGTGCCTGTTTTATTTTACTTTTGCATATTTTTTGGCGTGTTTCAACTATACTGCGGCGCTGTCTCTACATTTTTCAAGTTGTCTGCGTTTGACGTGCACGGATGGGCGCTCCACTGTGTCGGCGGCGGGCGAAAGGGGGTGGCAGAAGAGGGGTGGCAAGGACGGCGGCGGTTGGCGTAGTTACAGTTTTGCCCATCGAATGGTTTTCCCCGCGCTCCTTGGTGCGGTTGTGGTTCGTTGCTTGGTTATCGCCAGCGCCACTACTCACACAGCCGAAGACCACTGCCTGCACCACTACGAGTGCAGCGGCAACTGCAGATGCACTCGGAAAAATCGGATGGAGCTTTCGTTGATTGAGTATGTTTCGGTCTTGAGACCCTAAACTATAGTATGTTCTTTGAAGAGACAAATAAGGTTGTATCTACATAATGCAACTTTGAAGAAAATAAAAATATATTTTAAATGTATCTCATTTCATTTAATGACTTATATTTTATCTAAAAATTAATATTCTCGCCTTTAACAGGAGTTTTACATTTTAAATGTAGTTAAAAGAGTGCATTATGTGCCTATAATTTGTATAAAAGGTGAAATATTTGTTGACTTATGCTATGAAAATATCTCACTGTCATATATTAATTGTTTTTATAAGAAAGCACTTGATTTTTGCAAGTGCGAACCAGCAGAAGCAGCAACAACTACTTGGGTGCTGTCGGTGAGCCTGTTTTTTAGTGCCTTCCGTAACCATTAAATTTTACGATTTTATTAGCGCGCACACACACACAGACACACTTACACGGAGGAGGAAGAGGCCGAGAGTTGGCAGATAGGCCGTCCCCACCCACCGAACTCTACCACCCACTACCGCTCACTCCGCCAACCATTTTTGAATATTTCCGTTTTGGCTGGCAGTTTTCGGTTTTCGGCTTGTCTACAAAATGCAGTTTTGCATGCACTTTGGCCTCGGCGCAAAAAGTCAACCGAAAAGAGACAATAATAAGTGCAGAGCACAAAGAACGGACCCGAAAAAAGGGAAAGAGCAGCACAAAACGTCGAAAAAGTAGAGCCAAGAACATGAAAACGGAAAATTGCATTGCGCTCAGAAGTATGCTATGCTTTTTTTCGCTTGCCTTATCAACGTCTCAAATCGGTTAGGGTTGATAGGAAAAGCGGAGGGGCGCAAGCGGGTTACTGGCAAAAGTTAGTCCAGATAGCGAAATGTTGTCGCCCAACAGGACCTGGACGTATTTTACGTATTTTAGTTGCCTGCAGCTCACGAAGAAAAAGGAAGAATACAATGCACCCCAAAGACTTTAAGACAGCTCGAGTTGCAGTCGTGGGCGGTTCCATGCGAGTTGTGGCCACTGAAATTGGTTGCATGTTTCAGGGGAACAGACCTTTTCCACATGAGTGATGTTGAAAACTGCTCAAACCTTTACAGACACCACCAATAAAGCTCAATCCCTTCAGGCCAAACAAGTTCGACCCAGCTTCGTCGAACTCGCAACTTGTTTGGCATCCACAACATTTGGTTGCAGGGTGAACTGGCTAAAAGAAACTCTTATACACTTGAGTAAAACTCAATTTAAATCTGTTTAAATAGCTTATTAAAATCAGAGCAATTTAAACTGTATGATAATACTGCAGAATTAATAGTTGAATTTGAAAACTGAATTATTAAGAGCTTATAATGCGTCAATCCTTAAAAATTATATTATTACAAAAGTTCACATGGCCAATTTCATGCGTGAGTTTGTTTTATATTTATAACTATCAAATATTAAGAACTTAACAATCAAATATAATCACAGCCAAATGCCACATAAGAGGCTTGTTAAAATCGTCCTTTATTTTGCATTACTCCGAACTAAGTAGACTAATTGTATGGATCAACCTTTCGGAACATAAGTACCAAAATTACCCGAAACGAAAATTCAAGCCCAGTCGGACTCATCCCCTACCAGCCTGGAACCATACACCGGAAAAAAGGAAGAGCCCAAGGACACAGGACATAATGGAGCTGTGGCAGAAGCTACGAGTGCAGTTTAATGACTTCTTCCACGCGAACTACCCGTACATAGCGCTCTACAGCGGACTGGGCGTGGCAGTAACAGCCTACTTGCACTACCAATGGAGCGTCCACCACTACGACCTCATGTACTGGAAGCGTTTGGCGGAGGTCTTCTCGCAGGACATCGACTGCATCCAGCTGGCCATACTGCTGTTGATCTTCGCAATCAACGCCATTTTCGTATTCATCATCCTGAGCGTATATATGCGCCCAGCCCTCGACACTGGCAGTGATATGTCCTTGCTGGAGATCAAGGATCGCTATGCCCGGTTCATCCTGCTCCGCCTAATAGCCCGTCTCGATCGCATACAGTCGAAGATCTCGGCGAAGCGTAAGAGCCTCACCTTCCAGCACTATGTGAGGGCACACACGAACATGGTGAAGGCGGTGGCCGTGTTCCGCAAGGATGCGCGCAAGCTAATCCTGCCGAATGAGAGCGAGATCCTGATGCCCATCGAGGACATCTACGGTGTGGCCGATGACGAAGAACGACTGCTTCGGCGATCGGGCTACTACAAGCTGATCATCGACACCACCGACGAGACGGTCAAGTCTCTGTTCAACGCCAAGCTGGAGGAGATCCTGTTCCCAACCAGCTAGACGACTCGGCGGTTCCGATTGAAACTTTGAGTTAACTGCAGTCCACCACTAATTGCCTTTATCTACTCCGGCAGAGCCGCAGCTCCGAGGACCCCATCTTAAAGCCGTTTTATTGTTTCAATTGTTTGGCTTGCCAGCTTTTTATGGCCGCATTGTGCGCCGGGCCAACAATAACAGGCCAGTCGGAGACTGTCAGCCGTCCCCAACCCCCAATAACAATAATGGCAAAAGAAACAGCAGCAGAAACAGAAGCAGAAGCAGTTGCAGAACCCGACCAGAACTAGAAACAAAACTCCAACCAGGAACAGAGACTAAACTAAAATGCCAGCCCATGTCTGCACAGCTCAAAACAATATCTAATGTTGTCTACGGCAAAATATTTTGCAAGCATCTTTTTGTTTTGCCCGATTTCTGTGTCCTTCAGGCCTTTGTGTCTCGACTTTTCTTTAAAATTAGCTAAAAGGTTGTGTAAATTTAACTGAAAGTGGGATAGCAGTGAAAGAAAAGTGATGCAGCAGGGTAGAAAGGATTCTTGGAATGCATCGTGGGTACGAAAAACAACAAGGACAATTAGGAAATATAACTAAATTTTCTTAAGGGACGATATCTAACTAAATTACATTTTCGAACGTTATGAAGTGGACTAGAGTCCACAGTCATTAGAGATTTAAACTAGAAAGGGGGAAAGAACCTTATGGGAGGAGCGGAAAATTTGCAAATCAATAAAAATGGAAAATAATAAATTAAATTCAAAATTATAGAAGTTGGCATTGCAATAATCTGAAATAAAGGTGCAAAGATTTAAAGTGTGAAATCTGATAATAGTACCTGAAGTTCTTGTAGTTAATTAATTATCATAATTATAATTATGTAGTATGTTAATTATCTTTTCAGTTATAATACGTTTTTGTAGAGATTGTTGTACCACCTGCCTTGCCATTCAAATCATCCCGCAGTTAACCATTTAAAACGCCCTTCCTTTCATTTGCTACAACTCGATTTTCGCAGCTGCTGCTGTTGCTCACAAAATACACCTCATATCCTTGCCAAGGACTTCAAAGCAGCGCACGCTTCGCTGCGCGGGAAAAAGTAGGCAACAAAAGCCTTGATAATGAAAAGCGGCAAAAAACACGCACTTTTAACTTCACTTTTGGCAGCTAATGCGCGAATGGCCAAAAAGTGACAGCCTAATTTCGGTTAATGTGCCGTGTCCTTTGCTTTTGGCCATAAATCCGCGCAGCACGTGTGTGTGGCAAACTGCATTACTTCATTCGCAGTGCGCACTTCTCTTTCACCATTTTTTGCTCTTCCTTTTTTAATGATGGCAGCGGGTGGGCGGCTAACCTCCCGGCGAAAAAGACATTAAGTAGATTATGGTCTGATTGCATATTTGCGGATATGCGCGCCATAAACACGTTCAGACGTGCTGCAACCGCAACAACGGCGAATGGTGGAAAACACGGCAGCGCAACAGCCGAAAGCCAACGCGAAAAAAGTCGCCTGGCTGTAACAAAACAAAAATTCAAAGGAAAAAACAAAAAAAAACTCAACAAGAGCATTAAGAGCGGGGTCCAAAGAGAAAAGAATCGCGAACAAAGCATGAAAACGTACGCGCATCTAACCGCAGACTAAATGACGCCTCGCCACGCCTCCCGCCCCGCAAAACAAATACTGCCCTTTCTACTCGGCTACACAGGAAATAAATTTGTGTACATAATGACACATTCAAACCAAATTTTGAGGTTATACACTTAAGAACTCTAACGGTCGATATTTTATATATCGATATTTATATGTCGATATTTACATATTTGTATGAAGATACATTTGATAATTTTAAGCCGAAGCTAAAAATGTTAACGGTAATTTAATAGAAAACACTCCAGAAATATTTTTTTAAATAATCAACAAATTATTAAACCAACTGACTTTTTACATATATTTTGTTTTTTAACAAGTATTTATATATTAATTTATGGTAATGAAGCAGCTAACTATAACTTATGCCAAAGCCTATGGAATTTTCCGCCTTCAAGCATAGTTAAGCACTAGATCGATATTATTTTTGTAATATTATTAATAATCTGTATATAAAGTAGATTTTTTGACGTGCTCCCATCTGCAGCTTGCTCTTTGCCAACGCGGAAAGTAACAACAAAGGCAGCAAGCGTCTGCTTGTGTGGGTGTATTTGTGTGTCTGCCGGAAGCAGAGAAATTTTCCGAAAACACATGTAGCTTCCCCGTGAGTCCGAGTTTGTCTTTGTGTGTGTGTGTCATAAGCCCAAATAGCAGCTATTACTTTATCGCCGAGGCAGCACCGCAAAATGGCTGTCTATTGCAGCTAAATGCTGCCAGCGGCTTTGCTTTGCATGTGTGGGTGGTTGTGTGGGTGGGTGGTGTGTGGGTTCGGTGGAGCAAGTGGGTTGTTAATTCGTTCAGGTGGAAAGAGAAACGACCCGCAAGCAATAAACAAATAATCATAAATAATGTTGCCTTTTTAACATCAACTCTAAATTAGCTATTAATTGCACCACCGTCACCACTAATTCCCCGCCCGCATTGTGGGTCAGCCCCCAACGATCAACCCGAACCACCCGCACCACCCACTTGGCCGGGTGGCTTGGGGGTCATTCCAATCACAGCTGGTTCAATTAGGCTTACGCCTTTGTATGCTAATGCTGAGCCATATTTGCATACTGCTATTCCGCATTTCGCCAAAGTGCGAACTATGGGTTGGATTCGAAAAAGGAACTATCTAAATACGGTTAGTTCTACTTATTACCAAATATATTATTATTAACTTGAATCGAGCAGTAGCTGTTAAAGTTAAAAAGGAACTTTCACTCGAGTGCTGAATATAAAATCAAATTTAAAATTTACAACTACTATGTTGGCTAATAAATAAGTAATGTTACGCAAAACTCATCAAAACCAATTTTAATTAGGAGCGGCAAACTAAAGCCCAATATTGCCGCAACTAAACAAATATTAAAGCCAACCAGGCTGTGCGGCTTTAAGGATCTGCCAATGCAGGACGATGCGCCCACTGTGCCGGGCGAGGGGCACTTTAAATTTGATTTGATATGATTGCCATGCAGAGGATAATTTCACAGCATGAGTTACAGGATGGATGGCAGGGGAGTGGGTAGCATATGCACACGGACTTCAATCAGCTATGTAAAATCTATGTAAAATATTTATATTGCACTGATGCATCCTGGGGGAGTCGGGCTGATCTGGCTGCGTGCGTCCTAGTCGTAATCAGGAGCACGGCATGGCCTCAAGGATCTCAAGGAGTGGCTGCCTGGCTGCCTGCCTGCACGGCATTTGCATAAACATTGCACATACATGCCGGCCAGAACGGAACCGAACAGATGAGATGCATTCCGGTCCGCCTCGCACCGCACCGCACCGCCCCGTTCTGCCACGCCCCCTCTTGCACGCCACTTGTTATGACATTTTGATTATTTATTTAGACAAAAGAGTAGCTTCGGTCGAGTCCAGTGCAGGTCCAGGTTGCTGCGGTGCGGCTCGGAATACGGACTTCGCCAGAGTGGCCAATGCAAATAGTTTGTTTTGGAAGAAAACCCCTGGAATTATTATCAAATAAATAAGTGCTCGAGTAAACAAACAGAAGGCCGGACGAAGCCGATCCGGAAAAGTTTCAAGTGTTCTCTGCTGTTTCTGTTTGGCAGCCAGCAAGCTGATAGCTCATGTGCGTCCTTTTTAAAGCAAATCTATGGCTGGCAACTTTGTCTGGAGCCGCCTTTGAGTTCGACGGCCATTGGCCACAAGGAGACAGCACAGCATAAGTAAATGTTGGCAAATAAATATGCATGGCCGAATGGAGAGATGGCCAAAAGATGGTGTTCGGCTGCCTGCATTTTTCATGGCTCTCGGTGCGTTTCTACGCATTTATTGGGCAGCCCAATTGCGGCCAGCATAAATCACTTAAAATTTGTGCCAAACAAATACGGCAAAAGCCACACAGGATGCTGGATTTTCATGGCAAAAGTCAGAGGCAAAAATGCTTATGCCAGCTAAACAAGTTTAAATATTTATGCAAATCAACTGCAAGTGAAACATTTTTCAACTTTAATAGCCATAAATGCCTTAAATGCTCGGCGCAGACCGTTTCAAATTGAAGGCAACCTTAAATAATTGAGGCTATCAAGAGGACGAAAAATTGTCCGAAATGGCAACAAGCAAAGCATTTTGTTGGTAATAGCTAGTGTGCAGAATGCAGTAAAAGGTTTATGATTTGAACTTAAATTAAGCTAGATTAAGTTTGTGTCCCTGTAGGCAGTTTGATTTATTACGGAATTAAGTCGTTCATTAAATCAAACTTGACAAAAAACTACACCATTCTGTTCGGTGATTAAGAGCAGCCATTTTACAGCAACAAACTAATAAATTCGGGGAAAAAGTAAGGAGTTGGGACTATAATTTGCTTATCCCAAGCGGGAACTGCAGTCGCAGTAGTAAAACTATAAGAATATAAAAAACTAACTTACAAATGAAGCCAGACGAATGTGCCGGAAAATCCAGCAGACACAAGCGTTTGATTTAAAAAGTAGTTTATGTGTGCACGAATAAAACGTGGATTAAGACCCCACCCCCCTCGTTCCCAGTTTTGGGTAGTCAAACGACAGAGGAGAGCCGCGAGGCGCATATGCAAAATGAAAACTTTGCTGCTGCCGCAGGCCACTCAGCCAACTGCAGATGTGAGTCCAATGTGTCGTATGCGCAACGTGGAACTTGCCCAGCCGTAAATGGATGCGTCTTAGCAGCAGGCGTGAGTGCCACTTCCACACACACACACACACAAGTGCACACACCAACACACACTCACAGAGGCACACAGACACGCAGGGGGAGAAACGCTCAAACAAAACATGATAACAATTAAAACTTTGTACACTTGGCGTATTTACATTATTCATTTCGGTGTTGGATTCTCTTGTCACATTTAGTGCCACTTCTCCTGCACTCATTTTTTACGCTGCTCCTTTTGTTGCAAGCAGACATTCATCTACAGACATGCATCTCCATGTGTCCACGAATCCAGAGCAAACAGTGATGGGCATAAGTTTTATTAGCTCCACAACTCAACAAATTATACAAATAGCATTAGTGATAGCAAATCTAAAGGAAAGACACATCATAAGGCAAATTTATTAAATACTAATAATTAAATTAAATATCGTTAATAGTTAACAAATCGGGCGTGACCTTTTAATTATTATTTTATTTCATCATATTGCTAATCGTTTCTTCAATTAGAATTGATTTCTTTAGCTTAATTTTTAGACTTGATGCCAAAAAATCGAATTCTGGACCACTTTTCTCTAGTACTGTTGCTAGTAACATGGACTATAATCGGTTTGAACGGATCACTGGACATAACCAACTATACGAGCGCACAAGCCGGCAAGAATTTACAAAGTACTGGGGAAAATACGAACTGCAACAGATCCAAATCATTGACTTAAATCATTTAGAAGCGACGCGAAACAAACTTAGATTTCATATAGAACAGGATCTAAAATTTAGCAATCATTAAAAATAGCAGTAGTCATGGAAATAGACCAAACGAAAAAATCCCAACTGCCAATGAAAACCCATTGAAAACTAAGGAATTATTCCAAAAGCAATGAATAAGCTTTTCCCCTACATAAGTCACATGCCGAACAACACTTTGTTTCGAAAATTGTAAAATAAGATTCGCTGTCCTTATTTCATTTTTTTTTCTGTAAAAACGCCCGCTGGCGAAAATTGCGGAGGACGACGGGGAAAATTGGGGCAGGGACAGGAACAGGGGGAGTGGACGTTAAGTACTTAATGACATTTTAAAATAAATGTTCAATTTATGACAAAACGTAATTACCGCCCAGAAGGAGGCGTGGACAGCAACAGCTACAGGTTCGTACGCGGCGCATGAAATATGAAACCATAATTACTTTAATTAAGCAAATATTTTGCGCCCGCAATTCTTTTCATTATCTGAGCGCAGAGGGGGGGAGGAGGGCGGCATTGATTGAGAGTATTTATTAAATGGCTATTATTGTTCGCACATCGCACGGCAATAAATTGATGCATTTTAATTATCGCTTAAAAGGCCGGCATTCCACGATTCCTTCGTGACACTTCGAAATCGAGAACAGATAAGAATCAATCAGTTGTGTATTTATCTGCAAAATCTTCGGTTTTAATCTTCGTAATATAGTTTAGGCATTCACTTTTAGCCGAGATCAACTCGGCTATTCATTTTGATCAAAAATATATGTACAATGTAATATACTTTATACGTTCGGAAATGCTTCAATCTACCTACTTTTTAACGAATCTAGCTTTTACTTTTTAACACTGGTTTTTATTACAGAAGAAACACTTATGGTTGAGAAATCCTAAACACGATCGTTCGTCAATCATTTTACTTGTAACTTGATCTATTGAGCTAAAACAAAGTAACAAACTCGAGTTTGGCAGCCACAAAAACTTGAGTTTCTTGGGGACTTTCTTAACTTTACTTACTTCTTAGTTCATTTGAGGTTCTTCGATTTCGTTCCAAAAATGGTATATTAGTAGCAATATTAAAACGGCTAAAACAATGAAAGCGTTAACTGAAAATATTAATATCTTGCTGTTCGCGTATGTCATCATCTCGCACTTTTAATTTAATTGCGGAGAACGCAGCACGTCGTTCCGTTTCAAGATCACGGAAACGAATGATCGCGTTGCAAGACCGAGCTTTCCAGTGGAAATTGTTCACATTACGTGGGACAGAGAGAGGGAGAGAGAGAAATAGTGGGACCGTATAATTCGAAAGTGTTTTCCCTGCAATAAAATACAGAGGGAAACTAGCAGTGTCTGTTATTGTCCAATGTAAAGTCACAAAATTATCAATAATTTTTAAAAAATATGTTTGGTTAAGTTAATTCGTATATTTAAAAGGGCAATAAATTAAGAAAAATAATTTTTTGTGGGTAGAGGACAGCACTGCTGTCCCATTAACAAATTTTCCCATTTAAACTGCTATTTTTATGAACACAGCTGTATATATGTCGATTTTCGCCACATAGTATTGAACAAATAACTAATAAGTATTAAATAAGAAACTGGGCAAATAAACAAAAGAAATATTCAGTTTAAGCTATGTATGTTACTTGTTAAGTTTTATAGAGGCTTCAAAAGAGCACGAAAAGAAATGCGATAATCTATCTGAAATCGGATAAGACTGTATTTATAGAATGCATACATAGGTAGATTGGAAGATGCGTATGTTATCTTTATATGTAACACCAATATATCTTTGCGCTCTTGTTAGGTTTTCAATTTTATCAGTAGTTTACATGGACAATCAAAAATAAATAAGTTTTTGTATATAAAACGTCAAATATCTTGTATACGAACTAAATGTTACAGGATCGTTAATTTGTTTAGCATTTTCGTCCAGATACAT
This sequence comes from Drosophila sechellia, assembly GCF_004382195.2. NCBI lineage: Eukaryota > Metazoa > Arthropoda > Insecta > Diptera > Drosophilidae > Drosophila > Drosophila sechellia. Next base: position 16,814,949 of record NC_045951.1, on the reverse strand, counting down.
CTTCATTCGACTAGTTCGCTCCATCTTAACACATTAAAATTCAGATTTCCGAAATATACAAACTGGGGTCCTTTCAAGCACCTGGTCTCAACTCGAATGGCAAAGTCTGTTCCTGGTGGCAAGACGAACGGATTGTGAGGATCTTCCTCTCCGGTGATTAGGTCCTTCAGATATTCAAGTAGAAACTGCGGACCATCCACTATAAACTTTATAAACATTCGAGGAGTGCGCTTGGCTTTTGAATTTGGCTGAATACTGTAGGTGTACAAAGTGCCTTCCAAGCCCCTCTGTCCACTGAAAGATATATATGATTGGATCAATCTACGACCATCGATATGCATTTAGCACGTCTATTACCCATAGTTCTGGTTGCTCTTCTCGTGGAAGAGCAGCTCGGCCAGAATGGAGATGAAGTAGATGCGTCGTTGGGACTCCACAGTATTGAAGCTGGCCTTTGCTTCTTCAATGACACCGATGAAGGTGTGGCTCAATTCGACCTCCACGTTCCAGTGCCAAAAGGTCTTGCCGAATCCCAGGATCCTAAAATTTCGAAATTGCTGCAGAGATATGTGCACAGCTCACAACTCGATAGACTCAAGTCAAGGAGCAAAGGACTTAACTCACTCGCAATAGGCCGAAAATTGCCATTGTGTAATGGAGGCGCTTAAGTTTCAGTCTCTCAGCACTGAATACGTTGAAGGCTTGCTCATTGAGGATCAGGAAATGGACAAGGAACTTGCCCAGATGGTCAGCTTCATTATAAAAAACGGCCTCCTTAGAGTGAAAGTGCAGTAGACTGATGGCCACGTAGGATTCACTGTCCTCGTCGGAAAAGTAGCTAATAGCCGTGCGCAGGACCTGGGGAAAGTGGTTAGATCGTGTATCCAGTTGAGAACTAGCCCACCTGCAGCATGATCCTTTTCGCGCTACTCTGCTCCTCCGAGAGTCCTTCCGAATGGGCCACCTCGTAGGCCTTGTGATGATGCAGTATGTACGCCGTGCTGATCTGCTTCAGTTCCTCCGAAGTTTCCCGCAGCAACTTGTGGTGATATAGGTCCAAATGGCCCATGACCATATGCAGCACATCAGCCGGCAAGTCCTGCAATCGAACTTGTTTACCCACTTGAGCCTCCTCCATTCGACTGGCCACGGATTTGAATATATGCGTAAAAAGATATGTACTAAAGAGTTGTATAAAAATTCTACATAGAGAGACAACAAATGATGCGTGCTAGCTGGAAATTTGTATGTAAAACACACCTACTGCGCTCGCTTTACATATATTTTTTGATTGTATTTTTGAGAAAATTATGCATTTTGCTTTTGATGTTTGTTTTGGTGATACACTGTGTATACAAAATAACAGCAATGAAAAAGGGTGATGTGTCGGTATACTGAGCCTTCTCATGAAGGACCTATCGCACATAGTGCAGCATCGACAATCTCGTCCAGAAAGAAATGCATCCTTGGATCCTCATTCAACACGGAGCCATCCCCACACCCAACGGTCGTCGATCATGACACTGTGGGTGCACCGTCCAATTCAGCCAGGTGGAAGGAGTAGAATGGGAGTTGCAGATCGGATATTTAATTTCAAACACTATCATATCAATTCACTTCAATTGATTCTTCATTAGTTTCGAAAATATAGATTAAAACAACATAAGAGGCAGAAATTCTGGTGTTCACTGAAATAGCAGTGCTATGATAAAATAGTAACGAAATGCAACTTGACTTAAAACAAACTTAGTTTATCTTCTTAATACGTTAATTAGGGTTTAATACTTGGTTGGATTGCTTTTGGGGGAAGCTTTTGCCCATGCAACCTGCACAACATGCCACAGCTGAGCCTCCTCTATATCTGTGGACTTATGCAGGGTACTACGGTTTTCGGGCTTCCATTCATATTTAATGGCATCGGATACCCATTTGGCAGAACATTCAAAGTATAGAAACATTCACATTTAAAAGTACTTTTACTAAACTTCACTAATTAATTTCTTTTGGAAAGAGCTTTTTAAGTTTGTTTCCAAACCAAGGTTCGCGTCTTCACTGAACGTTACATCTTTACGGTTTTAAAATGACTTATCCATAAAGTGCTATAAAATTCACAAAAAACGTGACCGTTGGTATTTTAAATGTATATCGGTATTATTTAACCTTGCAGAGAGTTCCATGATTTTACCTAACAGTTTGGCACGAACTAAACAGCTCATGATTGCTATATAGCATTGTTCTCCTGCAATTGGGCCCTATCCGCTATGACATTCGATTAACAGTCATGAGAGCATTGGGTTTAGATATGCTATTTGTATATGTATGTATTTGTATTTTATTTTATCTTATAAAAATATAATTAAAGAGGGTATTTAAAATTCACTACCTAAGAAATATATAGGTTTTTGAAACTATGGTATTTATTAATAGACCGGTCGGTATTTTCCATTGTTTTCGGCGCGGTCACACTTAGTAATAAGAAATTTCTTACGCTTATTATTTCACCATTTAATTTGCGAAATCCGAGAGAAATTCAAAAGAAACCGGGTGTGCGTGGCGGCGAATTTCGGTGTCAGTTTGAAAAACCCTTTATTTCCGTACCAAAATTGTGTCAGTGTGAGAGGCTTGGAGGCGGTGGGCACGCAATCCGGGCGACCGATCGTTGGGTAACCTAGCGCGAGAACCGAAAAACCGCCGTAGTCATGGCGTTCCGGCTGTTTGGCACGGCCAAAACGATGGTCGGAATGATGCGGCGCAACTACACGGCGGGTTCCTTGCCGGGAAAGGTGCCCACATCCCTCACTTACAAGGCTAGCCAAGTTTATAATGCCCCTCCTTTTTTATGCAGGGACAACGCACACACATGGGAGCCACGGGCGCCGGTGTTTACATCATGCCCACGGAGCTGTCGCCTCTGCTGCGCTACGTGGTCAAACAGATCCAGCTGCTGTGCAAGAAGCCGCCGAAGGGATTCGAAAAGTATTTCGAAGCCGGCGGCAAGTCGTCTGGCCAACCGAAGGGATCCGTCGGCGATAAGAAGCCACCCGCAGGTTCCAGCAAATCCGCCTCGGAGAAGCCCAGTACATCGACACCCGCCTCGGTTAAACCCAGCCGATCCCAAACAGACGCGAAATCGGACTGGAACTTCGGCATGTTCAGCAACAGCTCGAGGGGGCCGGCAGGAAAAGGAGGCAACTCGCTGGGCGGACGACCTCTGGGCGAGAACGGTGGCGGCGGGGACAGGGAGCGGTGGATCCTTCTGGGTGCCATCGGAGCCGTCGTCCTGGTGGGTTCGTTCGCCTTCTTCGAGATGGGCTACAAGGAGATCTCGTGGAAGGAGTTCGTCAACAGGTGAGGTCTAGCATTACGTGTTGCATAAGAGCTCGATCAAAACATGTGAAACTAGAGGCTGTGGAATATATGCATAACTCCATGGATCTAGATCTTTCGCCTGTTGTGATACGACTGCAATTCTCACTATTATATTTATCTCTATTTCCCAAAAACAGCTACCTGTCAAAGGGCGTAGTGGAGAAGCTGGAGGTGGTTAACAAGAAGTGGGTGCGAGTGCGTCTGCAGCAGAACAGCAACAGCGGCAGTGGCGTCTTGTGGTTCAACATCGGCAGTGTGGATAGCTTTGAGCGAAACCTGGAGGCAGCCCAGACGGAGCAGGGAACGGAGTCCATCAACTTTGTGCCCGTTATCTATCGCAACGAGGTGGAGGCCGCCAGTCTGACGGGTCTGCTGCCCACGTTGCTCATCATAGGCTTCCTGGTCTATATGATGCGGAAGTCCGCCGATATGATGGGTGGAGGCCGTGGCCGCAAGGGTGGTGGTCTTTTTGGTGGCGTCATGCAGTCCACCGCCAAGCTAACCAATCCCAATGAGATTGGTGTGGGTTTCAAGTAAGTTGGCGAGACTTCACAGTACATACCTAATACCTATTATATTCCTTACAGGGACGTTGCCGGTTGCGAGGAGGCTAAAATCGAAATCATGGAGTTCGTTAACTTCCTGAAGAACCCGCAGCAGTATATCGATTTAGGCGCCAAGATACCAAAGGGTGCCATGCTAACTGGCCCACCCGGAACGGGTAAAACGCTACTGGCCAAGGCTACCGCCGGCGAGGCGAATGTACCGTTTATTACCGTGTCGGGATCCGAGTTCCTCGAGATGTTTGTGGGCGTGGGACCTTCTCGTGTCCGCGACATGTTCGCCATGGCCCGAAAGCATGCTCCCTGCATCCTCTTCATCGACGAAATCGACGCTGTGGGTCGCAAACGTGGTGGAAAGACCTTCGGTGGCCACTCGGAGCAAGAGAATACCCTTAACCAGCTTCTGGTGGAAATGGATGGCTTCAATACCACTACGAATGTGGTCGTACTGGCCGCCACTAATCGTGTGGATATTCTCGACAAGGCTCTCATGCGACCAGGTCGTTTCGATCGGCAGATTTATGTACCAGCACCTGATATTAAGGGCAGGGCGAGCATCTTTAAGGTGCATCTGGGTAACCTGAAGACGTCGCTGGACAAGAACGAGCTGAGCAGGAAAATGGCTGCACTGACACCAGGCTTCACAGGCGCTGACATCGCGAATGTGTGCAACGAAGCTGCTTTGATTGCCGCCCGTGACTCCAAGGATTCGATTGTACTCAAGCACTTCGAGCAGGCCATTGAGCGTGTTATCGCTGGCATGGAGAAGAAGACCAATGTTTTGGCGCCGGAGGAAAAGCGAACGGTGGCACACCACGAGGCTGGCCATGCGGTGGCCGGTTGGTTCCTGGAGCACGCAGATCCTCTGCTGAAGGTCTCGATTATACCACGCGGCAAGGGTCTGGGCTACGCCCAGTATCTGCCCAAGGATCACTACTTGCTGTCCAAGGAGCAGTTGTTCGATCGCATGTGCATGACGCTCGGTGGCCGTGTGGCCGAAGAGCTGTTCTTTAATCGCATTACCACTGGTGCTCAGGATGATCTGAAGAAGATCACCGATATTGCCTACTCCCAGGTGGTGCGTTTCGGCATGAACGAGAAGGTCGGGCAGGTCAGCTTCGATGTGGGCCAGGCCGGTGATCCCGTTTTCAGCAAGCCCTACTCGGAGGACACAGCGCAGCTGATCGACAACGAGGTGAGGTCGATTATCAAATGTGCCCACGAGGCCACCACTAGTCTGCTGACCAAGCACAAGGAGAATGTTCAAAAAGTGGCGGAAAGACTGCTCCAAAACGAAGTGCTCAGCCGTGATGATATGATTGAGCTGCTGGGCCCACGACCCTTCAAAGAGAAGTCAACCTACGAGGAGTTCGTCGAGGGAACCGGCTCCTTCGAGGAGGACACCACTCTGCCCGAAGGCCTCAAGAGCTGGAACAAGGAAAAGGAACGAACGGAGCCTCTGGACGCTGGCAGCACGCCAACATCGCCGCCCACCAAGCCCGTAACTGCCCAGAGCAGTTAGGCAACGATCTTCGCTCATGTGGATGGGGAGTTTTGGAGTGTTAGTTCGAGGGTGCCGACATCCGTTTGTTTTTGTTGTAATCCCCAAACGCGGACCGGAGAAAACCCCGACATGTGGCAGATCGAGAGGGCTCAAGGAGTTCCTAGACCTTCTGGAGTTACAATTCTCCACGACGCGTTCATTATTGTTTTTGCATAATTTTAAGATACCCACATGGATAACTTGTTCCCGTGTTGAGCAAATAAGTGCTAGCCTGTACTAAATTCCCCGTATGCGTAGTTTCAAAGGCAATAAAGAATGGAAAAGACCTGTCAGTGTGGAAAAGCGAAATTAAACGATGTTATCAAGGCGAAAAATTATTGAATTAGTGTTGTTATTGCGGTGGATGGCTTACGGTTTGAACCACGTTTCGAAAACAGCAAAAGTTGCAATTTGACGAATGGATCTGTGACTAAAGTATTTTCGCATACAATGTATTGCTCCATTATGTAGATTTCATACAATAAAATCTTATGATAACACTGCAATGCACAATTTGTTCTTAACTTAAGGATTTGAAGCTGGCTATAGTGGTTTAAATTTTTCTCAGTGTGAGCTTTTAAAGCTGCACGCGGCCTAAGAGAACGCCTCTCTCTTTGGTAAGCTTTTTCCGCAAACTTTCGCCGGCTTCTCTTCCTCGCTGCGGCTTATCACTTATCAGCTGTGATGCTGAAGTACATGCGCCATGTGCAGCCGGTAAATAGTGCAACTGCCGCAGTCGGCGCCTCTGCCGCTGCCGGTGCAAAGCTCCGTAGGGGCAGCAGCAGCGGCAACAACAACAGCAGCAGCAGCAGCGAAGGCAGAGAGTGCAGCAGTGCAGTCGACGTCGCTGCCGCCGGTCGTTTTGGGGCCGTCAGTTGGGTTTTGGGGTCTCGCCGCTCAGTGTCGTCTTGTTGGTTGTCGCGTTCGTGTGCGCGCACTGAGAAAAGCGGAACGCCAGCGTTGCACTAACCGTTGCAGTTTCTATATTCCTCTCGAGTCGCCGATTTCAGAGCTGTTCGTACCGCTCGTGGAGTGCGTGCGTTTTAACCAAAACAACTACCAAATCGCGTACAAGATACCAAACCAATACAACCGAGAGGCCCAAAAGGAAAACCCCATGCTGTGGAGGGCATTTTGCATTTTGTTTACCTCGATGGCTGTGTGGAGTGCAATTTGACGATTATATAATATAAAATACAAAATACAAAGAATAGGGAAAACAAGTAACAGTGCGCGGCATTCGATTTTAATTGCAATCAACTACAATAACCGCTGAAGTAGAGGAGTTAAAGCGCAAACCTCTCCCTCGCACCCCCGCCCATCCTCTCGCTCGCTCTCACTAACACATTGCGTTTGTGTTGATCTTTCCTGCAAAATGGCTGCCGGCCGGCAAAATAACGGCAACATCCATATTTGATCGATAGAAAGAGAGCGACAGAGATCCCTAGTGGTTTCATGTTTGATTTATTGGATTTTAATTTCCTGCGACTTTCCCTTAGGTTTTTTGTTGATTACTTAGAAACTTAAAATTATGTATTTATGACAAATGGTGAAAATTATATTTAGAAGTGTTTTGCCATTGCATTTATTCTGCTTTAAGATAGGAAGTAAAATATCATTTATCAATTTGTGTAAAATCAATCAACAAACACCTGTATTACATAAAATATACATTTGATTAATATTATCGTTCCTTTTATTAGGGATCTTTGTGGTGATCACTTTTATAAAATGGCTGTACTGTTACCGTTAGTAACTGTATTACTGTAGTATTACTGATCGATCAATCGAGCGCCCCCTGTCGGCGATCTCGGGCCACACATGTGTTCCCTTAGCTCTGTTTTAGCTTATCGTTTATTTTGTTTTATTTTGTGCTGCCAATTGTCGCAATTGCAATTGTCGGGTCACGTGTTTGTTGCTGCCGCCAGTTAACTTCTGCTCTCGTTGTAACGGTGCATGTTCCCTGTGCGGTTGTGTGTGTCTGCTGGTGTACGATTGTGTGTGTGCGTGTCTGTTCGTGAAAGCTTGCATGCTGCGCGTTATTATATTGTTGCTGGCGTTGTTGTAATTTTTGTTGAGGGAGTCACTGCATGCAATGTTCTTCTTGCCCTTTCGCACTTCCCTCTCTATCTATCTCTGTCTTTTTCTATTATTTGTTGTTGTTTTTACTGCTGTTGTGGGTGTGGGAAAGATCAAGGCGCGTATTAAGCACAGAAAATTCAAAAAAGAACACACAAAAAATATAGGAAAGCGAATAATTTCAGAGAGAAAGCAACGGAAAATAATTGCTTTAACAAGCAAAAGTTCAAAGCTATAAAATTTGGATGCCAGCATTTTTGAATTTCCGAAAAATTGTTTGGGGAACCTAAGTTGTTTCTCGCTTTAAAAAAGTGATATTTAAAACCATTTTTAATTGTTAAAAATCGTTCAGAATATTTAACAACGATGGGAATTTATTAAATTAGTAGATTTCTTTTAATAAATACTTGAAATTTTATAATTTTAACAAAATCTCACAACAAGCAATTACGCATACTTCTAATTTTAATATAACATTTAGATCTTTAACCTTTTATCTTTAGTTTTCTTAATTTTTTATGATGCGCCTTTTCCAAGAAAATTAATTTGATGGCTCATGTCATATATGAAGTAAATTCAAATTTATTTCAAACAAAGATCTTTTTCAGTCTTAGTACCGCATCCCAATTGTCACTCAGCCGTTACTAAACCGCCCCCCTTTTTCCGCCCGTTTCTCACCTGGCTTTTCCACGGTTTTCCTCCCTCTCTCTCTATGGCTCCCACATTGGTTGCACTTTTTTGCATTTTACGATTGTTCGTTGCGAATCATTGCATTTTGGGGGGTGGGTGGGGGTGGTGCAGCAGCTGCGAATGGGTGGGAAATCGAGGAGGGGCGAGGGGGAGCGAGTGAAGGGGAAAATTGCATTTTCAAAAGTTTCCCTGGGAAAAGTTTAAAATTGCAATTTAATTAATTTTCACCAAACACAACGAAACAGATCTTTTGCAGTAATATGTTGCCTTCAAATCAATTGGGAAACCAACAACCAAAGTTAACGCAACGTTTCTAAAACTTAAAGTCTAAACACCAAACGAAATAATAGTTACAAAATACACAATAATATTTAAACCAAACCAAAAGTGGCCTGCAAAACGAAGCAACCAAAACAACCAAGAAATGTGATTCAAAGTGTGCAATGTAACCAAATTATAATTAGCAAGCTAAATAAAACGATAACCAAAGCAGGAGAAAAGCCGTGGAAAATCAGCGGGAAAACCAAAGCCAGGCCAAATGGAAAACAAGGAATCCGGCAGCCAATCGAACAGCCAACTAGCAGCCATCGTGGCCAATGATTAAGGGAACACTTTGTTAGCCAACTCGTAGTAGCAGCATCCCCCGTCCACACATAAACCCCCAGTAACACAGCCACTCAGCCGCACAGAACCACTCGACCTCCCCTCGCATCTCGATGCCCGCACAGAAGGCGTTGGAGCAACAATTATAGAATAGACAGCCAACCACATCAGCTCCGCTCAGACCCAACTGCAAACTCCAATCACCAGCTCCAGCTCCAACTCAATCTCAATCCCGAGCCAAAACCCCCAACATGGACATCAAGATTGAACAGCAGCAGCAGCAACAGCAAGTGGAGCTGGGACCGTGTTCCCCCTCGGAGGTGCCCAATGATCCCGGGTAAGTGTGCTGCTCTTATATGTATGTGTATACCCTAGCGATAGGTATCTCAGAAAGTGAAGAATATTCTTTAATAAATTCAAGGTTGATTCACTTACAATACCATGGCTATATAAACAAAGACATGTAGAAGTATCTACAAATCACCATCCTTAAAAGCTTGGAATCTGATGTAGTTAGCAACTGAGTATCTCAGATTTTTTTGCAAAATGTATATTCTAGTTGTGTAAATCATAATTAAAATATATAAATATTTTCCTAAGATCCTAAACAATTTTTACGAAAGAAGGGCATCCAAACTTCGCAGTGCCGAGTTGGACGAGAAGTTTTTTATTTAGTTTGAGGTCGTGGACGTGGCATTAATTGTTTAAGTTTTAAGTTTGTCATTATTGAAGCGCAGGGCGCCGGAAGCGAATGGAGCAATGCCTGGGGAGCGGTGTCAAGGCAGTTAGAGTTGTTGACAGAAAGTTTTCTATGTCAACTGGGTCCGGAACTGGCCGAAAGCGGCCAGAAATGGACGATGGCCCAGCTGGGGATCCAAGTCTGCGAAACTAATTAGAAAACAATTTGCCAAGGACATCAAAATTCAATTAAAGTCATTCGGCTTAGTGCTTTAGTGCAATGCAGTTGCTGCCCTCGACTCGCTTTCATCCTTCCGGCTACAGTTTATTATCAATCTGATTCCCCAGCTTCCCAGCCCCACATTCAACATTTATACTTGTGCCAAAATGGGTTAAGTTGTGATTGCGGTGTCATATGCAGTAGATTAATTGCGAGCTGCATTGCTGATAATTTGCATCGGCTTGCAGTAGTCTCCTTGGTGGTCGGGGGTGCAGTTTGGCTATCAGAAAGTCTGACTAGCAAATGGATGATCCGGTGATTGGTAGCCAAGTGGACTGATTGAAGGTAGTGATCGAGCGGACTTTTGACGCAGCCCATAAAGTGAACAATTTACTGAATAGGGAGCTCTCGTCGTTTTGTTCGAATTCGCATAGAATGTAATATTTTCTGTTGAATGGAAATCCAAAAAAGATGTATGATGATTAGAAATTCACAAAAAGTGAACTATTTCACAGAAAACTTTATTTTCAAATTGAATCTGGCCATTGGCTCCTATTCAATGAAAATTGAAACTCTAAATTAAGTAATAATTTATCAGTCAGCCACTTAAGTTTCATTTCCACGAAATTTAGTTTAATTCATTGATAATAAGAAGCAAATAATTATAATATTAGTTGGTAATTTAGTTTGAATTTAAATGGTGAATGGCAATTTTGTTGTGGCTTGAAGTTCAAATGATGAAAATTTCAATTATATTTCTAAAAATAGAATAGATAGATAGATGAAATTTTCCTGCTTCCTGAACTTTTAAACCCAAATTTTGGCTATTTAGCTATGTTTTTTGAGAAGCGCCGAGGAGGGCTCCACAGTTGCTGCATGCCAATTCATGCCATATAAGCCCTTTGTCATTGAAGTGGCCCAGGGAGAAAAGCCAGCACAAAATTGGAAAATCGCTGCGAATCTAGAAAAAAAGCCATAGGTACAGCCATATGGCCCGGACAGCCGTCGCAATCCATTGAACACGCAATGCCCATAAATTATGCAGTTCATGCATATACTACATACATACATGCACATAGATGTACGGTTATAAATATATCTATTATCGAAATGCTGCAAATTGTATAACCCAAGTGAATTTCAGCACTCCACAAAGGGGGGTGCGGATGCTGATTGCAGCTCATCTCGTCTATTTGCATTAGTTTGGCAAACTCGCAACAACACGAGAGCAAAAATAGGCTGGGCTGGGCTGCCGACTCGTTTTTCCCTCCAAATCCCTTGCCACATTTCTCGTGGCGGGAAAGCGGAGGCTACCGGATAAAAGAAATGGATCACCTGCTGCTCGCTGAGCTCCGACGATGCTGGCAGGTGCAACAACTGCAACTGAAACACCAGAAACTGTTGCAACTGCCACCAGGGATGCACTTTAGGTGCACTACTTGCTCAGGGAGCTGTTTTTTTTTTTACGGATTTTTTCGGGAATTTTTTAGGGAAATTGTTACCTTCTCAACGATCCCTATAGATACTTTTTGTCAGTATACCTTTTATCTATTTTGTTAATTTTTTTGTGTTTTTAAAATTAACAATTAGCCTTTTTAAAATTTTGAGAATCTTAAAATTAATGGTTTTTCTACGATGTTTTGGTAAATCACTTAGCCTTCCCATCACTGACTGCAAGTGTTGAAGTTGAGTAAAAGTTTTGTGGCGATGCGAATGGGAAATGTGGCACCTAGCGAATGTTGAATGCATAAATCTTGAATTAATTTAAAATACCTTTTGATGACGCTGCCCAGATACTCAGTTACACCGATGCACAGATACAGATGCATCCGCATCTCTGCACTTGTATCCGTGTCTCAGTATCTTTCTCTATTTTCGTTGTGCAACTTGGCGAATATCGTTGAAAACATGCGAATACAATTCCATTCACAGTTTCGTTGACTGGCGCGGCGATCGCCACGGCTCAGTAATTTTGAGCGCTACCGCCCCCCCACTGCCCGACTGCCCCCCCTTTTTCCCCTAATTTGGCACCCGCTCTTTTGGCAAACTTTATAAATCTTTTGAAGGGCCCACGGAAAATAAAAGAAGACGAGCTGCCTGCTCGGCGCAAAATGGCAAAGTAAATAAACACAAAGGCGAAAGAAAATAAAAATAAAACAAAAAAATAAAACAACACACAAAACTTTGAAATAACTAAATAAATGCCCTGCTATTAATACAATTCACTTTGCCAATGTATTTTTAGTGCAAATGCAGCAAACATCAAGTGAGAGAGATCGTACTGTGGAGTGATCGATTGCCTTGATACCTAGCTTACTGAATTCATTTGGGATCAAATAAGTTAGATACAGATACAAACTTCAAAAAATCGTTAATCGAATACTAAATCTTGACATAACTGAGATTAGCAACTATTAATTTGTTGCTTGTGGAAAATACTGATTTGAATTGAACTAATACTTCATAAGATTTGGTTGAGAACAGTTCCTAACTAATTATTTGCACTTAATGAATGACCTGTGAGTAATAAGTTTAGAAAAGCCTTTTGAAAAATCCCCCTAAATATCCTTTGGCATTTTCGAACCTCTGGTTGGGAATCAACAAGTTGGCTTTGGGTGGATTGGCACACCTACATATGTACGTATCGCTAATCCCGCCGCCGCTACCCTTTTGACCCGCTCAAGAATGCCTCGCATCTGCATGCGAGCTCGACAATTATCCATTAGAACAGTACCGAGGAAAACCGACCAAGGAATGCAAACAAAAACAAGAAAAAAAGGGGGGAACACACTGCTCCAGGCCCCTGCGTCACTTAGCGTGGCCCCAAAAATTGTGCACCGCATCGACAGATGACTGTCGTCAGTGTGGAATTGCGATTGCGATTGCGATACATTGCACTCGCTGCTCTTTTCATAATTGTCGTTTTGTTTCTCGTCTCTGTCGCTCTGCTGGCGCTTGTAATTGCGGCTTTGTTACGTTCCGTAAATTGATTCATTGTACGCCGTGCTTTGAGCACGGACTGGGACTGACCCACTCCCATTCGAATAACCAGTGCCAGCAGCAGTAGCTGCAGCATCACCATTGGCCATATCCCCCGTGTTTGTCTGATATAATTGCTTTCAAATGATTTTGTGTCGTTGTGTGCGCACTTTCATATAGCCCGTAGTTTTGTTTGTTTGTCCGTAAACGTCGCTGTCCGTATGTTTGTCCGTATGTTTGTACGGCTGTTTGTGCCGCCTGTCCGGCCAATAAGCTTCCATTTTGTATGCATAATGAGGCCTGTGGCAATTTGACTCTGGGACGGCCATTAGCTTAAAGTGCCTTCTTTGTTGGTTAGCATCCCTCTCCAAGGCGAATTTTATTTTGCCAAAAACACTCACGGTAAAACAATTGCCTCCAAACAGAGCCATCTTTTTAGTAACAATTAATTTCTAGCTCTTTTATATTTGACTGCCTGCAGAAGTATTCTGCTTCAAATCACTTACCAAATGTATTTGGTATGATAAACAAATGAAAATCTAACAAACGGTTCACTATGAATCTAATGAATAATAATTAATATTCATGAATAAAGGCTTGAACTGATAATATATTGCCTGTTAAAAAATGTATCTTATTTAAGATCATGCAATTTTTTTTTTTCAAAAATTGTTTATGCATTTCATTTTTTAATATATTTAATTTATTTTTTCGAAAAATAAACACTTTTTTAACTCTTTTTATAGCTGAGCATTCAACTTCAGTGTTTATCACAACAATCACAGGCGATCTTTTATCGTTGTTGGTGCGAAAAGTCAACAGTTGTTCGTTGTCTGCCTTTAAACTGTTTTAAATATGTTAACAAATTGCAAAATATTTGCCCTCGATGGGCTTCAAATGTTTGTTTGCGGATGACTTGTGTTTGGGCTTGTGTTTTTCAGCATTGTGCATATGTAAATTGGCCATTTGTCTGCAGTAGCAGTAAGTTGTTATGATATTTCTGGGTGGATGATAACCACTGGGCGTAAAAGAAAAAAAAAATGGGTAGGGCAGGAGGGGAATCCACTTAAACCGCAAGAATTGCAAAAACTTTTCCGCCGTCCTACGATTGACATTATCAAAATTCAATTTACAATCTACTCGGAGTCTGACACGCCGAAAAGAAACTTTTCATTTGCCTTAGTTGCACTTTTAAGTAAACAGTTCGATTAAAATGGAGTGACTTGAGGAAGTGGGCGGCGTGCAGTGGGCGGGGTGCTTCAAGCACAATACTTGGCCTAAAAGTACAATCCCCCTCTCCCCCTCACAAGCCATTTCCCATGTGTACATACATATATTTTCTCTCTTTTGAAATCAATGCAAGGCTGAGCTAAGAAAGTTTTCCCTCTGCTAAATGCAGTCATAACTTTTGGCAGCGGAATAAAATGTAAACTCTTTTCGGTTAGGAAGTATAAGACGCCATTAGAAAATGAGTTTGGTGGGTGGAGTGATAGGTGTATGCAGTGCGAAAAAAACCATCGGAAAAAAACTTTTAATGAAGTGAAAATTCAAGTTCTTAGTGAAATGAACCTTTCTTAATCTATGTTTAGATATAAAGTTTACTTAGTTGAACAATTTAAGATTACAAATCTACCTTTCAATTTTGTTATCTTTTGGATAGCAAATAAATATTTTTTAAAAATAACACAGCAAGCTAAATTTGAATAATATTTGTTGACTGGTTTTATTATTGCACAATAAGTAGGAAAAGTTTCGTCTGCTCAACTAAAAAATTTACAAAAAACGTGTACTTGTCTGTGGAGTCCTGAAACTTAAGCAATTTGTATGCAGAAAGTTAGGTGCATTTTTTTTCTTCTCTGTAGCAAACATAACATTGGTCGCCTGTTTGTCCCCCACGCCCCTTACTCCCACACCCGCGCCTCCCCCCTTTTAAGCCGAGCCGTATGTTATGCAATATAAGACGATAAACGGGAGAAGGAAATGCGAAAGAAGTATCCAGTGGAACGAAGGAAAGACAGCGCAAAAGTTTTGCTATCTGTATCGCAGACGGGGCCACAATGCATCCTTTGAACCGCAAAGTGCAGCGGGTTACGGCCTCCCACCCACTGAAACACCACCCCCTTTCCCCCCTCAAACCCCTTTTTCGCCGCCCCTGTCCAGCTTGCCATTCATTATAAATTGCATGTACTGGTAATTGTGTTTGTGTTTTGCAGCACTAGAATTGCTTTAAATGAGCCGAGCCGAACGAAGCGTATCCCAATTTAGGTGAGCCACAGCCCCGCCCCCTTTTTGACCCACTGCCGCCCTCGAAACCCGTGCCCCCCTCCCCGATGCTCCAGACGCAGATTTCCCGCTTTTTCCCCCCTATCTTTTCCTCCTTCATATTTAGCTTTCCGCACGATTAAATCGATGCAACTGTAAAGTTCTTTTTCTATTACGCTTTTTCGTGCACATTCGCATTACACACTATCAGCCACACACACACGCACTCACTCACGAACACACACCCGCACTCACAGTGGAATAATATGTAAATCGTTTCCAGTGTATTCCCATTTTTATAAAGATTTTTTCAACTTTGGGAGGAGCTTAATGTTTCTTAGCTACTGAATCTTTGAAATACCATTGAATACTTTGCACTACAATTTAAATCCTACAGTTTTTCCAGCTGGATAATCCTTTAAGCTTTTAAGGATTTGAAAGTTTTTCATATTCATATGTTTGTATTATATTTTAAGCATAATTCAATTTTGTTAAAATGAGTTGAGATCGGGTTTTTATGGTCTGTATTTAATAAGATTTAGAAAGAAATATATATAGTATAGATTTATATCATTGCTGAATTATATTCTTTGCTTAGCTTGTTCTAATTCGCTGAATATCCCTTTTAAATGTCATATGTTTTCTTTCCCTGCTTTAAGTTCGAAAAAAAAAACATTTTTTTTAGCATATTAAAGGGGATCCTTGGAATATCTTTACCACTGTGTCCACATCTCCCATGGCTATCTCTCAGTGGGTGCTACATAAAACATTTGCCTCCGCCTGGCCAACATTTTTAGCCGCCGTTGGCTGGCTTTGTCTGAGGTTCGCCTACCGCTTTCGATCCGCTCCCCGCCCGCTCTCTCTCTATCTCTCACCCGCTCACATATTTCTGCTCTGTTTTGCGTGTTCTGGCTCCCCCATATGAGCTCCCCAGTCAGCCACTGTGGGAAACCCCTTCGGAGGAGGCCCCTTAGTCCCCCTCGAACCCCCTGGCGCCACCACGCACTCACCACGGGCTGTGCCCCTTCGAATGTCTCAGGCAATTGTCGGCGGCATATTTATGCGCTGGCCCAGCTTTTCACAATCCCCCCCTCGGGCTACAACTTAGACTATAGCTCTTCAACGTTGCAAGTACAATTCTGCACAGTAGAAATCATAGTCATAGTAGCAATTATCGGGTTTCAGGTAAGTTTGAGATATAATAATATGAGTACAATATTCCAAATCGTGGTTTTCAGTACACAAGCATTTTGGTAAATGCTTGTTTTTATCTCTCTTTTTATTAAGTTGTAAATTAACTATATTTACCATATGTCGTAAATTGCCACTTAAAAAGTTATTTCCCCAATTAGTATTTAAAGTTTCCGAAAACTCAAATTCAATGGTTATTCATGTCAATAACAATACTTCAGTTCAAAGAAAACACTGAAAAATTAACTAACTTTAGAACAAGTTATTTTACTGTAATAGAAATAAATATGTAAATATAATTTATATTGATTTTTTATACCATCCTACTATTGACAATTAATTCAAAGTTTCAACGTTTATATTTGGAAATTTGTTTGAAGTTACTATAGTTTACTATAACTATTTTCCTCCAGTGTGAATATGTGGAGTGTCGCTTTTCCCGATGCGTTTTAGCTTTTACTGGTGGTTGTGTGTCCAACGCTTTTCGCTTTTTCAGCTCATCCCCCCCACTCCCCCGGCAGCCCTTCGATTTCGGAGTGAAAAGGTTGTAACCACGAAGCAATTGCAGAGGTTCTACCCCCTTTTTCCTTTCATCGCCCCTGCTGCTGGATGTTGGAGCATTTTGATGATGTTGTTGATAGCCGCACATGATAGTCATCAGGATGTGGATGGGGATTTGCTGTTGTTTCTCTGGCCCAGTGGTTGTCACCGCTGCTGTTGCTTTCGGGCTTTGCGGGAGTCAAATTGTCCAGAGGTTTTCATAGATACTCCCTCATAAACGGATAGGGATTGCGCCCGAGGTGGGGTTCATGGGGCGTATGGTACTACATTGGCATGTAGTCCGGATCTTGGCAGCTTGGATAAATCGTTTTATAACAGCTTAAAACTATTACGGGCTGTTAGCAATGTCGAGCAATGTTTGTTGTTGCTGGTGAAGTGCAGCAGGTATTTATAAATAGTAGGAATGCTTCTCGGAGGGCTTGTGAAAATGGTCGGATTTAAGTGCATTTCTATATGTGAAAATGTATCTACAATGTATCTATTTATCAAGAAGAAGCTCAAATAACAAAGAGATAAGCTTGGCAAAATGTATTTTAGTTGGATTGTTAATAGTCTTAAATATTATTCTAACAAACGTTCATTATCCCAGCAAACATTTCAGTATTTGTATAAAGTTTTATATAAAAGTAGCATAAGTTTTAAAAAGCATAAGCATCCCCTGCTGAGTTAAAGTCGATCAATCAAATTTACATCACAACTGCGTACTATATCAATTTGAATGTGAAACTAGTGACAGATTTGTGAGCTGTTAAGCCGCAATGTTCCAGAACCTCATATTTAATGCAACTTTATTTAATAGTCTCGCAGCTGGGCGCCACATTGTTGCATAATGCGGACTGTCCGCTTTCAAAATGCCACAACTCGCCACCTTTTGGATAGACTCTCTTCTTGGCCCCTCGAGTATCTGTGTGTGCGCGAGTGCCTTTGTATGGGTGTGTGTATCTCCATACGCGCCCCTTTGTTGGCCTCTCGACATGCACCGCTCCCCCCTCGAACCCACCAGCCATCCCCTGACATCCCACCCACCACCCACTTCCCGCTTTGTCGCTGCTCACATAATTTGTCATGTGAAAAATTACTAAAGTTACAAGATCTGCACTTTTATTTCCATGTAAGCGGCAAGTCCACGCAGCGGAGATGATGATGATGATGGTGATGGGGATGCACTGAGAAAAAATGCACACCTAATGTTAAGTTCTAAGCTGGGGGATTTGAAATTATTAAATCAAAGAGTTCGAAATAACAGGCATCAGTTTTAGCAGCTTTTAAATATATATATAATATATTTAAATATGTATAATATATTTTATATATAAAATAGTCTTAAAATTTCTTTCTTTGAAATTTTAACCCTTTTTCGACTTCTATAGTTGTGTGAATTTGTTCCCAGTGTAGGCTGGGAATGGGAGTTTTAGGGGAGTTGTAAGCCGAACAAGAGGCGTGCGTGTGGCAAGGTGAGGGGCTTGTCGAAAGGGAGGGGTAATGGGGGAATGAAAGGAGAGCAGGGGTAGCTGTTTTGCTATTTTCCTTTTTTCGTTACTATTTTGCACATTTTTCTATTCAACAATGAAGCCACAATAGAAAACGTCAACTAGTGCACAGAGAGAAAAGATGATGGGCCATGAGGGGCGGGGTGGGGTGGCTCCAAAGAAAGGCAAATAGAGATAGCATTATATGCAAATGTAATGCAGAAGCGAGAGGGCAACACTTGATGTGCATACAAAGTCTGAACGGATTTTGAATGGCAAACAAGCGGCAAGGCGAACGGCGACTGCGACTGCAACTGCAGCAGCGGCAGCGGCAGAGCCACCAGCGGGCGCCAAGTATAAAGCCCAGCCCAGGGTAAAGCCAAACCGAGAGCTAGCCAAGCCAAGCCGGTCCGGGTCCGGGTCCGGAATATGGGAAATGGGAAATGGGTCCGGAAAACGGGTCAGGGTACGGATCTGCAGCCGAACAATTACACTGCAAGCCATGGAAATAATAAATATAAGATAAAATAAAAAAATAATCATAAATAATCATAATAAATAAATCATTAAGAGCTAAAAAGCCTGGCTTGAAAATAAAAATGTAAAATAATTATAATAATAATAATAATCATACGACCTAAAATGGTAATCTTTTTATGAACTATAATCGCCAATCAAATTGATAAAAAACCTTGCTTATTAATAGTTAATTTAGTTGTCAGGAGCGATATAATATGATATATATAGATATATGATTGATATCTAGACATATTTACACAAATTTATTTATTTAATATTATATTGATCCCTTTTTTCTCGCAATGTATCTTTCAATACCTCAGCCAGCGCCAATGATGCGTTTTAGACATGATGTTTGATGGCGCTTTTTCGCCCAGTGTGTGATTGGGACAGACCGTGAATGGGCGCTGACGACTTGCGCATGAATGGCCCAAGTGTGCTGGCTGCGGGGAGGTGGGCCCATAAGGGGGGTTTTCAGGGGGATACATGGGCTTGGACAGGGGGCTTCGTTGGGGAGCGAGCGGATAGACAGACGAAGGCCTATAGAAAAGTGACGTGCGCTTTACAATTATTTCGTAATGCAAGCAAATGTGACCGAGCCGAGCAGACCAGAGAACGAAGCGCCAATAGAAGCTCGGTACACTCAAAAAAGGGGGAATGCAATAAACTGGGCTGCCTTTTGATTGATTAGACTATGAAGTGCGTTAATCATACATTGTTGAATGAATTTTGATCTAAATAGGAGTAATTGTGTAATATTTTACAAAGGCTGATTGAAAAGTTCTGTCCATGAGGATGTTAGCATATGTAAGCTAAGTTATAAAATTAATAATTAAATTCCAGAAAAGTGTATATTATATATTTCCAATTCTTTGAAATTGATACTTCGAAGCAATCTTACAGATACATATATCATTTGGGAAGTTAAATGTGTAAATTAGCTCTGTTTTTTTCTTCACTTTTAGGAATTAACAATCATAATGCACTGCCAGAAATTCGGGACTAATTCCTAGACAATCTGCTTCAAAAATGCATAATCCTTCAAGGATGTGCACACAGACTTATTTCTGAGCGTGCAGACTAGAGTTACATCTTAGGCTCAGTCAGTGGGTGACAAATGCCAGTCGGTGGTTGCTCTACTAATCGGACATGTTGCGTTGACTTGTTTATGACTCTGGGCTTAGCAGCCGCAACACTAAACCACGCAACCACTCAGCCACCCAAACACCCGGCCACCACCAACCACCCACCACCACCTAGCAAGAATGAATTTTCTGAGGGGGCGAACTTGTGGGAAATCTGTAAATAGCTGCGAAAACTGCATAAGCCGGGTGGAGGAAGCCCAAAGCCTGGGGATCTGAATAGACAAAGGCAAATGTCATCAAAGTTGGCACCCGCGGGAAACTGAATGCCAGGCCCGAGGAAAATAAAACAATTGACGAGGGACATCACTGCGTATGCGTAATCTTGTGCAATTTGTTCAGTTGAACTCTTTAAACTGCTTTCAGCGTTGACTTTGACACTTTCCCAGAACTAACCTCTGCCACCCCCCTTCCCATCCCTTCCCACGACGATTTTCCATTTCGGCATTTCCATCGTGTTTTTCTATTTTGTTTTTTTTTTTCGCAATTACGCGTTGCACACAGCTGGACACAGCCAATGCAAAATCAGAGCCTCAGTGCACAGACTCAGACTTGCAGTGTGGGACAAGGTCGCATTTATTTGGTGCACTTGCAATTGGCCAGAGGTGTGGTTTCGCGAGGGGGTGGTTGGGTGGGTGGGGGGTTTTTACACGCTGCGACCGAAGGTCACCTGCAGTGCGCCCCATGCCCATAGACAATGTTGCCAGTGCTGAAATATTATGAAATGAATACAAATATTTGCGGATCAGTCGGCGGCGTCATCCTTCAATTGATGGCGTTTTCAATGGGAGCAGTGGGTGGTAGTGGGTGGCAGTGGGTGGCAGTGGGTGGTAGTGAGTGGACCTGGGTGACAAAGTAACTATCGAAATGTGATGGATGGTTTCAGCCGTGGCATCGAACAGAAATCCCTAGTGGAAACGATGAAATGATTTTTATTTCGTGTTTTAATATGATTTAACAAGACATTATATCTAATGCTGACGAGCTTTTAAAGGCATTATCTCTAACGTTGTTGACGTTTAAATTTAAACTTGCTGATTGCACTCAAATTGACTCCTCTTCGACTGTCACATTTTTGTTTTGAAAAAATGCCTTGCCATTTATCAGATTTCGTTTATTGTCTCTACTTTCACCGAAGATTGATTATTTGCAAAAGGCAGAGGCCTAAATCGAAGCCGAGCGGAGGAACGGGAAAATTCCAAACATTGATTAATGACAAATTGTTTGGCATAGTCTAACGTGCAAAAAGTTTTGGGTTTCCTGTCGAGCTGCAATTCGAGGCCTATTTTCACTGGGAAAACTGTGCAAACTCAGGCCGAAACGGTTCTGCAGTGCTGTTACTTTTTGCCCCCACCTTGCCAACGCCCAACCGCCCACCTGCCACCCACCTGCCGCCCGTTTTCCAGCTGTTGTTGTTGACGCTTCTTCCGTTCCTTGGTTTAGTTTTTCTTTTAGCTTACTTTCCGCTTTTGTTGCTGTCGCTGTTGCATTTGTTGCTGCACATTTTATTAACATTTTCATTTAGTTTAGCTCTCCCTCTCTCTCTCTCTCGCTCTCTCTGTCTCCCAGCGCCTTGTTTTATTTTGCTTTTCATTGCAATTTGTGCTCCTATGCATTTTTGTGTGTGTTTTACATTCGTTTTCGTGTCGCCAGCAACATAGCCTGCAACTGCATTTGCCACGCCCCCTCTACCACCCACAAAGCGGAGCGCCCGCCACCACTTTCAACCGCCCAATGACCCACCACCACCTCCCCGTTAGACCGCTCCACTTCCCCTCGTGCCACTGTTGCGCTCTTTTGCAGTTTGTTGAAGTTTTCATAATCATTGTCGTCGTCGTCGGTGCTTTTCCTACTGCCACTGTGTTTCCACCGCCTACTTTCGTTTCGGGCACAGCCTTTGCCTTTTGTTTTCCACACGCTTTCCCTGGGGAAAAGCCTATTTCCATTCGCTGCTCGGTTTGTCGGCCAAGAAAGTTCATAAGTTCAGTTTAAGATGGTTTATCGCTTAATTTTTCGTATTACCTTCTTTAATTCCTGTAATATGGAAATATACTTCTGGTCGATGTCGGGTAACTATTAAGTCTCCTTTGAAGATCAGTTTATATTATATTCTAACTTAATTTGATAGAATTTTTAAACAGTAAATTATTTAACATAACTTATTTCCTATTGTTTTAATTAGCTTAAATGCAAAAGAAAGTTACTGTTAAATATTCAAATATCATATAAAAGTTTATCGATCATATATTAATTTGCTTAAAATGATTCCAAATAACTTTAATTTAATATTTCATCGTATTGAGAAGTGCATCTGAGCAGTCTCCTAATTAGGACCATGTTACTGTCTTCTTTTTGTTGCATAAGCCGCTGCAGCGGCTGCCTGGAATGGTGGGTGGGGGTGACAGACGAGACAGTGTGGAAAGGTGGAAGGGAGTGGGTGAGATTTCCAGCGCGAAAACAATGCCGGGAAAGCGGCTTATTTTCTATGATTTAAATAATGATGAAGACAGCAGACAACCGCAACTGGAACTGCAAGTGCCGCAGCTGATGATGATTGAGATAATGGTAATAATGACGAGGGCGGGGATGTGGGGCAGAATGGGCAGACCATCCTCCACTTGTTTTGGCCGGAATGAAGAAGCTGCCTCTGAGGAGGCATCCCATCCGGACATTGGAGCCGATAAGAGATCGCCAGCTCGTCGTTTGTTTGTTTGTCTTTTGGCCAGGCCATAACATTTATCTAATTTTTTGCTCGTGCCTCGTACATACATATAGCTAATGCCTCATTTATCTTACACTTCCCTTCTCTTGGCTCTTCTCGTTTCAGAAAAATGTTCATTGGCGGCCTCAGTTGGCAGACAAGTCCAGGTGAGTGAAAAACGAGTTAAGTGAAAATTAGTGGATCTCGGCTAAAAATTGACTTGGGCCTGATAAAGGGGTCAATTAGCAGCAGAGTTAAGTAGCAATTCTGCGCTAAAAACCAACCAGGAAGTGGGGAAATCGTGGACGAAAACAACTTTGTAGCTACAAATAATTTCAAATATTCAAATATTTCAACTAAAGTGAAATATTAAAATAAATTGAATTTCTTGCTTTTCAAAAGAGTAAAATGCTTTTTTGCGAGGTTTTAAACAAGACTCTTAAAATTCTGTTGCTTTTGTCGATTTTTAACTAATAATAATCCCCGAAGCAAAATCTATCTTTCTACTCCCATTCAATTTCCCAATCGAGAAGTGAGTTTCTCAACATCCCAAAATGTGTAGACATGTGTGAGGAACTGAATTTTGTATCTTAATTTGAATGGGCTACGAATTGATTCGGTTTCAGCTTGTGTTCTATTCTATGTGAATTAACATCAATGTGAGACAACAATGAATCGAGAGGCGGGGCTTTGTTTAAATTGGAAATTGTAATTGATCAAATGCTTGAGATTTGCTCCCTTTTTCGAATCGAATCTGAATCGGAATCTGACGTCAATTGTGCGACGACTTCGGATACGAATTCCGAGATGCACGGAAACGGCCGGGGGACGGGTATGATTCTCTGCCGGATTTTCTACCCCATCTTAGCCAGCCGCATAGTTTCATTAGGCTAATCAAAAGGCAGCTTGCCGTCAAAGCTCGTTGGGCATGCATATTAACCGAATTTGGATGGCACTCGAAAAGAGGTCTGCAAAGTAGGGATTGCAGCCGTCTGGCAAGATGCGCTTGCCTTTTGGGAGCCCTTATATCTAGTATCTGCAGTGCTCAACCCAAAAGGAAAGAAAGAAAAAGAACACACCATGCCATATAGCATAGTGCACATATATTGCCGCTTTGTGTTGTTGCTTGGATTTTTGTTTTTTGTTTTTTTTTTGCTTTTTGTTTAGCGAAATTGTTGGCTCCGCCCATCATCAGAGTGCCACTCGGCATTACGCTAACATATTATAACCTATAGCGCACACTATCACCACACACAGTTGTGTGTAGCTGAACAGTCAATGCGGTCTTTGGTTTGTCTCTTTATTTTGGCCTTTCTCAATGTTTTCCCCCGACTCTCGGGTTTTTTGATTTTGCCCGAGGACGGGGGCGGTCTGGGGACCGGTTTCCTGTACCTGTGCCAAAAAATTTTCAAATTTTCAAATGGCTTCTTCAATACACCCATTGCTCGTTTAGTTTTGGTTTTTGGGTATGAGTGTGTTTTTGCTCGGCTCTTTTGTTATCTTTTGCCATTTCGCTGGCCGCTGTGTGTGTCTTATTTCTTTTTTAATTTTTGTTTTCGCTTCTTGGCAGCCGCCAGTTGGCCCCATGGAGCTGGTAAATTAGGCAAAAGCCAAAGGGCCCACAAGAACTCACAACAGGACCAAAATTGAGTTGTTGCAAGTGTAAAAAAATGTCTTTGGCGGAAATCGAGACGGCGCAAAAGTCAATTGGAATGGAAATTGCGGCGAAGGGTCAATGAGTGGCACGTGAGTCGATGAAAAAGCGCCAAAAATTAGGATTTAAATGGTTCTAAAAACTATTTAAAAAGTTGCTTGAATAAATCCAGATGGAAAATAGAAGAAAATCCTAAACATCTAAACTGATGCTTCTTATTCTTTGAAACTCGTGTTGCTGCTAGGAATATTCCACTTATTTTTGTTATGTCCGAAAATGAAGCTAAATCGTTTTTTTTCTATGAGCAGAAGAAAGCAAACAATTCAATTAGTTGCCATTTGAGCGCAAGGAATCATGCTTTTTGTCCAAGTCCGAGCTCAGAGATGCTCCTCTGCGAGTCTATTTCTTTCCGGGCCCTTTCTTGCCACTCCCCCGAACTCTTGGCCACTAGTTGTATTATTGTTAGCCAAGTTGCAGCTCTGGCGCTGAAGGCAGAGGCCGGAACAGCAGAACACCAGAACGCCGGCTCAAGTGGCTTCCACTTCCACTCGCGCCAAAAGCTTATGCTTTGGATTTTTCGCAGCTATCGCCACTCGAGCACACAGTCGCACAAACAGCCGAGGTCAAGATACTAGCACTGCGAATGTAATTAATCATTTTTGTGAAATATATTCAAGTGCGGTGAGCAGCAGAGATTTTTAGAGAATTATTGTTATATTTTAGAAAGGAGTTTGATCTGAACAAAGGATTTACGTCAATTGCTAAATATTCATTCAGTTTATATACACTGGAACACTTATGGACCTTAACGGTAGGGAGTATTACTGCTTTCTTTTCCCTTTTATATCGTATATACTTATTGTTATTATTTTTTTGTCCGCTGCTTTGGCTACATATGCCCAGCTCCTCCTCCCGCACAGTACACACTCGAAATGTGCTGACAAAGACCTAATCTAGGGCGTCTATAAACATGCGCTCGGCTCTAGCGCATAACGTACAGGGTCTAACGGCATAGTTAGGGCTGCTTTAGACAGGTCGGACTCGCAGGCGGCATCTGGAGCGGAGCTGGTCTGAGATGAGCTGAGCTGAGATGAGATGAGTTGAGTTGGTTCTCCGACTGGCGAACTGCGTACGTGTTGATAACTGCAGAGATGATGGCGAAGAAGATGACGATGATGAGGGGCAGTGGAATAGAAGCATCCGCATTGCAGCAGCAGTGGGGGCCGAAGGCACTCAGGACTCAGGAGCGTTTGACTCTAGCTGGGCCAAGATTTTTAATGATTGGCACGATTGTCTTAGCTACTTAATGACGTTCTCGAGTGCTGCCAACCGCCCCCGATAGGTGCCGCCTTTGTGATGCTTTCGTGTCAACTAGCAAGTCATATGCTCGAATACGAATACTCGAATAACTTAATGAACTTTGCCGTCTGTAGTCATCCTCATCCAGCCTCCGCTTGTTCCGCCTCCATCCCGGGAAATCAGCATCGCCCCGGCGTAATTTAATTTTAATTTCGCAAGCAGTTTGCTGGAAGTAATTGTATGCATTGAAAACGTATTTGCTGCTATCGCCTGGAAACACTCGACTTCGACTTTTGGTGCCTTTGGCTTTTCGGCTGGGGATCGGGAGTTCGCCATTCATCTTAATGTGCATATGGATGTGGATATGTCTGGATGAAAAGCCTTCGCTGGCTTTTTGTTTGCCTCCACTGCGAGGCTGCTCCGCGACGCCCCTTCGTGATTTGTGTCAACTTTAACAACATTTTTGAAACACAATACGCGACCCGCTCCGCATTTTGCTATTTCGGATGTGCGTTCAACTGAAATACTATTTATATATGCACCAAAGATACAGCTACAGATTCAGCTACAGCTACAGATACATTTGCATCTGCAGAACGGTGCGGCACATTACTCATGCAACAAATAACCAAATAAGGAGGGGGGCAGCAGCAAAAACATCCAGAAAAGTGAATTGATCTAAAAAATGGAAAGAGTGGCTGTGGAAGACAAAAAACGAGTAGCGGAGTAGAATCTATGCATGCATATCGCTCACATTTCGATACCGCTTAGCGATAAAAGCGCCACCAGACTCGGCCCGAGATACTTTGAGCAAATAAATATGCATTTCTCGATTTACCCCTCGCCTTTTATTATTTTTATTATTATTTTTTGTTTGTTTGTTTGTTTGCCAGCTTGTGTCATGCAAATGAAAATGAAGCCAGCCCGATGAGGAGTCTCTGTTTGCGCCGAGCATTATGGCTGTGTGCATATCCGGGCTTATTTCTCGAGCAGCGCTTCTTCTCCTTTTGACGCTTTGCCGCCAAACTGGCCAGGTAAAGTCAATAGATGGCTGAAAAGAGTTCAAAAGGTTGGAGCAAACACCGCCAGGGAATTGTCTATCATGTGTCCTCGACTGATGGGAAACTGGGTGCAAAGCAAGCCCTTTTTTGAATGGCAATGAACTGCCAGTGTCGCGATCCAATGTAATTTGAGATCTCAAGGTGGATATTTTATGCCTCAATGCGGTTATTTGATCTTAGAGCTTACTTATACTTATCTATATGTAAAAATGTTCAGTTGTGCTTAATCTTTTATCCTTCGGGATTGTAAGGATTAGAAGCTTTTTGGCATAGTTAGAGTTACTTTTGGTCAGAGGTAGAACCAAAAGAATTTCATACTTTTGGTACATTTACAAGTTAAATTTATGGTGCAGGGGTTTCATATAACCCAATCCTTTATGGAATTTCTTAAAATGTGAGTGTATCATGAGTATTATATAAAGTTATCGTTGAAGTTGTTTTGAATAGCAATTTATGTTTAGGTTAATAATAAGCTTCCAGCTCACAAATTGATTTTCTTGATATTGGTTTGATTTCTTTAAGTATATTTTCAATTAATTCTGGAAATCAAACCAATGGCAATAACTCGGAGTTGTTTTCAATTGGAGTTCACTCAATCTAACATAGAAATCGATGTGTTTCTTCAAATCAATCACTACAGCCGGTAATTGGCCACATAAGAAACGGTTTAGTGCGAAAACCATTTACGCGCAGCAATTAAAGTTTCGGCTAACATTCTAAACTGGATTTGCACCACTCTATATAGTAACTCTTCAATTTGGCAACTAAAACCGGCAGTCTATTGCCAGCCAGCGATTGCAATTGAATCAGGAAACAAACGATGATGACAAAATATGTTTGCTGCTGGTTTTAAAAATCTAAAAGTTGTCCAAGTTTTGGAAACACGCCTGCCTGGGCGGATCAGGATGTCGAGAAATGGGGGCGTGGCGCGGAGCAGCGGAGGCGTGTCACCTTCACCATCATCGTAGTCGTTGCCTCGTTCGATTTCCTGATTAATTTATGCCACTCGACGGCAAAGGCAGTTAGCAACAATTTGCCGCAAGCAGAAGCGTCAAATTGAAATAGCTCAGCATGGCAGGCGAAAAAACGGAGGAGAAGAAAATAAAATTGTCAATAAAATAAGTGCCGGACGGTTGCCCCCAGCCAGCCATTCCCCAGTTGTTTTCAAACACCCCGCCCCTTTTCAGTCCCCAGCCCTTTTTCCATCCCATCCCCATCCGAATCCCTTTTCCTTTTCTCAGTCAGTCACTCAGTGCGTCCATCAGTCAAAGTTCACTGCTTCCCTGTCTTCGCATTGAATTTGCCGTGCAACATTTCCTGTTTCTTTCACAGTCGTTGACTATCACCCTCTTACTGTTCTTTGTACACTGAGAAAAATATTCAATAATTTCCACATCACCAAGAAAGATGAAATCTGACTTCAAACCTACTATAAGTGTATAGCACTATCACGACAATGTTTAGTTGCAATCAAATTAAAATAATCCATTTAATTCACACTAATATTTCCCAGTGCACTCGTTTTTTACTCACATTCCCCGCTGTATCTTCGGTGATGTTTTTGCAGCCCGCTTCATATTCTTTTGAATGTGATTATCCGGAGGCTGTGGCCACCGCATCTTGGCTCCGATAGAAAGGTTTGTCGTCCACCGACCGACCATCCGCCTGCGTTCGCTTTTGCATTGCATTTAATGTCCTGCCAGTTGGCCAATGGCTTCTGCTTTCAACGCCTCCATCGCCGTAGCTCCGTCATCCTCCTGCTGCAGTTGCTCTGGCCCGTCTTCTGTCTCCAGTTTCGCTGTTTTGTTGACTTTGGCACGAGTTTGGTTAAAAAGTTCACACATGCCGCATACGACGTCTCGTTTTTCAGCCGAACAGCTGCGGTCAGAATAACAGCGGTGCGGACCAAGTTTTGGACTTTGGCTTCAAAGTTGTCGTATATAAAGTTTTTGTAGAATATTTTTCTTAATTAAACTTAACATAACCTATTCTAGTTTAGAATTTTCATTAGCTGTTTAAAAAATGGTTTACTTTTTAGTTTAGATTTAGTTAGTTCTATGTTTTATATACACGAACCCCAAACCCTCTAAAATATAGCAAATTCAATTTTAAGCCCTCAGAAGATTTCTCGACTAATACGATTTCTTAAGATTTTTATATTTCATATAGAGTTGCATTTATATTTTGTTTTAGAAATGTTTCGTAACTTGGCGCTATTATTTTGCCCCCGTCTGTGAATGCGAATGTCCTGGTCTCCTGGTCATGTTGTTGCGCCTTTGGCTCTAGTCCTAGACACGTTGTTGTTTCACCCGCTGCACCGAATGCTCCTTCATCTTTCCGCCGCTTTCTCGTGTTGGCTATCAACTTTGGGGGCGTAGCTGGTTTGAATATTTACACAAGTGACACTGAATATATAGTGCATGTGTGTGTACTCACACACACATACATCTATAGAGGAGCAAAAGGCAAAGGGTCGGCAGGACTGCTGCTCGCCTCGGTCCTGCCAACAATTAATTAACTTGTACGAAGTATCAAAATGTCGTGTAGCCTGTGGGGCCCCTAAAACCGTTTTGACTGCGCAGATTTTAGCCAAGTTGCTGGGGAGGAGAGCTGCAATTTCAAGCCGGCGCCTAAGTGCATGCTACGTAAATTTTAAATTAATAAGCATCCAGCCTTATCCTGTACCACCTACCTACCTACTATCCACCATTTACCATCTACCATCAGTGATCCTCCGCCCCGCCGGCTTTCTCCTTCAATTGCAGCCGCATGTGGCGCTTGTCATATGCCATTATTATGGAATGTTCATTCTGGCCCAACTAATAGACAATTTTTTGGCAGCCAAAAACGGAACACGACAATGCGGACGGCGAGGGCAGACCGGCAGAGAGGAATAGGGCTAGGGAGGGAACTATGGGGCAGTAGACAGAGGTAGGTAGGTGGCAGGATACAAGACGAGGCCATGTCGTGACGTTGCCAAGGATTCGCCTCGTGCTCCGTGTGCAGCGGAAGCATTTAAATTAAGGACGACACATTAAAATTATGCAATAACAACAAGCTATTATTATTATTATTATTATTATTATAGCAGTAGGAGGGGATCTTAAAATACTGATTAAAGCGCGGCATGCCGCCGCTTGGCTCTTTTCAATTTGCTTAATCTTAACAAGAACATTATGACTTGGCCAAATACTCACGAGTAGGCCAGCTAACTAAACTACGAACTTTTAGTTGCAAAAGATAGAGAGATGGTCGTGGTGCAGCGCATTTAATGAGCGCTGTGAATGTCAACACCGAACTTGGGGGAGTCTCTCGTTTCCGTGTATCTGGGTGGCCACCACCACCCATTTTTTGGGCTCTTTTTGTCGGCTCGGGAAGTCATAAGTCGCAAGTTCTGAGCTGGCGAATAAGAGAACAAAAAAATGGGGAAAAAAGACCTGAAAATAGGCAAAGCAGACGAGCAAATATGCAGTCAGACAGTCGGGCACAAAAGTCGAGCCACTGCAGCACACAGCTCCAGCTCCAGCTCCAGCTCCAGCTCCAGCTCCAGCTCCTCCAGCTCCTGTAGCTCCTCCCCTTTAGATCCTGCGATTCACGTCACACACACTCGCCATCCTGGCCGGGTTATCGACTTTATGTGTTTGTTGTTTGGGCCATGCCTTCGGTGTGTTTTTGGGCCCATTTCAATTGCAGAGCCACGTCGTCTCCCACACGGCGAGAAGATCCCACCTAAATGGCTCGACGCTTTTATTGAAATCTTAATTTCAGCACCAACTTTGGAAGCAAAGGAAAGGAAGCTAAATGCTAAACTATCTAAACGCCTATTATATTTTACGAGACGTCTCCGATTTAAGTTAACATAAAACTGTATATAAAATTATATCCTAGAGTGTCTGTATATATTAACCTCCGGTTAAAAGTCATGCAATGCAACTTAATTGGCGACTGAATGTTATCCTTCTTATTCGCAAAAACCATAGATTATATGTCCTTACATACGGTTGAGTTTCATTATAATAGTTTGATAGTTTAACTTTCAAAGATACATATAATCAAAATCGCTTGTTATAAATGTATCTGAGGAATAAACCAAAGATGCCCCAAAAGATGAGATAAACTTTTTCCTGTGCACTTTTCAACCTTTATATTGGTTCTGCGACTCGGATTTTCTTTGAACAACTGCAAGTTTTTCGTCTGCTCGTGGCCAGTTTGTTTGGTGCCAGGCAATTTTGACACGGCAAAGGTAAATATTCTTATCCATCGAGTGTCCGAGTCCAATAATGAAAGCCACTTCGATATCTCTGCTTCCAGCTCGGTCTCATTAGAAGTTCTAGCAAACCGAACTTCGCACCGAAAAACCACTGAACAGCGACAACTTTTGCCTTCATTGTTTCCAGCTCGTTGCTCCTGTTTTCCTTTCTCTCCTCGCAGCCCGTTTTTCGCCGCTTTCCTTTCTATTTTTGAGACTCTGCCGGCTGCAGTGCCTCTAAGTGACATTTTCCCCAACGGTTGTTAACCGCTCAGCTCGGCTCAGCCCAGCCCCCATCCAACCATCCACCCATCTCCCTTCAGCCCTTCAGCCCTCCAGCCGGCCCATTTTCCCACTTTTCCCATTAGGTGGCAAGTCACCGCACCATTGTCAGGGGCCCTAGCTGCGCTTCCGTTCGCAGAGCAGTCAAATATATTGCCAACTTCCTGCCTGCTACCAAAGCCAAGCTCCTACTTGATAGGCTTCTCTCGCACACTCACACACACACGGCGGAAAAATGAAGAAAATGAAGGCAGCAGACTTCGGGGTACCTCCGCACATCAGATACCCTTATCAAGGTTTTTTTTTTAATTCCATATTCCCTTATATTACCAAGTAAGTTGCTTATTTTGAATGGTGAATTATGTTCCAATATGTATTTGATTTTTTTTTTTTCATAACGATTATTTGTTGACTTTAAGATCTGCTACCTTTCTGACTATAGCTTAAACTTTTAAATAGTGTTTGACAACTGTTTTGCTTAATCTTAGTTAATTATAGAGTCATTTGTTGTTTTCAACAATACTCTGAATCTCACATTTAAAAAATCTTTGTTTGTCTTATCTTTATTTAGTTAGGCCTGCAAAGATCTTTATCACAACTGAAGAACTCCCTATAACTTCCTTGGCATGCGGCACAAAAAAAAAATCGAAGAGATGGCAGAAATCCTCCCGGAGTCGACATCGATTAAGTTATTACGAAATTGTGCGCTACGTGTCTTCCTAGCTGAATCCACTACCACTTCTGTCCCGACTTCCTGTGCTTTCCATGGCTGTATGTGTACATACATACATATATTGTATGTATGTATGTGTGCACGCCGGTCTTAGTCTAGCCAAAAGCCACCCGCAATCGGCCAGGACCTCACGTAACGCGCTGTCTGTGTGAGTGAGCCTTCCTCTTTGCTCTTTGCTGTTGGCCTTAAACTGGGTCAGACCAAAAATTTGTGTAGCTCCTTTGCATAACCGAAAATTGTTTCGGTTGTTGCAGACAACACGGTTGGTTGTTGCCGCTTCCTAATGTTGCTGCTGCTGCAAGTTGCTGCTGGGTTTTCACTGGCATTTCGTTCGTCTTTGCCTGGTTTTCTGTTATAATGTCAGCTGGCAGTTGGTTCTGATTGACATGCGTTTATGGCTCTAGTCTGTCTGATGTTGCAGCTGCAGATGTGGCTGGTGTTGTTAGTGGTGCTGCTGCTGCCACTGTTGTTGTTGCTGCCACTGAGGTCAAGTCAAAGAGTGTCACAACATGTCTGCTTCCGGTAGACGCACACACCAGCGCCGGCACACACCGACAGGGGGAGGTGTTGTTTACATATTAAAGTTGCATGACCCCGCAGCAAGAACAACAGGGACGGCAATCATTGCGTCCACGAAGTTGCAGCCACGAAGTTGCAACTCGTTAGTCGTGCAAAATGGTGCTTTAATGTGCCATCATCCTGTTTGATTTGAAGCCTGGCACGTGACTAAAACTACAACACGGCAGCAACGTGCAACGCGCAACCTGCAACACCAATGCCAATCAGAATCAGCTGCTGCTGCCAAGCTCGCTCTCTCTCCTGCCGCTCTTCGTCGCTCTTAGGAGTGCGGCTCTCTTAAATGCTCTCTTCGAGCTTCGGCGCGTGGAAAGCGCTTTTCATTCATAAAAATGGCGTCAAGCTTTTTGTCGAGTTGTGGAAAAGCCACGCCAGCTGGCGCCACTTCGGCGACGGCTTCAAGGAAATGCCAGGCCAGAAATTGGCCAAAAAAGGGGCTCCAGACGGCGCAAACTGCATGTCTCCTTGCACATCCTTTTGGCCATGTCCAAAACTCCGTGTCCATTTACCAAGTCCGTGTTCGTGTCCGCCCCTAAATGTCAGCGCTTGTTTTGATGCTAACTCACGCGCCGTAAACAACTTATTATTATTGCAAATGCTCCTTCGACTTTCGGCCGCTTTATCGCTATCCCTTTTTTTCTCACGGCCAGGCGATTTAGTCCCTTTCCCCTTCGCTTTCCTTTCCCGCCTTGGCTGCCTTTCAATTTTCCTTTTTCTGTGGGCCACAAACATTGGACATACCTCTGGGAAACGGAAACGCAAACACAGGCAGTTCTATTTAGCTTAAGTTGGTGATACCCTGTAATATGGAATGAGGTGTATATTGACATAATTCATTCATTGGCTTCTGATATAATACTTGGGATGCCTTGATTGCCAGGATACAAATCGTTTATTATAAAGTTATAAAATAGTGTAGCTAATTTTAAACGGCTTTATGAATGTGTATTGTAAAGTCTAGCATAGTCCCAACATATGTTATACCCCTTGCTAATCGATTAATAATAAAACAAATAATTATCTAAGCTACGGATTTCCCCTTAGCCAGAATGAAAGCGTTCGATCTGCGGCTTCTACAGGGTATCACTGCGCACTACCCATTACGTAGCGCATTTTTTGCTACCTTTGCGTCCGCCGTGTCCTGACGTTTGGCAATCTACTTCGGCGGATCAGTTGCCCCAGGATTCAAAGGACGAGGTCGGCGGCAGGACGTTGCTTAAGTGGCTTCTGCTTGGCCTCCGTCCATGTCAAAATCTATCTCATTGGCTGTGCCAACTTTTCGACTGCGAGCCCGAACTCTTTCGCTTGCATTTCAATGCAACTACGCCCTCGACCACGCCCCCAATTCTGTCAAAGTTTTATCTACGATGTTGCCTTGCACAATATACGTATATTTGTACTCATTTTTTTGGGCTTCCCTCGCTTTTTGTGTGAAATTTCGTTGTTATTATGTGTGTGCTTGCTTATAAATCATAAATACATATTTTACGAGGTCGTTTGTGGTTGGAACTCACATTTCATTTGAAATAATTTGTGGCATATTGGCAATTATTCATTCTGTTCTTTATTTTTTTGCCTGCCATACATCTCAGTCCTTTCTCGGAACGGCTTAAGAGCGTCGGCAAATTGTTGTGATGTGGATTTCGTCCTGGATTTGGCTTGGCTTTATCTTTCGTCCTGCCAGAATGCTGCTGGTGACATAGCACAAAGGTGGGGCATCTGGGGGCTATCTGGGATAGGTAACAACTGTGCCCTGCTCCACGGGGCGGGGTTAATGGGGCATCGAGGCAGAAGTTGATTTAGTGCCTCAGTCGTTGATAAGCCGCGCGGCCTGCCTCTTCCACGTAGCCATCATAATAACTGCTATAGGGAAATTGAGTTACGGCCAATACAAGCGGAAATGTCTAAGGACGCAGAGATGAAGATATTTGTTTTCGGGGATGTAACTGCCAGCGAAAATAATTTCTGTAGCAAAGAAATGGATAAAAGTGCACAGACAATCATTTAAGAAGTTTACTTTAAGATTTGAAGGGAACAATCTATCAAGAACTTAGTGCATTTGCATATTTAAAGCAATACAAGTAAACTTACATATTACATTTTCTTAGTAAAAAAAACCAATCAAAAATGACATATTGATGATTATCGACAGCCCATGCAACATTGGGTGTCATTGCCAATTGAGGAGTGAACGAATAGAGATTAACTATCATTACAAATTTGACTCGATTAACCTTTTCAATTTAACACACACACTCGGGGAAATACAAAACGAGTCATCGGGTTTACAAGAAGCCAAATCAAAAGGCTAAAGGGATCGCCCAAAGGGGCGTGTCATGCACTAAACCCCTCTTTATCTAAACCGTTATCGGTTTCTCCTTCTCTTTCCGGTTCCCTTGCAACACTGAAGAAAAAAGTAGTAAGTCCATTATTGTTAAACGTTTTAAAGCACTGAAAAATTCATATTCTGTGATATAAAATGGCATATGTTGTCCAATTAAATACTTCAAGGCTTTACTTTTTCGAACAAATGTTAAAAAATTTGAACAACCCCCACTTTGCTCTCTGTATTTCCTATTGGTCTATGGGGCAGGTGTTAATGTATCTTTCAAATGCTGCCATTGAATTGAATTGAAAGTTAATTTGCCAATTGGTCCCACAGCACCCAGCACAAAAGGGGGTGCTGAATACAGGGGTGGAAAGAGGTGGGGCTTGGGAGATTGAAGGAGGGGTAGCTGCAAGCTTGCATTTTCAACAAGTTGTGCAAAGTGTGATTAAATGTTTTGTGTGCTGCAGCTTTCAGCTTTTGTTGCGTGTTTTTAGTGCCACCCCTCAAACAAAGGGGCGCTGGCAGGGGGTAGTTTCAGGGGGCTTTAGTGGGCTGGAGTGCACATGACATTAGGCAACACTGTCCCACTGGCGGGGACATTTTCAAAATGTGCTGCCACAGACAAAGCCTTCGAGCCCCCTCGCATTCATCGTGCTTCCTTTTTCTGCTGAGTTGCTAAAAAACTTCTTTTCAGCAAACGTTCTGTGGTTGGAAGAGGGGATTGGGTGGGCTCGGGTGTTGTGTTTGCCACAAACAAGCAACAAGGAGTCCGTCGAGAGAGGGGGAGGGGGCGGTGGGTATGGGCGGGAGCCACAACATCCCCAATGAAAGTGAAAAAAATCTGTTTGCATATTACATAGCATAGATGCTGGGGATGCTGGAGGAGGACAGTGGGCCGCAGGACCTTCCTTTCGAGAATCGCTCGTCCTGCCACCGAATGCAGCTTCCAGCTGCGCACGCTAGGTGTCGCCCGCGTAGGAAGGCAAGGCACAAGGCGTTCGAGCATCTTCAAAGTTGAAGTAATGCGGCCTCAAGTGGCAACCACCAAACGGGGCAGGCTCCCTCGCGATCTCCAACACTGCCCCTTCTTAGAACTCCTACACTCAGAAAATTATTTATAGAAATAAGTTTTTTCGGACATTCCAAGAATCAGGACGTTCCTTTAATAAATCAAAATGTATGAATTATCCTTAGAACTTTCGATAGAGATGATTTATGTAATTTTTGTTTATACTATTAGTTTAAAAAAAAGCACATTGGTCTATTTAATCACAACTACTTATTTTGAAGAACTCTAGGCTGGCTTTGAGCATTTTTTTTGTAGTGCACTTAGGCCGCCTGCCGCCATTTAAAATTGCTTGTCCTCACCTGAGTTTGGGTGTGTGGGCGTGTGTATCTGTGTGTGTTATGTTTGAATGAACGCCTGCGTCTTTTATCTTTTCATAAATTTTCCTGCTTTTGTGCCGCTTTCTCTGGCGTTTTTCCCAACCATCCACTCCGAATGCCCCTGCGTTTCGCCAGCCGCCCCGCTGCTGCTGGCACTTACAATCACTTTTATTTCGCGTCGCTTTCTGCGACTTTCCTTCGGCGAGTTTCCCAAGTTTTCTGCAGTCAGGCCCACAACAATTTTTAATGCTTACAAAATTTGAATTGAATTTGCCAACAGCAAAAGGATGCTCTGCAAACTGCCGGCTCTCCGCTTTCCTTGCTGTTTATGTGCTTTCCTTTTTTCCACTTTCCGTACTCCCTTTTCCCCAATTTGCATCCGCCGGCTGCCTTCAATTTGAGGACAACTTCAGCTTCAAATTCAACTTCAGATACGGCATCTTGCCGTGCCATGCCACCTGCCTTTGAGCCAGCTTTCGGCATCCTTTTTGCCTAGTTTCACGCTTTGGTTTTTCTTAATCGCTTAACCCATCTGCACACACATACAAGGACAGTGGGAAAATGGTAATCCAACTTGGAGAAATACAAATCCTTAAAGCTGAAATATGTTTTTATCCGTAGCATGTAAGATATAAGATAAATCTATAATAAAAAGTTATAAAGATATAGATCTAATAAGATATCTAATAAAATATTATTCCCAAAAATGTGCTGTTTGATATATTATATCAATATCTAATTGATTAATTTGAAATAGTTTGTGTGCTTTAAAAAGGGTTTCTTATTAAACGACTTAAGAAAATTTAATAGTCCTTTAAATTTTCTATGGCGCATTAGTGATTTTTCCTATGCTAGAACGTATAGCCACAATATGACGTAACAATGCCCAAACGACCAAGTGCAATGTAACTCTCAGTAATTGGAGTAGCATAGGATTTTGGGGCGGGGGAGATGCAAATGTGCATTTAATTCGTGCGAAAATTGTGGCACGGAAGGGTCGTCGAGGCGAGGAGGGGGGCGTGACACGGGGTGGTGCTGAGGTGGCAAAGGCAAGCTGCGAGCTGGATGATGGATGGAGTTGCAAAAGCTTTTGATTTATATTGCCATCGTCTGGCAAGGCCATAAATATATGCTGCTTGTTGATTATGCATTGGACGCACCGAAAACCTTTTAGTTTGTGGTATGCACATGTATGTGATCCTTGCTTGCGTGTGTGCAAACCGATGTGCGTGTGTGTGTGTGTGTGTCTGAGTGTGTGTGGCAAGGTTGTGGTTCCAGTTCCAGTTCCGGATATTGTGGTAAACAACTGGAGGAAATGCTGTCGAAGCTCGGGCAGGGAATCAATTAGAAAGACCAAAAGCAAGCATTCCAAATAAAACCCTAAGAAATCGATAAACTCGGCTTAACCACTCGAAAACAGATTAAAGATCAGAAACACGTTGAAAAGGGTTTAATTTTGGCTAAAAAGATTGCAGATGGCTGGCGATTACATTTAAGCAGCAATTATTCAAATTGAAAGCAAATGAATTGTGAAAAGTTGGTTAAAACAAGCAAGCTTAACGATGCCACTTCAATGAATATTAGTGGGATTCAAAAAATTACATCAATCAAAGGCTTGCCTTCAGGACTCATAGAGTATTTTTATATTTGACTAAATTGGCTAAACTAAATTTGGTTTAAGCTGTCAAATTTATATTTTTAAGCCAGTTTACAAACCGATCTTTATAATGCCAACCAAATTGAGTCACCCATAAGCAAGTTATTTAAGAAGCCTTGTTCCGAATTCAAATTTTTTCATTTTGAAAGTTTGTCTGGCCATCTAATGGATTGGCGGCTGCTCTTTCACATCCCCAAAATTATCCGCTTCTCGCCACAAGCATTCATCATAACCATTCAAAGTTGCTCAATCCTTTGCCATATCCATTTCAAAAATATGAAACTTTTTCATTGCCAACTTTAAAGGGTCGGGCTCGCATCATCATTTAAGCATTTCCAATGCCAACTTCTCCACCTCTCCTCTACTGTTTTTTTTTGCGTGTGACCATGGTTGTGTGTGAGTGGGTTTCAGTGTGGCTGTGTGTGTGCCTGGGCGAGGGGCTATTTTGCAACTCTCTTTTATATAGACCACAAATGCCGCACTTACGTAATACATCACAAAATGTCCAAACGAGGTAAAAGGATTTGCAGGTGCCCAGAACTGCTGGCTGCCTCCGCACTGTTCTCCATATTTTTGTAAGCCAAAATGCAGCTTAACATATCAGCGCCAACGAACGATGCCAAGCGAAACGAAACGAAAGGAAGCAAAGTGAAGCGCTGACCGTGCTCCATTCCGCAGCTTCCACCCTCGAATTTCACTCCTCTACGCGGCCTAAAGCACCTGCCAGGCGTTCCAAAAGAGGGTGGGGGATGGCTGGTGGGTAGGTCGAAACCTTGCCGGGCTAACGTGTTAGCTCACACAAACATAGACTCGGAGGCTGCTGCGGTAATTAATGCAGCGCGTTTGCGAAAATGCGAATACATTTCGCCAGCTACGTACATTTTCAAGGTATGCCCTGGCTAAAGACAGTGGATCGAAGCCACAAAACTATTGGCTATAAAGTGGCTAAGAAATATTTAAAAAAAAATTGGTAAGACGTGCTCAAAAGATGGGAAAGCATATGAAATACTTTGCTACTATTGAGCTTATGCAAGCAATTTGGGTAATCAAAATTAAACTTTCTTGCACTTGCAATGCTTAAATATCAAAACGTTTTAGATAAATGCGGTTTTAAGATTTTTATATATAAAATGCGTGCCGCAATGAATCAATATGAATTCATCGAATACTTCAACCGAGAACAATGCATGTTTAATAAATTTTGATTTTAGTATAAATACCAATGGAGGCATTCCAAAGCCCCCCTAAAATGTCCACCCACAAATAACTTATGGGCGAATCGAACTACCTCCCCCACCGAAGGAAAATTTCCCCTAAAAATCGAATTTCATTTTCATTTCCATCTTCGAACGCATAACAAAAATACTTGCGCAAACTTTTTGAATATTTTAACTAAATTACTGTGCCTGCGAAGCGAAGTTAACTTGAGCGAAGGCGATGGTACTGGTAACACTGGTTCCACTGTGGAAATTGCAGGATATGCGAAAGGGGCGGCAGGTCAGAGCAGGGGGCGTGGCACGGGGTTGACACATGGAGACGGTGCAAATGTATTCACGCTGAAACGATTTTGGGTGCACGGCGACACCTTGGTTTGGCGCCCGCTAACTGTAAACACATACATATGCACAATCGCACACTGCCACTCACACTAACACACTCGTACTAGACGCACAACACACACAATCACACACACATTCACACTCACGGCAAGCTGCATGTGTGAAAAGTTCCACGTCTCGCGCTGTTTTTGGCGAAAATGCAAACGAAAACAGCTAAAGCGGGGCAAGCAGGAAAATCAGGCGAAATTTTAAATTTGAATATGTTTTTCTTACCCATCTACTTTTCCCACATCCCCCATCCCTGCACCACCCTACGCGCACTATCTTTCCTAGCTGGCTGTCCAACGATCCCGGTTGCCATTTGTCTGCTCGTTTTGTATTTTCCGAATTTTTTACCCATTTTTATTCCCTACCAAAGGGTATTGCAATGGTCTGTAGGTTATTAAGTTGAGATTACAAACAAAGATGCTTAAAAGTATGCAATGCTTTTTTAAGGCTGATGTATCTTATAGTATTATGATATGTTTTGATGAAAATAGGTTGTTTTAATGAAAATAGGTTGTATGTTTATTATATATAAAATTTTATATTATAATTATTTGTTAAATACATATAAATATCAAATAAAAGTTTATTAGGCCAATAATCTTACTCTAGGTTTTTCTGCCCTAGAAGTCATAGATTTCCACAAGAGCATTGCAGAATTCAGTGCCCCAAAAGTAGCCGTTCTCCCCTTTTTTTTGTTTTTTTTTAGTGTGTTTGTCTTACACACTCCCGTTGCTTGTGTTATTTATTTGTTAGTTTTGTGATTCAAATGTATTCCAGACCGCCTCCCCTGCTCACCACACGGCGGCATCTTCTTCAACTGATTCTCTAGTCTATATGTAGCTTGTTTTTCTTTTTCATTCTTCTCCAAGTGCCGCTTATTATGCACATTTTAAATCATCTACGCAGCGACAAAAAGCCATGGAAACGTTGGGTTGGGGAAGAGAAAGGGGAAGGGAGGGGTGGCGAAGGAGCCATTCTGGCAGCAGTTAAATTAAGCACATTTTCATACGATGCAATTCATATCTCTGAGATACAGTAGCTCGCATATTTCCGAGAATAAAATTCCCCTCTGCCACTTTCGAGTCACTTTGACTGCATATTGAAAATAATATATATGTGGGAAAGGAGATTATGAAAAATTGGTTTGGCCACAAAAATTGCTCAAGGCTTATGGCAAGATGAAAAGTGTATGGCATAATCCCCTAAATGCATCTAATTGCTGTCTTTAGGAGCGGAAATAATCTCTGAGTTCCGCACGCATCAGAATAAATATTCAAAGAAATATGATTCGACGGCAAAAGTTTATCCATTATGAAAAGACTGCCATAAATACTGCACTTTAGTCAATGAAATCTATTTTTAATTCCATTTCAAATGATTTAATCAGTACAATTCGTTTTCATCGAAATAGAAAGTATGCTTTAAATAACTTGAAAGTGCTGTTTAAAAGCAGGTAATTCAATTTATATAAAACTACAAGATATTTTCCTAGTTGACTTAAGCAACACTAATTATAGTTAATGATGTTTAGTGCATTTATAACAAGTTCATTATTTTGGCGGATTAATTTAGTTCTTATACATTAAATACAACTTAAATACACTTAAATAAAACTTACACTCAATAAAAGAGGTCGCCTGTTCAATGCTTTTCAGAAGAATCTTCAAATACATGCAAGTAAAATAAAAAAAATTTTAACGGAGAATAAAATACGAGTAATAAATAAACCAGGTTGTGTCGATCAAAAGTATTTGCACTTTATGTAAACACATTTTGTGGCTATAAACATTTTCATTGCTTTAATTTTGTCGGACACGCAACTTCCTTGCTGTCTTCCAGGAAATCATAAAAGCATACAAACCTGACCGCAATTGAGCTTTTCAATACTTTTTTATTTCGAGCAAACACACTTCACCTGCCACACGGTTGCAGTTTGCAGTGGCATTACGGTAATTACGGGACAAATGTCAGGCAGTATTCTACCGATTTCCGCTCTAACTAACAACCATTGATTGCAGTTATTGTTGCTGCACTTTGATTGGACCCCCCACTCCTCCCACCTACACCCCTCACCCCTTCCGTTTCCCATTTTCCGATTTCCCAGCCTGTAAACTCGGATTACTGCTGGTTGTTTTGTTCGCCCACGTTTGAGCCAATTATCATAAGAAATAATTTATAGACCCAGTGCTGCGTGACAAACGAATAAAAAATGCACTTCAACTTTGATATTTTTACCTTGGAACTGTTTCCAAGTTGCCCCCAAGTACGTGTGTGTGTGTGTGTATGTTTGTATGCGTATCTAGCTGCGAGTGTGTTTGTGTGCCGTGCCCTAATGCATGCCAAATGGCTATGGGCATCAATAAAGCGTACGTCACTCTAATTGCACATGCCCCCATGTACTGCACAAAATTTGAAATGGGTCTCTAAAAAACCTAAAACAAACGGTAGACATCAATGAATAAAAGAAGCTTCGTCAGTATTTATATTTACAATTTAGAAATATGCGAGGATTTATTGGCTTTCATTTAGGATCGTAAAAAAATCGAGGTGTATATGGAAGGTTAATCTAATCCAATTGAAATGATATTATATATATTATTATATTATATTACATATAATATCTTGCAATTTAAAATATTTTGTAACTATTAATAAGCTATTAATAATAATTGTTGTATTAAGTATTCAGAGCATCATCAGACACATATAGTGTATACGCTTACACATAACATTACTAACTAAAATTTTCCCACAATCTAGACTAGTTTTTCGGGCAGTGCAGACAGACTGGACACACATTGCAGTTACACTTTGCTTTTTCGCAAGCTCCCTCTCGTTCTCGGCCTTTGTATGCAGTCAAAAGGGGATTGGGAGGGGGGGGGGGGGGGATGAGATGGAAAGCGGGTGTAGAAGGGTGGCTGGCGATGGATCCACGATTGGGGGTATTGAGGGGCGGTGCTGGCTGGAACGGGGTGAACTGTAATGCCATTAGCTGGCAGCGGCGCGCAAAGCCATTTGAAAGTTCAACACGTTCAAAGGTCCCAACATGCTTCACACTCTTTCAGACTCGTTCACCCATTTTTATGGCCATCTCTTTCTGCTGCTCCTTCGGATCGTCCTGCTGCTCCTGCTAGTCCTTATACTCCTGGCACTCCGGCTCCTGCTGGCCACCGTGTCTCTTCGACTCGTTCACTTGTGTCTTGGCCGTGTCCTTTTTGCGCAACTTTCACTGTTTATTCTGCTAAAAGCGCTGGCCAACACTCATGCACTCGAAGGACTTACCAACACACATAAGTCTGTGCAGTGCACGCGGAAAAATACTGAACTAACATTTTCTAATCCTCTGCTTAATAAAGGCTTAATTGTTAGAATGATAATAAAAGTGTTAAATAATTGGTATGTATAATAGTATAATACTGCTTTTTGCACTTAAAGGTGTTCGACAGCGTGCCTTTTAAAAAACTTCTTTAAAAAATCAGCTGCAAGCGAAATAAATGTTGAAAAATTTATAAGAACCTAACAAAAACTTGATATAATTTTTTCTATGGTTTCAGGGTTATTTTTAAATTACACGGCAAAAACTGTGTCCGAAAATAAAGGGATTTTTTCAACGTGTACGTATGGGCGGTAAATGTGGGCGTGGGGCAGACACTCAGACTTGAAAAACAAATACAAAAAACTCAAACCGAAACGCAGCTGCACAAGCAACTGCCACTGCCTCTTTTAATTGACTTTTTATGCGCTCAGCCCGCTCTGCCTTTCCTCCCGAAGCAGTTGAATTTAACGCGCTTTAAGTTCGCCAATTGCATTCGTGCCAGTCTGCGCCCTTTTGCCAATTTCCATTGCCTATCCACAGGCGCTCAGCCACTGTGACACTTTGCAAGCCATTAAGCATTTTCATTACCTGCCTGCTGCTTTGCATTTTGATAGTCCCTAACCTTAGTATCGTCATTGTCGTAAGGCCAGCCCATCCCGCTTCCGCCCAGCCCCGCCCACCGTTGGCAGGACCTTCTCGGCCGCCCCCATTTGCCATCCTTGCACTGTGCCGTGTTTTGTTTACGTGTGCGCTATTAATTGCCTGAGCGTCCGAAATGCAAATTGCAAATGCAAGTGCAACTGCAACGGGAATTGCAGGCTCACTGCAAAAATATTGTGTAAATGAAATCAGCTAGAGATCTATCTATTTTGTCAGTGAACAGATTTTTAAGCCATTAGAATAATTTATATTTTTATTGAGCTTAATATATTAATGTTAATTATCCTGCCATATAGTTTATAATACTTTAAGTAGTTTGTTTCCAGTGCAACTGCATTGGTAAGCCTTACTACTTCTGAGGCAGATGGGGGGCAGATCAGTTAGTGGCTTTGTGCCCGGGGACAATGTGAATTATTGTCCTGGTTTGCATATTATGCCCAAGTTGCGTTGCCTTTCGTTTCGTTTGGTGGGTAATTAAAACGCTTAAAGACGCATCAGTGCGTGACAAATCTAGCTTTTCACTTTTCCCTGGCCTGGAGTTGGGAAAATCTGGCCAAAACTGGCAGTGGAAGTGGAAGTGCAGTCAAGTGGCTAAGTAGCCTGGGCCGTGTCCATTGTTTGCCTGCTGCGGAGCTAAGTTTCTTATACGTCTTTGGCTTTATTCAAGTTTACTTTCAGCCTGTTGAAAATAGGGCCCAAACGAATGGGATTTCATTCGGAGGCTTCCTTTCTTTGGCAACCGAGTGGTTTGAAAATGCTACAGAGCTGGCTTTTTGTTGAACTTTTAACTGGAAATCATTGCTTCTGTCAACATTTGTTTGGCTGCTTTTTTAATCAATATAATGTTAACAGCTATAAATCAGAATGCGCACAATCTGTTGCCACTGAAATTAGCTTTTTTACAATTTTACACTCGATGTTTGTGGACTATGTACAAAAAAATGGGGATGTTTTCATCATGAGCTGCGGTTCAATATTATTTTTTGTTCAGTTATTAAATAAAATAATGTTTGCTTGAGATATAATCTTGAATCAACAAATTGTGATATAGTTTAGCTAGGAGGCCTTTTGATATAGTTATAAATTAATTCTTTAGTACAACTGTCGGTTTTGTGTAATTTTAAATTTTAATAAATATGCAGCGCAATATGAAAGAGTCCATCTGGTGAAAATGTCTTCAACCACTTCTTATTGATTTCCATAGAGTTTTGAGTGGCCATCGAGCACACCACTCCATGCCATCTATCCACTGCATTCATCCCATCTTGTCTTGTCATTGTTATGGTCGACTTTTCCGCCCCATTCCACCTCCTCTTGATTTTTCCCGGCCGCCTGTCGTCTGGGCCACTCGAAACTCTGCACAATTCATTCAAGTAAATTCTTATAAAAGAGTTGAAGTTGTGTGGCCAAGAGAAGCAACATCAGCTGCTTCGATTCTGTCTGCGCCAGTGGCAAACACTTGACCAACCCGATGATGGAGAGCTGCATAGCCCACGATGCTGTTGGTGTTCTGAAAAACTGTTGAATTACCATGCCGTGTAGCCGC
This sequence comes from Drosophila sechellia, assembly GCF_004382195.2. Classification (NCBI taxonomy): domain Eukaryota; kingdom Metazoa; phylum Arthropoda; class Insecta; order Diptera; family Drosophilidae; genus Drosophila; species Drosophila sechellia. The sequence goes on along the minus strand of NC_045951.1, from coordinate 16,770,025 downwards.
CACTAGATAGCCAGCACAAGATTCTGGGCAATTAGTGGACACAACCCCGGGAATTTGTCGCAAATCTAAAAAGCCAAAAAATGACTTAATAGCCAAAAGTTGGGCATGCGACAAAGTAAGCGTTCGTGCGTGGCATCAACGTGAAATGCCACCCAGTGGCGGGAGAGGGGGTGAGGTTCGGGGTTGGGGGTTTGGATATTTGCGGCTCATATGAGTGACGCAGCCAGGCTGACTTGTCGTCACCGAAAAAGGGCGGTTCTGGGATCTGGCTGCGAAAATTCAGGAAGCAGGCAGCGCGTGCCGTTGGGAAACTTGCCAGCCATTCAGCCAGCCACATAGTCAGCCAACGCCAAAAGCCGGGCCAACAAGAACCGCTCGCCAGTTAGCCAGGCCGCAAGAGAATGCGTGCCTGTGGACAAAACATGTCAGCAGCCTCGTCGCCGTTCACATCTATATATATATAGTATATATATCTAGAGTATGTGCACTTGCCTTAATTCATAACGCTCTATGAATGAAGTGAAGTGTGTCAGGCCCGCGAGTGCAAACTTCGTTGAGTCTAAAGCAAATGCTCAGCTGGCAATTATAATTTCCCATTTCGTCGCTGTTAAAAATATGATTCAATTTGTTCTGCCTGCCCCGGCGAACGAGGCGAGAAAGAAATATACTTCATAATTTTTTGTTCCGAGCAAACCAAGGGATATTTCAGGGGGGATAAGTTGGGGCAAGTTGTAAAATCTTAACTGAAAACGTAGAAACATTTAAAAATAAATGCTAAAGGAATAGAAAGTGATGAAGTATTACTGAATGATAAAAACATTATTATACAATTGTTAAAAATATTAACACTTTATATAACACCTATATAACCTATTCATCTTATTACGCCTTATATAGCCATAGTAGTTTTCCTGTGCCCAATTAATGCTAATTTTACAGGGTACCACTAGTACTGCTCTTCGACTTCGATTTTGTATCAACTTTTCCATTTGCTCTCGACGAAAATCCGAGCAACAAATGCGGCATTAAAATTGATTCGCTTACCCACATCGCTGGGGAATGGGAGAAACAATTGGGGGATGTGCTAGAGGGATGGAGAGTACATTGCAGAGTGGGACGGGGAGAGATTCCGAAAGAGATAGCAAAACCCTCGACTGATGGCTGTCTGGGCTGATTAGACTTAGAGACGAGGATAGACGACGGCGTGTAAATGGCGCCTGGCAAAAGGTGTTGATGATGATGTACATAAAGTGCCGCTGGCTGAAATGTCAGGGGATCAGGGGGCGTTGGGGAACTGGCTAAAACTTGTCGCCGCGCACGGAAGCACAAAAATTGAATTGACATGACCGTCGGTTGTCCCTTCTCCAGCTCCCAACTCTCCTGCTCCCGATGGCCCGCATCCTTGTGCTCCAGCTTCTGCTCCTGCTCCGGCTCCTCCTCCTGCAAAGAATCCCCAGAAACTGACAACAGTTTATGTTGGGTACGACAGTTCGGAGCACGCTTCATAAAATTCATTTCCGCGCCGCCGTTGCCGCCGCTCCTGCTGCTGCAAAAGTGATTAAAATTATAATTAAACTGTGATGGTTGTTCCTCCATCTCTCTTTCCGAACATCTCCTGCTCTGTCATGCACAGAGAAAATAAGTATCTACGATACAAAACAAGTATTTCATAAGTTCACAAATTATACTGGGTATAGGAATCAAAAGTCTTAAACTTGAATGTATTTAAATGAAAAATGCAGCAAGAACATTCAAGAGGTTTTAATTAATTAAAATATTCGATGCAGCTTAATTACACTCGAAGTTGTTAGCTTTTAATAAACGAACTTCCCATTTGAGATAGTTATTTTAACCTCAGTGTGAAAACTCTCAATTTCTCTGTTGTGCAGACAGCCCGAGGAACATTCAATTTAAACTAAGCCAAACTCTCAAGTACACGTGGTGTATGAGCAATGTCCAAAGGGGAGCCCAAAGGAGGGGAACTTTGGCAGGGAGGCGTTTTATGCATTCAACATCCTATCCTGCAGTCTGTCCATGCATTCAACGGTTCATTGGTTGCTATAAATATATAATACGTGACAAATACGTGTGAGTTCTTTTCAATCCGATTCTGCCACCCTCTGCCACACCTCCCATCACACCCACCCCTTCCTCACACACTGAAAACGTGTGTAGAGCGTACAAATGTATGTACAAATCCTTGCCAGAACATTCGCCATTCCTCGCAAAAAAAAGAGTAGAAAAGGAGGAAAAAAATGGTTAGCAATAAAAGTGTTCAGCGTACTGTTGCATGTGGTGGGGCTGGTGGAAGGGGCTGGCGAATTTTCAGCACAGGTTGAGTCCAAGATGGAACGCACTTGTTGATTGGCACTCAATGTTGCGTCTTAAAGGATTGATGTACTGCCGCTGGAGGACGGGCATACTCGTAGGAGGGCCCTCGCAGATAGAGAATGTGGGGTACAAATGGCGGTAGTTGCCCGTGGCAACCACTGCCGCGATGCACGTGCTCTGCCTGCAACCTGCCACCTCCACATTGCCACCGTGGTGCAAGGAGGCTACCATCACATTTTCTGGGCAGGTCGTCACAGAAATTCGATGTCGAATAAGTGGGAATTTTTAGTGGCTACCATGAATATTTTCGGGGGCAGGAATACATACTAACACGATGGGTAAGTTAAGCGATAAAGGGTTATTGTGAATATTATTGGCTGATAAGATAGATGCACTAACTTTAATAGTCACGTAATCGTTTTTAATATCGTTTCTTAATATCTAAACACAAAACATTTTATTTTGAAATTGATGTGACTTAATTGTTCTGTAAAACAAAAAACATCAAATTTTGGTAGTCGAATTATTTACGATAGATTTCAGTAGCAGAATCGTAATGATTTTCTCGTGGTCAGGTTTCCAAAACCTGTATAAACACGAAAAGGTGTAAGCTTTCGATTTTAACCCCTTGACCCCTAGCTGAAACCTTTGCGAAGGGCATGCCCGTAGTTTCCATAGTTTCTGGACTGAAGTCATCAATCCATCCGTGCACCCATCCATGCGTTCCCTCTTGCCCCCGAGTCTTGCCCCCGGAGTCCTGCCCCCTGTCATCCATACATCCATACATCCATCCATCTATCCATCGGCAATAAGCTCGAGCAATGAGCGCGCTTATTCCATTTGCTTAGACATGAACAAACGGGGAAATAAATCCGGAGGAGGACCCAATCCCAATCCCAGTCCCAGACGAACAGATCAAAGGGGAGTGTAGGAGGGTCGGTGGGCTGGCGGGCTGGAAAAGCGCAAAAAAGGAAACGGAAATTGAAAATCTGAAGCTTTTGGAGAGCGAGTGAGCTGTGAATCCTATTTCAAGTGCAATCTTCAGTCGCAGGTTGAAAGTAATTCAATAGTTGGCGGCTCTGCGGGGGCTGAGGATGGCGCCCCTCCTCCAGCCGTCCTCAGCTGCTCATGCCGAGGATTCCCCTTCTAAAGCTGGATCCTGCTGCTCCTGGCATTGAATGGCAATCGAGAGTGGCACGTAATGCCAACAATTGCACACCAATGCAAACACAGACGATGGGGCTGGAATAGGACGAAGGATAGTGGTGGGATTGTAATGCGCCCGGGGGGGAGGAGGCCCTGGAAAATGCGAATGGTCCTGGGCGGGGGAGCTGGGCAAAATGAGGGGCCAGCTCATTGGTTGCATGTTGCACATTGCACGTTGCACGTGTGTAGATAACGTTTACTGTTGCGTCAGCAGCTGCTTAGGGCTTAGGTGGCTCCTACTGCTCAACCACTCAGCCCGGGAGCACCCTTTACGCCCCCTCCGAGTCCCATCAGCCCCACCAGACCCACCAGTTTCCCATGCGTGCACGAAATTCATTTATGTGCACGCAAATCCCTAATCCCTAGTTCTTGCTGCCCGTTTGTCTCTCGTCCCGGAATCCGCAATCCTCGCAGCGAGGATGCGACACCGACAACGATGCCGACAACATTTGCGGAAATGACTTTTGAGCGGTTCCTCCACGGCATCTGCCACCGACGCAGCCACAGTCGCTGCTACCGCTTTCCCTACAGAGAAAGAAATTAAACGGGTAATTAAGTCAGTAAGTCAGTGCCGCACACTCATATTAATTTGTTGTAAAAATTCGAATCGATTTAAAATAACCGTTTAAAATTTAATTATCTACAAAGAATGTCTTAATGTTAAGTATCAATCAGCTATCCAAATTGGTGATACAATTGGAACTTTCAAAAATTATCTATCTATAATTACTGAAATCTGCAAGTAGCACCCATAATTTCTTTTTGTGTACCCTTCAACCCCTTTGTGCGGGCTTAGTAACAAAATTAAAGTTGCGCCTGCCACCGGTTCGTCGTCGCTGGCTCACCCGTGCATCCTGCACCCTTTTCGGCGGATAGTTGATGGCTCCTCGCTGTCCTTGTCGTTCGCGCTGTCCTGGCTCCCCAGGACCTGCTCGATATCCTCACCTCACGCACCTGGCGACGCATCATCCACCGCCTGCGCCCGACACAAGATTGATGTAGCATTCATTTGATGCGGATTAGTATTTTATAGCTGCACTTCACTGCCACGTGGGGCAAGCAACGCACGAAAAGCGAGTGGATCCTGCACTGTTCCTGCTTCGTTTTTATCCTTGGCCAAGAGTCTTGTTCTTTGCCATCGTTTTCCTTTGAAAGGGTTATCCAGTTTCAAAGAATATTTCGTACCTATTAAATATTTTGTTCTGGATATATCTGTGATATATTCTGGACTTTGATATAGCACTAAACTTTTAAAAACTTAAGACTTTTATAAACTTTACTCCAAATTCAAATATAAAGTAAAACATGGCAATTAGCTTGGCGGAGATAACCACCGAATTCTGAGGGTGGTGCGTTGTTCGGCCTTTGAAGGCAAGTTTAACCTCCGACCCCTGCTGCTGCTCCTGTTTCGCATTTTTTGTTGCTCTCGCATTCCTTGCAATTGATTGCTCCCCCCTTGGCCCACGTCCATGTTCCGTTTGTGTGCTCGTGTGCGTGCCTTGCCCCCTCTGATTGGGGTCAGCTATTGACAGGGATGCAGGGGCGGGGCAAAGCGGGGGTGGCTTGGTGGCCGAGCCCCGGGCTGTTGTTGTTGCTATTGTTGTTTAGCTGCTAAGTTGCTTACTTGATTTGTAGCACAAATTCAATTCAATTGGCTCGCACTTTGGTAATCAATAGCATCTGACCCCAGGATTTGATTTCACTCGGCAACAAAGTTTCCAATACAAATCCAAGAGTTATACATATAATACACGGCTTTTGTGCTGAAATGTATTTGCAGTTCAATATTATAACATCGAATTCGTTCTTATCAATAAGCAACGTATAATCAGAAATTCATGATGCAATACCCGATCTTTCAATCAGGAGAAATACAAACTTTGAAAAAATGTAAAAGTCTGTTGCTTTAAATTTATAAGAAAAAATATTAAATATAGAATAAAATGAATATATAAACTAGAATGTTAGTTTTATTATATCCTTGCGGTATGATGACTGATGGATATATATTAAAGCTCAACTGCAAGGGTCACAAACCCATCGATTTCGCGCCCAATTTCTCTCAGTGTCCTTGGACCGTCAATCATCTTGTTGGACAGTGTAAATCGTTTGCTGCCTGCTCGGTTTGATTTGTGGACTGTGCGTGGGTGGGTATCCGTGAGGTGGCTTTCTATGGCATAACCGCAGGATAGATGGAATGCGAAGGCGAAGTCCTGCCGTCGGCCGACGAAGTCCTTGCTGCAGCAGCGCTGCAAATTAATTAATTTTGACGAGACCAAGGAAATGGCAACCATTTTTCCTGGCTGACTGCCTGTCTGCCTGGAAGCCCCGATGCTCCGAAGCTCCGATGCCCGAGCATCAGCGTCAGCGGCAGCTTTGGCAAATATAAATTGTGTGCCGGGTATGCAAAGGCCGGGCCACGCCCCCCTCAACTAACAGCCCCTAATTCGCATCCCCCCATCACTTGTGATGGCTGCTGATGATGGGTGTGAGTGTAATTACTTGCACACCTGTCGACAGCTACACACATTTACTCACTCATTTAATGGAGCGGCAGGTGGGTCAGATAGTTACACAGCACAAAAAAGAAGTTTTCAAACTGGTTTATTTGAAGTTGTATTAAAATAAACTTAACTTAAACTGTTTGAAACCAAACACAGTCACAATTATTTGCATAATAATTATCTTGCAACTTTTCCAAGTACTTTTTTAAATAGTATTTGTTTCAAATGCGTTGTTCTATTTCCCATGGTTTTAATATATATTTGAGCGCTACACACTCTCGTTAATTAAATCTGTAAATTAAATCATGTGAATTTTTCATTGGAATTCTATTTCCAGTGTTTGGTATGACAAAATCAATTATTTCTCTGCCAGCAGCAGCAGCTGCGCCAGTTGGAAACCCCTTCAGTTACAATTTAAAACTATAACTCTGTTTATTTTTCGCTGTGCAAAAAACAGAGGGAGAGGGAGACACAAGTGAGTTGTGGACCCAGCTGACGGGTTAAAGTAATTTCGACCGCTCTACGAAGCCATTAGAAGTCGCCGACTTGCAACTGGCAACTGCCACAATTGCAAATGATTTTCACTTTCAGATCGAAATGAATACTCCACTAGTCAGAGGAGCTGGTGTCCCGTCCCCGTGCCCCGTCTCCCTGGGCACTAGACAGCCTCCCACTGGAGACGGAGGGCATAAATTTCCTGGCCGCACAGACATGCATACATATATACACAGGTATATTTCAACACACCTCCACATCCTGCCACCTATGTTGGGGGCACGAAGGCAGCGCTAAATGTTGCCGCTCTGCCTGATAAATGACCCTTGAACACCTTTAAGTCTTCGCCTGGTTCCCTCGCAATCCCAGAGCCAAAAACTTTGGCCTGACCGCCCTCGAGGCATATAAATTGAAAGCTATTTATCATACACATGCCACACACACTTTCACCCAGGAAAAGTGAGCTCGCTGCGCCTGTGTGTGTGTGCGTGCGTATGTTAACTAAGTTCTTGGTTGCGCTTGGTTAGGCCCAGGATTCGCTCTCGATTCGTCTCGGGGAAAAATTCTGGAGGAGCAAGAGGCGCGGAGTGAGCTACTGGAGCAACTGGAGAAAATTGATCAGTGGGATTATACTCATTAAAGGGAAAATTGCTGTATTCAAAGTGGCCCTCATCTTCCTTGGCTTAATATAAAATTATTAAAAATAATTGAAGTAAAAGTAGCTATGGTAGAGAACTAAAAATTATCTGAACTAAGCTACGCTTCTTGATTTCCCAAAGGATTGTGGCTATTTTTATCCCTTTTCATCACTGACACTGCCAATAACTCATTTTCATCACGTTTACTTCAAAGATAATTCCCCATTTGGTCACATTCTGCACGAGGAAACCTTGATGCCCCACTTCATCATGGTCATGTCAGAAACAAAAGCCCAAAAACACTTATTACCTCCAAATGGGGACGCTTCATTTCCGGCCACACTTCAAGCTAGATGCCTCTGAAGGATTCCTTTCTGGGCCTGTGCCTGTGCCTGGGCTCCTTTTTCATTTTCATTTCGCTTTTCATTTTTATTTTTGGGTTTGCCTGGCGTTTTTACATTTCATGTTTTCCTTTTTTTTTATTAACTCAAGCATTTCACTGTACATTTAATGCAACACTGAGCCGCATAAATTGCCACTGGCCTCGGCTCGTTTCTTGGCATGCGCCAGCTGCTCCAGCTCCATCTCCTCCTGCACTCTCCATCTAGCATCCCAATCTCTATTAGTCTCATATGTGCCATAAAAAATTCGCATAATCGTAGAGAGCTTGCAGCTCCTCCTCGGCCTCCATCGCTGTCTCTTGTCGTTTGTCTCGCTGGTGAATCCGTATCCGCAGAATCGTTTTCGTCTGCCATCCGCTCGAAATGGCAGCTGGATGCAATCCAAGGCCATTGTTTCCCATAGTTAGCCACTGCCATTGCCGCCTGTGGTGCTTCAGAAGTAATTGCACAGCGAAGAAATTGTGGCAATATTGCAGTTGGAAAATGAATGGGTTTCGATACGAACAAGATGTTTAGCTACTTATCAATAAGTAAATTTCATTCTAAGATATTTTATCTATATAAACCTAATTAATTGATATGTTTTCATGTTTGGATTTATAAAATATACATTTAGATTTATAATAAGATTTATAATATATACAATACATATTGTTTAGGTGCAATAACACTTACACACTCTTCTAATTCAAAAACGCTGCCACAGGAAACATATGTGATAATTAGAAGTTCTGTAGCTCGAGTGCTTCGATCATATTATGACAATTTCAGAACTCATTTAAAAGTCACTTCCCGGCCATTACTCCTATATGTCCTGATCCCTACTGTCTTGGTGTTTACCCTCAGCTCTGAGCAGCTTCCAAGCTCATTGGCTTAACTTATTAGCCCAAAACTCCTTGGAGTCTCGAATGTTTCCGGCATCAGTTGGCAAACTTCAAACTGCATTCGCACAGCAGGACCTTTTGCCCGACCAAAAATAGCACAAATGGAAAGCACAACAAATGACAACAGATTTACGGCTACAAAGTCTAATTAGCGATAAAGACTCCTCTAATATTTGTCACTTGAGACCGAAAAATGGCAGTAGCAATTGCGGTGGGGCTTTTGGGAGTTGGCAGTGCGGCGAGAAAATCGAGCCGCAAAACGCTGCCAAATTGCAGCGGAAAGTTGTTGTTTTTCCCGCTGGCAGCCAAAACAGATTTTCCCATTTTGTTTATGAAAAAGGAAGATAACACAACGAAGGGCGGGTGGGTGAAAATTCTCTCGTTTCTTGGGCCAAAAATTTTCATAGACATAGGCGAAAGCGAAGGGGGCGGTGGCGGAGGCGTCGGCTTTTCCAGCAACGGATTAATTGCAAAAGGTGAGCTCTCCTCACACAGAGTGAAGCTTGAGCTTTTCCCGCCCAGCAAGGAGCGGAGGTGAATGGGTTGGCCATTAGGCAATAGATGGGCGGGGCCAACTCAACTCATTTGGCATTTCGAGTGCTTTTTGACTGGTTTTATTGTTGTTTTGGTTTTCGGTTTGCCTTGGCGCGCTGGCTGCCAACAGCGATAAAATAAAATACACAGCAAACGAGCGAAACTCCCAACAAACAAACAAGCAAACTCGGTCTGAAACAGCAGGAGATTATTGTTGGTCTAGATCCAAAAGTCGTTGGTCATAAAAACTTAACGCTCTTGCCATTTTGACCACAAAATGATGCATTATCCCCAGTAACTGGAACTTTCCGGGGACAACCTGGGCCTGATTAGCTCAATTTGACACTAGGGACAGACTTAAAACAAACTATTGGTACTTTATCTACCCCGATATTCTGGCCAAAGTGTGGAGTTGGTAGACAAAGAGGACGAGCGTTCGAAGAAAACTCATTTGCTTACTTGGCCTTATTGAAATTTTATGCAAAAACTCAGAGTCGAATGAAAACTCACGTCATGACTGGGCAATAATTTCATGTCCTGCCTTGCTTTCGCCTCCTTTTCCGGATCCTGTGTAAAATGTTCATCTAAAATTGCCATGGGCCCTCGTGCAATTGCCGTTTCAAAATTTATTTCACTCTGCGTAGCCAAATGAAAATGAAAAAATCGGAAAAAGCACGGCGCGAAAATCGAATATTTCTTACGCTAGCTCGAGAAGTTAAATGAATTCGACATTAATATTGGCACACTATTTAATAAAAATAGAAAATATATATATATATATATACATTTTTTAGAATTTTAAAATGTAAAATTTAATACACCATTTTAAATTGGTTATTTTTTTTTATTTTAGTGAACTTCTTAAGTTTGATGCAATACTTTATTTTGGCCCTTGTATAAAAACTACTTTTTAATTAGTTGAATTTCTTGCATAGAACTTAATCTTAGCTTTTTAAGTTTTCAAAGAAAATCTATTGAATACGTTTCTTTTATCTCGGTACTTGCTCTTTCCCATAATCATAATTTCCTATGTAAAGTTTTTCTTACCCAAGTGCTTAATTTTTATTCAATAATCTTTCCACACTTTTGTCCGTACCCACTACTTCACTTCTGTGTTATTCTTTATCAGCTTCTTATGCTATTCGTAAGACTCTACTCCGAGGATGTACCATATAATAAAGAACCAAAACACTAAGAGGAGAGGAACAGGGAAAAAACGAGCTCGCGTAACAATGAAATTGATACTTTTTTAAATGGAAAACGGCGGGGGAGTTTTCGTTGGAGGGTGGGGGCGGGCTGAATCTGGGGGCTCTGGGGGTGGCTTATGCCTCAAGAGCTGTTTTCTCGTCAAGTGGGGCCGAGTGATGAGAGGGATTGGGCTTGGGGAGGGTGGGAATCATGTGGTACGTGCTGGGAATGCGTGAGAGATTTTTATTTTATTTGGGGGGCTATCGATAAACTTCCGAAAAAATAACGAAAATAAGGCACACGCGCACAAATATATATATGTATTCAAAAAAACAAATGGAAAATGTAATGATTATTAGCTTAGCTAATCCCGCACAAAGTGGACCGAAGTGAGCTATGATCTGTGGCCACTTTTCCCCTGGCCTTCCAAATATTGCGCATACGCCCCGTGGCACATTTGATTGCTCGGCATCAATATTTTCATCTCCCGCTCCTGTTGCTCCTTCTTTTTCAGCTTAGCAAATTAGCAGATGTGCAGAATTTGCATATTTGTTGCTTCCATTCGGCCAGGGATCTTGTTCTCCTCCGCCTTCCAGCCTTTCTCCGGCATTTCTCCGTTGGCATTTCTCTTCCACTGGCTGGCATTTGTTTACCATTTCGATTTGGCACAATTTGTCACTGGCAGGCTGTCATCTTATGGCTTGTTAGTTGGGTTTGTTTGCCTGTTTGCCCAGCCAGCTTATGGACACCAACAAGTGCCCGGGTCGACTTTAAAGGATCTCTCGCCGGCTTTCGGGCTCCCAGGCTCCCAGGCTCTCTGTCTCCGTTTCTGTCGCTGGCCCTGTGTCTCATCTCTGACTGATATGTGGCAGGCTTTGTCGCTGTCGTTTCCCCATTCTAGTTTCTCTTCACACTACGTGCACTGGAAGAAAATATTTGACAAAATTAAGTTGAGGTATTTATAATACATATTATAAATTGAATGAAAAAGGTTAAAAGCTTATACCTGTTGTATATCTGCGTTAGTTGAACTTAACATTGTTTTTTTATCTATACCTCATATATTAAGTTACTGTCATCCTCACAGGATTAACTATAACCTCCTATACTCTTATGCTTACATTGCCTAAGTAAATGCCTCTTATATTGATTAGTGTATGCTATTATAGACTCCTTATCGACGTAAAGGACTCTTCTTTTTTATCAGTGCACTAGTGTGTATGGGCGATGTTGCCTTTTCCTCGACGCCATCGTTTTTGTTTACACAGTTGGTAATGCTGTTGTCCCTGCTGCTCCTGCAGCTCCCATCCTTGGAGCCATTTCCCAAGCCCATTCCGCATCCGTATCGGCATCCCCATCCACATCCACTCAGCTGGTCAACGTGTGGCTGCTTATTGTTGCCATCCTGGTCCACACCCTGCCACTCCGGTTAAGTGTCAATTTGATGCTGCTGCTTTTTCATGTTTCATGTTGCCACCACTTCTGGGCTCCGCTCTGTTCTGCTCACGGTCTGTGCTCAGTTCTGTTTGCCATAAGTGCCACACATTTTGTATAGCAAGTTAAGCCAATCAACTGGGCAGGCGGCCAGCGAGTGTAAACACAAAACTAAATTGCTTGGTAATTAGTATGAAAAATTGCGTGTAACAACAAAAAAAAAAATAAAAGCAGCCAGGGAGAATCCAGCGGGAAACTGAAAAGTGGCCATAAGGAGGATGTATCTTGTTATGGAGTAGGCCAAGCTCGAAGCTTTAAAGAGCTCTCACAACACTTGGTGGTACATCGATACCTTGCTCTTGGTCGTCTGGGAATTCAATTCAATTCAATTGATCGCGCTTGGAAACTAACATTCAGGCATTAAAGAGTATAACAATTATTATTCCTATCACAGCTTCAATTTGTGCTAATTAAATTCATACTTCAAATATCAATTCATATATGTTAAAAAGTGGAATTTTATTTGCGCATGCAAACGTCAAATTAATATTAAATTGAATTTAATTTTAAATATAATTGTTGTTTAAAGTATATGCAGAGTGTTTAATAATAATCGAGCAAGTATATAATATGGCTATTCAATTTAAGAATTAAGGTTCTTGGTGTAACAATTGTTTACATGTGCCATAAAACAGTTTAATTTTGACTTTTCTTTTGTGAAATCGATTTGTGTAACTATTTCGATTTAATGGTTCGTTAGCTTTGACAATTATTTCGGTTTACATTTTTGTGGTAATGAAATGAAATAATTTAATTACTGACCGAAATCGATTTTATACAAAATGTATATTTCAAATATCAGCTCTATTATCGTCCAACGCCTCAAGTAAGTGGCCATTGCCCTCCGGAGGAGTCCACTTTCTAATTATCCGCCCGGTGGAATGTCAAATTTGTAACCTCTAATCTGTCCCTCATCAACATTTCATCAGCTTAAATGTGATTGGACAAATCTATGCCGACTGCGACCCAATCCGACCTGAGATATTCAATTATTGCCGAGGATTCTGGGTTCCTTCTGCAGGACGACCCTCTGCAACCCTTTCGCTGCATTCCAAGTTTTTGGGATAAGCTCGAGCACACTTTCCACTCTGCGCTGCCACAAAACCCACTTCAATTTTTAATGAATCCAATTTCGGGGCTGCTGTTCTGGCTGAGCTGCTGTGCGTTCTTTTTTCCACCCATTTTTGTTGCTTTGCATTAATTTCATAATTTTCTGCTATTAATTATAATAGAATTTTTCAGTCCGTCTCCGTTGCCGTGGCGCCAAAAGTTTTTCCAACGTTTCGTTTGGCTCGGTTTGGTTTGGTTTGGTTTCGTGCGCTCGCTCGCCGTTATTATTATTATTATTATCGGGCACCATCATATGCCCGTAATTAAAACTTATTTCGGGGTTTTTGTGTAGCCAACAAACCAAGAACTTAACTCGCCTTACTCTTGCCAATCAGCGGTAGAGATTTCCTTGGATGGATGGCATGGGATTGGATATTCGGATTTCGGATTTTCGGATTTTCTCGGGCAGAGAAGAGATGGGGGTGGCAACACTTTAATACGTCGAAATCTTGGACGCACGTTCTTAAGTAATGGATTCAATTATAAAGTTAAAATCCTCGGCGGCTTTCCATCTCCTGCCCCTCATCACCGCTTGCTCCGCCTGCTCCACGGGAGCTGCGTCATCGCCATCGCGGCGGCAATCCGACTGGAAATGATTCGCATAAATTCACAATAATTTATAAGGAAATCCTTTAGAGCTCCCCCATCTTTCCGGGCACCGCCTCCCTTTTGGACCGATAGTCGCATTTTGGTTTATTGCGTCGAGCGCTTGACCCTTTTGTTCCTCTATCCCCATCATTGACTCTGTCTCTCTATATAGAAAATATATCATTGAGCATTGAGAGAAACGACTGTAAAGCTCTCTAATCTGAAAGCATTGTGGAATTATTGTAAATAATATTTAAAATAGGTAAGAAACAAATGTTAACACTTTAATCTCTTAGCAGCTTAAGAACAATTAGGGGTTTGTTGTTTAAAAATATATAAGATTATTATAAGCTGGGTGTATATTATTAAGGTAGGTTAATATACCTTTAGAAATATTATTGATTTTAAGAGAATCGAAAACAATACCCTTGATGTTCACAGTGCTCGAGTGAGTGGCGGCATATCTATCTACATACTTCACCTGGCTTTGGTCATCCTTTTGCCCTCTCGGCTGGATGTTACTTTTTAATTTGCTTTCAGTGATTTCCACGACGATTTACCTTGACTGCTGGAAATTTATTCCGCTTGGCTGCATTGGCAACAAAAAGTCCGAGCGCTGAGAAGGAATAGGAAACGAGCTGAGACTTTGCATTCTGTGAGGGACCGAGACCTTTCATCCAGGCTGAGTTCGCCCTGCCGCCGCCGCCGCACTTCCCAAATCAATTGATTCGTATGCGTTCACAGTCGTTCTCGCTCTCCTCGTCGCATATCCTGCGTGGAGGAGCTTCTCTGGGATGGGGTTCGGTGATGGTGATTTGTGCCGTGGAACTTGCTCCACCCAACCAAGCCAAGACCCTCTTGACCCTTTTTGTGCTTGACTTCTCGGCTCTTGTCTCGGTCTTTGTGTCTTCTGGCCCCCTTTTCAGCGAGATTGTTTACGTGGTGGGCGTATTGCGGCCAGGGCTGGACATTAGCATGCTTTTGATGCTGCCCTGGGTCCTGGATCCTGTGTCTTCCAGAGATAACACCACTCCGACCACCCGAAACGTCAGGGCACTTTCTTTCTGGTCCGAAAGTTTTGGCTTTGTGTGCGTGGAAAGTTTTCACCGTCTTTTGTTTAACCAGCGCTTCTTCAACTTGCCTACTTTCTGGCCTTTGTTTTCCATCAAGTTTGGACTTTGATTTTTGACATTCTGTTTAGTTTGGAGTTTACCTTGTGTTGGTGACCCATTGTACGTATTTAAATGACTTGACCCGAACAAAGCCGGATCCAGATACGGAGCACTCGTCTCCTCCACACTCCGGCCATTCATCAATCATTTGGTGCGTTGATTTTAATTTGTGCGTCTCAACTTTGAACGCAGCTCACATAAATTATTCAAAGTTGCCGACTCAGAGGCCCCAACTCCCCGAAAATCGCCAATATCCAATGCAATTATGGTAAGTGCCGTTTCGCAAGTTATAGCAATGCATAAGTCTATGACTTGCCATTGCCATAAATCGCGAACCAATTTGGGGCAAACATTTTCCGTAGATCAGGTGAAAATGTTGACGCTTGTAAACAAGTTTTCCATTCTTGAGCCATTGAGTAGGGTTAAGGGATTCTGCGTGGGGAAGGGATTTTCCAGCGCGGCATAAAGTTTATGCCTCATATTTATTTATCCCAAATCTGAGAGCTTAGTTTCATATGCATGAAGATGTTTACCGCGAAAGTTTCGAAAGGTTCTTGAAACTCCTCTAAGCATATCATAATTAAAACAGTTGCTCCTTATACGGGCACAGATTAGGTTGGCAGATCAAAGGGGATCTTATCTAGGATGGAGTTCCCTGGATTTGTTAGTGAAAGTCTCAAAACTGTTTCAATTATGGTTCTATTGTTACTTGCGTAAGAAAATTTGGCTTATTTCAAGAAATCAAAGACTTTTTGTAAGGATATCATATAAGATTATAATACTAAACTTTTCTTGATTACTATACTTCAAAGCGTTTTTAGGTTTGTGCATTTGTTTCTGTTGTTTTTTTTCAGCAATATGCTTGTCTTTCCTACGATTCGATTGAATTAATATTTCTCTAATTAACTTCACTTCCATTCATTCCAATCATTCGTTACCGTTTTAATAACTGAAAATAATTCTATAGAAAGAAGAATTAAAACAACAACTAAAACATATCATTATCATATAACACTTATTTTTTATCAGATTTCTTAGAGCATTAGAAGTTCGGTTTTTGGTTTCTCGTCCTGCCAACTTGTCCAAATATTATTATTTACGGCTTAGAGCGAAGAGCAAACAGCGACAACTGTTATCCGTGGCCCTCGGGGGGCTGAACCTTAACCCCTTAAAGCCGGCGTAATTCACTAAGCGAAAGGCGGGCCTTTCGCAGGACGAGGACTTCGGGGGGTCAAAGGGGACTGGAACGGAACGGAACGGAACACAACGTGCGTTGTCTTGTCGCAAAGTTTTTAAGACTTGCTTGACCGACCTTTGTCAAAAGTTGTTGGAGCGCATGAAAAATGATGCTACGACCAGGATGTGTTATAACAGGCTCTACTGCTCCATCTAGCCGTCTCTCTCACTGCCTATCGCCCCGTCCCTTTCCGTCCCGCTCTGGGTATCTCTGTTTTCCAGTGAATTGCCATCTCGTTTGCTGTTCTGACAAAATAGCAATTTGCGTTTTCCAACAAAACGATACGCTGTGGGAAAATACGGTTTTTTAATCATTGTGTCTTAATTAAATTCAAAACTCATCGTTTTTTTGGAGCTAGAAAGTTTTGCTTACGTCATTATCGAAAAGAAATTGTATGCTTTGAAAATGTGAAGGTTGCTTTATATTGCAACATCCTATATTGTTTTTCAATGTTTAATGGTAGTCTTGATACAAAGTGTACAAATATATTTATTTAATATTTTCGAAAAAATAATATTATTATTATTTAATCTAATTTAGAGTGCAAGCCTTGTTTAATAAAGTATTAAGTTGTTTGTATGCACTCTTCAATTTAAGATATGTTCAAAGTAGTGTCCTTCTGAATGGTGCGTATATTTGTTACTCATTCATTTTTTACTACCCACTTTTCGCTCAGTGTAGGTCAGGACAGAGCTAAACCGAACGGAACAGAAGCTGAGCTTGAGTTTTTGTTGCGCTGGCTGCCAGTTGCCTCAGTTCGCCTCACAATTGATTGAAATCCCTTTGCGCACACCTTTTTCACCCATTCTGGTTTTGGTTGCTGTTTTGCTGCTGTGTAGGTTTTCCCCGCATTTTCCCAGCCACCACCCCCTATTCCACCATCCCCTTTGGCTCCTAAGCGCACCGCAAAGAGCACACAACTTCCGCTTTCTTTGGCAAAAACAATAGAAAGCACATAAATTTATGGTTTCAGCATTGTGCTTTTGACAACATGTGCGGTGGCCTATTGGGGACCTTTTGGGCCGTCGGTGGGCAGCAGGGGGTTAAGAGCCAACAGAACGTTAAGGGGTTAATATGCCTGCAACCGCAAAACGGATTGCCTTGGGTGGAAAGAATGGGGGGTCCGAGTTTTCTTATAAATAATCCCACTAAATGGATTCGGGATAAATTTGCCTCTATGTGTGTGTATGTGTGTGTGTGTGCGAGTGTGTGTGCGAGTGTGTGTGTGCCTGCTTGAACTAATTACCTGCAAATCCAATTCCTGTTTCTAGATTGAACCTATTTTGTTTATCGCTTATTGTTTTCGCCCCAAACCAAAAATGCAACAATCAAAATTTCCACTCTTGCGTTAGCCCGGTGTGGTAACTTTAATGTTTTTGGCATTTTCTTGCAGCTGTTTCGCTCTGCGGTCCCGCCTCTCCCTCTCCCTCCCACTCACACACTTGCTTCTTTCCTCTTCAAAATTTATGTTTGCTGGCTATGAAAATGAAATGACTGTGGTAAACATTTTAATTAAATCCAAGTTTGGCTTTTGGCCCGTTACAATATATTTCGCTCTTGTCGCTGCTCCTTTCGTCCTCCCTTCCGCTCCGCTCCCCTCCCCTCGCCATCCCTACGTTTTTGTTATGTGTATTTTATTTTATTTTTATTTTTTCACTGCCGTTGGGTAGCAAATAAATTTTAATTTTATTTTTATTTTGGCGCGTTTTAATTTGTTGACCATTTTCATTTTTGTTTCTCTGTATTTTTTCTCTTTTTTGTGTTGCCAGTTTTTTGCTTCTTCACATTTACACATTTATTTTGTTTGCCAGCTTTTCTATTGGCCCTGTTGGCTGCGAGCGGGGATGGGGTGGCGGAAGGCGGGGGGCGTGGCAGGACGCGGGTTTTGGCCGGTCAAGTGACAGTTGGCACTGAGCCTTGCTAAAGAGTTGTGGCGAGAAGCGGTTGAGTGGGGGCTGCAGACAAGCTCGCAAATATGAAATGCAAAACAAACTTTGCAGCTGTCACTCAAAACTGAATGTCGCGTTGGATGACAGAAAGGGGCGGAAGGGGGGTACCCGAAATATAGGGGGGCTGGTGCACTGTGAGAAACGGCAAAGGGGGGCAAAAGTGAGATGTAGCGCACTGATTGACACGTTGATGATGACTTTATGTTGGCATTTCATCGGAAATATGATTTTTGAGGGGAATCAAAGTCATATATAATTTACAAAAATCTAGTAAATTAAGTTCAACCAAAGTTAAGTTCTCAAATTTATCGAATGTTTAGTGCTTACCCTCGGAAATCAAATTGAATTAAGGACACTTTCCTCATGTCGTTATAACGGTAACGAATAAACTGCGAGTTCTCATTTCCGGTGACCCACTCACTCGATCACAGCCATTGAGAGTGGTTTACTCTAACTGGTTTATTTACACCTCAGCTTCAACTAATGGCCAAGTCAGGCCATAGAATAGTGTCGCCCCTGCCCCATCCAAATCCCCACCACCCCTCGCACCTACAACAGGCACATAGAGGTGCAATTGCCCATTAAAACTTAAAGTGTAGCATACTTTGCAGCGCCACATACGCAACGAACGTAACGAAATGGAGCGCAACCCTTTGGCTGCCCCATCAATTTGCATGCCACATACGCACGCACACACACACACACTCGGCCCGGCTTTTCCATTTCCCATTTTCCATCTACCATTGCCCACATCCACGTGCCACTCGAACCGCTGCGCCAGTTGCTGTTGTTATTTATGGTTCCAAAACTGTCATAAGCAAACAAATTGTTTTTATTGTTCATAATTATTGTGCATACTTATGTAAACCACGCGACGCGCTTCGCGTTTTGCATTGCATTGCCCCCACTTGACTGTCTGCCTGCGAGTGGAACCATCCCCACCACAGGCCACCCATTTGCCACCCCATTCCCATGCCCTAACCCTTTCCTTTGCCCACATTACCCATGCACTCTTGGAAAATGTTGCCTAGAATGGAAATAACTTGGATGTGTCTTTTGGACAAACAAACTTAATAGTTTCTGATGCTTCTAGGAATTTGATAAAGTTAGTATGCATAACTAGAAAATTAGTCATATATAGTAAAATGCACTTTAAAAATGCAGCTACAGTCTTATTAAGTTAAAACAATTTGGGAAATTACCAGAAATTTACAGATAAATTTTAGAATTTCTTAAATAACAAGCTAAATATTAAGCTACCTCAAAATACTGTTTTTGGAAAATCTTGTTTCTGACCAGAAAAGATTTGAATAGCAAGAAAAATACCATAATTTTTCAAAAGCCGTTTATTGAGTTTTTGTTTTAAGTGTAGCTTTTTGCATCGTCATAAGGAGCAACTAGTTGCTCTAGCTTTGTTTTTGGTGCGTGTGTGTGTTGGTGGTGTCGCGATTTCTGGGCTGGGGTAGTGGTGCACTGGTGGTGGGACAACTGGTGCTCCCTGGTGCGATTTCTCGCACCACATTTATAGCCGGATCGTCTTGGCCACGCGGCATGAGCGGCAAAATCGTTTGTTTTATTGAATTTTTATTGTAGTTTGAATTTATGACGCCAGCGCCGACACTCGACTGGATTAGGGCTCCGCAGCCAGCAGCCGACGGGCGAAGGATGACTTTATCGGTTTTATTCTGCTTGTTTTTGCTGCATTAAATCGCAGCCAACGAGCCTTGGTATCTGTCGTGTGGCGGTCGCCCCCTTTCCTATCCTTTCCCCGGTCCCGTTTGTCTGGCAATTTTGTTGAAATAACTTCAGTGCTGCGTTTGTGTGCGTACGTGCCGCTGAAGTGCTTCCAGCCGGGCGGAGTCCTGCGCCACCATCCGCCATCCGCCATCCTTCATCCACATCCGCGTCCTCCGGCCGGAGTCAGAGTCAGATTAGCTCGCAAAACCGCAGACAACAGCTGCCGCTGGCAACCAAAGCAGCGAGTCTGAAGTGGTCTGCGTACTTTGTGTGTGCCTACAGTGAGAGAAACAAAAATAAACAATGGTTCAAATTTTATTGTTTATTTTAAAAGCCATTTTATTGCGACAAAGTAACGAAATCAAATGTCCTTTTAGATATTCATAAATTGTAGAAAATTCACAAGCAGTTGTGTATTTACAGTAAATATCTTGTTATTCCTACAGAATCATATTGTACGCTAATCCTTAAACTTGTGTGAAGATATAATGATGCTAGCTTCAAAAAGTCTAAAAAGCAGGAACAAGAATTATAAACAAATCTATACACAAAAAGTTTTTATGTCACCTATAATTTTTCCCAGTGTATTCCGCGAGTATGCATGTGAATAATGTCCAGTTGCGTATGCAAAGGGTGTGGAATGGGGGCTATTTAGGGAGATCCTCGCCCAGGAGTGAGAAGAAGTTTAGGGTCCAACCAGTTTGTTTATTTGGGCATCACGCGAAATTCATTTTCCCTTGTTTTTTATTTTATATTTTTGTTTTCGGTTTATTTTTATTAAGCGCGTAACGAAATTAGTAACTTTAGCGTCGTGATTTTGATGGCCGTACTTGAGTGTAGTAACCCCAGGACATTTCATAAACTGGCTTTGATTGATTATTCACTGCATTCGTTTGTATTCCTTTCAGAGAGCTTACGCGATTACTTCGGACGTTACGGTGATATCTCAGAGGCTATGGTCATGAAGGATCCCACGACGCGCAGATCCAGGTGAGTTGGTCCTTAAGAAGGATTTTGTCCAACTAGGGATGAAATTCTTGATCCTTATCAGGGAATGAACTTTGGTTAATTGTAATGTATTCGAAATATACAGTTTATGGATAGAACGCTTTCTCTTCCTGTAGTTCAATTCAACTGCAGATATAGGATAAATAATAATAGAATATCCACATTTCGATTCGTTGGACTGGAAAAACGTTTACATATTGCTTTGATGCCTTTGAATTTTATTTCATATCCTTCCATGTTCATATCCTTAATGTTTTCATTTTCGCTGCGCATTTTGCCGTGACTTCTGATTTATCAATCAAAAAGTTCTTACCCATTCCAAGCGAAACGTTATCCGCGCTCAAACTGATTTTAATTATTTCCTATTTTCGTGTAATAAATTTGTAACCCGGCAACCTTTTACCTTTCGGCCCGACTGCCGTTGACCCCTTCTATCAGCCATCTGCCAACCCTGTGCGATTGTGCCATCTTTGTTGCCGTTGTTGTTTATGGCCATGCACGGCTGCATCCATTTCCAAATTTGAACAGTTTGGTTAACCGCTAATTGGTTTTCATTTTCATTGATTTTATTTTTTCCTCCGAGTTACTCCTCTACCTAGTACTCCGGCTGTCCTCTTTTCCACTTTTCCTCTGCACACGTGTGTGTGTGTGGGTATTTCCGTGTTGTGTACTTTTGTCGTAACGTTTGTCATTTGTTGCGGTTTCGATCAACTTTCAGTTGGCTGAACGTGGCCAATACCCCTGCAACCCCCGCGCCCAGTTCTGTACTTTGACCTTATTTAAAAATGCTTAACGTAAATTAGCTGGTTTTTGCGGACAGTATGAATAATGAGATGGCATTTAAACGAGTCAATTTCAATTTTAATATACACCAAATTAAATTTAAGATCATTCCCCGCCAGGAAGTCATTATGTTTAGTTATTATTCAACTAATTAGGCTGCTTATGATTCCGTTACAAATTCATTTTTTATGGTATTCCAGCATTAACATATTTATTTAAGGACATATTGAGTTCCCTTAGTTTTTATTTAATTAAAACTGAAAGTTTAACTCCATTTCCATTCTGCACAAAGAAAGTTTAAGAACGACCAACAAGCAAGTGTTTATGTTCCGCTTTCCCTTTGCACTAATTAAGCGTTTTATGGGGCGTATACACAATGCGCGAAAGTCCTTTCCTTTTTTAGAGCATTTTTTCGCCCGGTTTAAGCAACTGCTGCCCCGGAATTTGTCCAACGAAATATATCTTTGTTTTAATTGAATTTCATCTAATGTCGGTGGAGTGACGGCGAAGCTTTCAGGTTAACAAGCGACGAAAGTTTATGCCACCTTCCTGCATTGCTCCTTCTAACTTTCGCCCCTTCCACACTCCCCTCCACTCGCAGGATCTGGCGCCGTGTGTCCTTTCGCCTTTGTGCATGTCATGTTGGCTGGCAAAATTTTTATGAACTGCGTGCAGCAGAAGCCGGAGCAGTATCTCGTACTGCCAACAGTAAAACAGTTGGCACTTCGCCCCTCACCCCTCCGGAAAAGTATCTTGAAGAGCGAGCGAGCAGCTCGGGGTGGCAGGTGTTCTACCCTCTGGTAGTTGTAAATTCCGCAGCTCTATTTGTTGCCGGGTGCCCCTTGCCTTTGCCGTTGTGTTGCCTGATATCATCGTGTCAGGGATTTCTAGCAAAATTTAATAAAAACTTTATGTCGCTTAAAAGAATGTTTATGGAAATTTTTCACTTAAACTTGCTCAAAGTAATAAATGTAAACAGAATTCCTGAGAAGGTGCGACAACAAAATTCAAAACCGGAAGACAGAAGGGGCTAAAGGGGATAAAGAGCACGGAAGGGGCCATATCGTCAGAGGAGCAACAAGCTGCACGCAAAGTTGCCGCAGCGAGAGTCAACAGTGTGGTTAATAAATATGCGCCCCGGTCCCGAAACAGGAAACAAGGATACGCCACCAGGATCAGCCATCAGCAGGCATTGCATACTTATAGGCCACCTCCGCTAACTGGTTACACGGCGAAAAAAGTGTGTGTAGAGAAGAGCGATAGGAAAAAGGAACTTTTATAGAAATATATACTACATTTTATAATTTTCAGCATGAAAACATATGCCTCAAATAATTTGCCACATTTTTAAATACTCAAGTAAGGAAAGCAAAATAGATCATTTTAATCCAACAGTTTAGCGAAATGAGCATATTTCTTTATCTGCATTCATCCCTTTTGCTTTGGTCCTTATATTTTTCTGCGCAGGATAGATGTCCTGAGATATCTCACTTCAAATGAGATTGTATATTACAATAAAATGGAGTGAAGTACAAATTAGAAAACTTGCAAATAAATTTTAAGAGCATAAAATGAACAACAGTGGCAGTTGGTTGTCGGTGAGCGGGGAGAGGGGTGGAAAATCTGAAAAAGCAGGCAATAGCCCGGGAAAAACAAAATGAAAGCAAATGGCAAACAAAACACATTCACAGAAAAGAATGAGAGGGAAAATAGCGAAAAACTTTCGCAAGTTGAGCGGGAATTTTCTTCTTGCGGGCGAGAAGACAAAGCGGGGTCGCTCAAGTGCAGCAAAAGTAAAAAAATGAGTAAAGTGGGGAAGTGGGAAATGGCTAAGGAAAACTCGCCACCCAGCCACCCACTTTGCCAGCCCCTCCTGCGCATAAGTAAATCCAAACAATTTATTGTTGTACTTTTAGCATTCTTCTTGTGTTGCTGTTGCTGTTTTTGTTGCTGCTGCTGCTGCCATTGAAGCAAACATAAGCGACTTTTCAATGAGTTTCGAAAGTTATTGAAACATAAATTATATCGCACGGCGCACGCACGCCAACAGCAGAAAGGTCCGCCCCCATTTTCCGACCCCACCCACCGGGAAAAGCGCCCGCGGAAAACACAACCACAGCAACAACGCAACACCCTTTTATGTGCGTGTGTGTGTGTCTTTGTTTGTGTGTGTGTGTTTGGCAATTAAGTTAAATTTTTTTCGCCGCCGCTTGTTAATGTTTTACTGTTTTTATTTGGTGCTACACGCGCCAGCAGAAAATGCTCGCTTTTATTTATTTGCCGGACACACAC
The DNA here is from genome assembly GCF_004382195.2 of Drosophila sechellia. Classification (NCBI taxonomy): domain Eukaryota; kingdom Metazoa; phylum Arthropoda; class Insecta; order Diptera; family Drosophilidae; genus Drosophila; species Drosophila sechellia. Next base: position 16,746,474 of record NC_045951.1, on the reverse strand, counting down.
GGCGAATGTTTACCTGAATCTGTATCGAATGAGAAATCGCATTTTCCACCCGCGCGCAATGTTGCATAATAAATTTAACGGGTTTTTAGATAAGAGCCGGGCCACCCGGACCACACACACACCCTCCTGCGAAATATAAAAACATACACAAATAAAAAGCGGGCTGGTCCAAAGGGATAAGCTGAACAAAAAATTGTTGCAAGCATTTTGCACAACCATTAAATGTTTTGGCTTTGATAAACTTTGATAGAAGTTCAATTTCGTAAGGCAAATTGCCGCGACTTGGCCCAATCGAAATGGCAACTCACTACATAATGGCCAAATGCTTTTTTAAATGAGAAATATTTTCGGTAGCAAACGAAAAATAAAGAACTTTGTGAAGACTTAACAAAGACAAAGTGTGTTTTGTAAATGAAGATTAAGGGTTGATTAAAGCAATTTCACGCAGGCGAAATGTTTTATTTGCCACATTTAACGGCCTTTGATAATATGCACTTAATACTCGGGTAATTCCCCCGTTTTGTGCGCCGCATTTAATATCCTTGTAATAATTTATGTACAACTTCAAACTCGTATTTGTCTTGCTCTAACACACTTACTCGCTCACTCACTCTCGGTGGACATAATTAACTCAATTTAATCACTTTGCCGAGCTCGCAGCTTTAGTGCGCCACTTTATGTGTTCCAGTGGGTGTGGTGTTTTTTTTTTCTGTTTTCCGGCGACCTTCTGGCATTGACCACTTGCATGTGCGCGTTTTTGGGGACTTGGGTAACTGGGAAAGTGGTGGAGTGGGGTATTGGGGGTGGCATATCCTGGACCGATCTCACATATTCGGCCAAACGCGAATGGCAGCTGCGCTTTGCCCTTTTCATGTTAATTTCCATCGTACAAAACCAAATGGCTTTATATTTTCACCCATCCCTCGCTCTCTTTTCATTCTGCTGCTGCATATGCTGAGTGTCCGCCTGTGTGTGTGTGTGTGCACGAGTATGTGTGTGTGAGTAGCAATTTTTCATCATTAATTATGACGTCGCTGGACGAGTGTGAGTGTGTGTGCCAAACATCAGTCAGTTACAGGAGGCAAAAGACCATTAGGACATCCCAGTCATCGGCCAAGCTGGTTGAGACGTCACTCACACACACACGCACACGGCAAAAAATGTTGATTATACTTTTCATTATCCTTCAAGGATCTTTGGCCGAGCTAGTGGAGAAAACTGAGCCAAGATCGTGACCACTTACTCATAACAATAGCATATTACAAGTGGAAGGACTTTGTGCGTTTAATCGACATATTAAGTGAATTGTGTGACAATAATGAACATATTTATTAAAGTTAATTACCATAATATGTATAATATTTTTTTTAGCAAAGAACCTACAGTCGCACTACAATATCCACTGTAAAATCGACTTTATTCTTAATTAAGAGCTGTATTGGTCTGGAAGTATCCTTTATTTCCAGTGCACGCACATTTGGATGTTGTCAACTCGAGTGGCAGCTCTGCTCCAGCTCCAGAATTTCACTTTTCCCCGCCATTGTTACTGTTACTGTTGATTATTTCATGCGCTTTTCCCCGCCCCTCGCACGAGCATTTTTATGCGCATTTTATGTTTGTATTTGTATGAAAAGAAACGCTCAGCCTCCCGAAAAATGTGTTGGAGCATAAAGGAGGGAATATTTTTATGATCCCCACAGACTCCCCTAATCACTCACCCCCTTGTAATTGCTTTGCGCGCCGCACTCTTACATCATAATGATAAAATGAATTATAAAATAAAGTCACCTTTCTGCACCGACTCGAGACTTTTTGTTAGCCAGCTGCCGCAGAATTTAATGTGGCAACGACACTCAAAAATTGACATTAGCAGCAGGCATACGACGAAACCATAAAAACATAACAAATGGCCGGCCATAATGTGTGTCCTTAAACTGTCACTAAATCGATAAATTTTCATAATGGCCAGGCCATTTAAATATTTAGCCGAAATGTTGGTGGAAAAACCCCTTTTCGGGCCACCGCGCCATCGCCTTGTTCCTGTGTCTGGATTAATAAAATTACCCAAGACCCACGCACAGATAGCAAGCTGGGGGGATGGGCTTCTCGAAGTGGGGTCGCTGCTGCAGAGGACCAAGTGGTTGGGGGCTTTACATCAACGCAAGGGCACGCTCACACACAACTCGAGGTGGACTCGACGTCGTTGACGGGGTGGCGACATAGTCGTCTTAAATGTCTCCATGCCGGGCTTGAGTAGCCTCAGCCAGCTAGAAAGGAAAACAGGACACAAAAAAATGCATTCGGAGAAAATATGGGAGTATTAATTGATACAAACATTTATTTACCATTTAGTTATTATAAGTTAGTTATTAGTCAGTCTCATGTTCATAATATACCAGACTATACAAATAATTAAAATTGATTTATCATTGAAGAGTCAGCTTCATAATAAAATGTCCTGTTATTCAAATATTCACTTCGTAGTAATAATTCCATTACAAAATAAATCCATAATAGAAAAATAACTTGTACTAAAGTGAAAAGCCTTTCTTAACAATTTCAAATCCTTCCAATACACTTTTAGACTTGGGAAATATTTGGGAAATATTATTAGTTCAATATAAACAATTAGTTCGTGTTATAAGATTTATGAATGTGATTCAAAAATCGATGGAACTCAAATTCCATATGAGGAAAGGAAGGAAAGGAGTGATCTTAGAACTTTAAAGTAAATTCTTAAAGAAATAATGTTATCCTGTCGAAATTGGTCAGTTTTTTTTCTGTCTGCAGTGAAGAGGCGGTGGGTCCAAGGCGTCCAAGGGGGGTGGGTAGTGTGGGTGGCAAGAGGTTGCCACTCACGCAGGCCCAGTTAAGTGTGCGTGTTCAAGGATGCATTTTTGTGCCCAGGAAAACGACACGACACAAAACGAAACGAAACAAAGACAAAGGCATAAAAACGTGCAAAATGGGCGTGGGCGGCGCCTCCACTTTGTCCTTACCCCCATGGACAGCCCCAGCCCCCTGACAACCCAATTTGGCTCCCCTCGAAAGAGCAGAGCCCTCCGCCCGGCTTTTGTAGGCTTATAAAGTGCGAGGCGAGCCAAGGCAGGAAGCCACTTGTGAAAGTTTCATGCACGCGGCCCCACTTCACACGACAGCAGTCACTCGGAGAGGGGTGGGGCGGGGGAGGGGCAGGGTTGCCACCAAGGGGGGTGGCTAAGAAAAAAAAATACAGCAAAGAATGCCTCCATCGGATCGAATGCAAGATGCCACGCACTTCGGCGATGAGAGATGTTTCGAGTTGATTCTTAGGCCAAAATGGGTAAAGAGGGCTTAAAGCCTAAAGTTATTAAAAATTTATCGGTCTTAAAGAAGATCGGTTGCTTTTATAAGGGAAGTGGGTAAAACCCCAACAAATGATGATATCTATTAAAAATGCTAAGCAAAAATACAAGCGCTTTCATAAGTTGCAAACTTTTGCTAAAGCATAAAAATGCCAAATAAAAACTGAAATTTACTTAAATTTATAATTAATTCAATAATACTATAAATTATATATTAAATATTTATTTCTTTGTAGCTTAACATTTCCATATTTACTGCCTTTAAATGTATTTTATTGCTTGATTATTACGTTTTTTTCTGTAAAGAGAGTAAGGATAAAATTGAAAAATTCTCCATAATTTATACCTAAACTTCATATTGTTAATTTTATGGCCGATGGTATTCGACCGGCAAAACATTTGGCCAGGACGAACCGCACAAAGGCGGCGTCTTGGTCCGCCTGCAAGTGCTTGTTAGTGCGCTCGGGATTTGACGTTTCACTGTAGCCGGGACTTAGAAGAGCCGACTCTCTTGCAGCTTCAGCCTCACTGCCTCTGAAATGGCCTCTTCATCCTGCCGCGCCCCCTGGTCCTTGCCACCTTGTGCGCCCCACCCCGCCGGGCACTCCAGTGTCGTCTTAAGTTGCATTCCTTTTCGCAATTGTTCGTTCGGGGCGCTTTTGTTTTGTTGTTTCGAAATTTTTACACGAAAAAGTCATTTGAATATGCGTTGCCTACCTCCTCGGATTGAAAGTTTTGTTAGCCGTCAGCTACTTTCGTTGAATCCCCCCCACCCACATTTCAGTGAAATTTCGCCCCCGCCTCTTTGCAGCACTAAGGTTGAGGGCATGGCTTGCGGCTTCTTTGCTTTTTAGCAGCGCATAGACAAAATAATGTTCGCCTCCATTTCCAGCCTTGACTGCAACTTGTATATTAACAATACCGAAGGAAAACTGAACCGCAGAGAATGGGCGGCGTTAACTGGGGGCGGCAGCATGGGCGGTTCAAAAAGGGGGCGGAGAATGGGGATGTGGATGTCGGAGACACAGAGACAATTGTTTTCTTACTTCCGCTGACTTCAAGAGCAATTCACAGTAGTTTGTCATTCTGTCTGGCACTGAGGTCAGTTCAGGTTGAGGCAATTAAGAGATATAAGAAAGTGGGTTGGCTTGTGGTGGGGTCATTGGATTTCCATATCCTGCAGGTGCACACAACCAACGTTTTCCATTTACCGTGCATACTAAGTGCTGCACGTTGCACAAAATCACACAAATTGGACAATTGAAAATGTATAAGAATATAAAAGTTAATTTATTAGTTTTCATTGGTCAATATTCAAGTCAATGAAAATATATAAATTACGATTTAGGGCCAATTGTTAAATCCTAAAACGTAAATTCACAGAAAATTATAACTTACTAGTCAGAGATACATACATATTTGAATATAGGTATTTTAATTTTTTAAAATATAATAGATGACTAAGATAAGATAAGCATAATCTGCGTTTAAAATGGTGCAAATCGATTTGCAATTTATTTTTCTAAATATTCATTTAAATAGGTTTTGTGTCGTGTGTTTGAAAAACCCATAATCCCTTTGACAAATATTTCCATTTAGTGCAGTTGAACCTTACTCAATTTCAACTAATCTTTGGCCTAGATATCCCGGATTCCATTTACCCTGTCCACACCGAAATCCAACCCTTCAGCCGTCATTTGCCTTTAAATGAGCTTTCGGTTACAGTTTCGGCAATTGCCTGGGGGCGGAATGTCCTCATCATCGCCCTGCACCTGATCACTGGACATATGCTAGGACTTCTAATATTGTTATCTGCTCCCCTTACAAACACACACGCATAGCCCAATGCACACACACAGACTCTCTCACACACACACACTATTGCGAGACAACACCTTGATGTGAACTTTGACCGTTTTGGTAACTCATTTAGTTAGATTATTTACGGTAATCCAAGACGCCAGCCACAAGCCAACCGCCAACTTAACTGCAGACACGCTGAGTTGGCCAGGATGGCTTCTTTATTCCCCCGCCGCCCCGCCGCCAGCATCCTTCGGGTAAACTATCCACATTCTTGCACAGGTATGAGTATCTACTACTACGGGCTAAATACATTCAAGTTGTTTTGCTAAATTGTGCGTAAGCTCTGGAGCAGCAGCAACAAGGATCTTCGACAAAGTTTCTCAAGCTCTGCCATGCCAATTCAAATAACACTTCTATTTCGCTCTCGAATGCCCCCCCTGCTCCCTTTGGCCCCGTTTTCGTACGTGTCTGCGGTGTTTGTATGTGTTACATGATTGCCACGCCCCCTTTTCCTTGCGCTCACCTGTCGCACCTGGCCCAAAGCCCGCACCCTTTTTTTCCGGACTAGCATCGCACAGCATCATCCTTGGCTGCTGGCAGCTTGTGTGCGTGCGCTCATTAGCATTCTGAAACGGCTTTATAAAATTCAACAAGCAACCCAAGTTGCATGTTCTCCGGGAGGGGGTGGTGGGTGGTGCGGCGTTTGGTGGCACCACCCACCGCCCACTCGGCAACCCCGCCACAAAACCCTCTTTTCTTGTCGGAGGCAGCATGTCTCTGCTTTTGCCCTTGTTGTTGCCTAGTTTCTCCTCAGTTGTCTAAGTTCACACACGGCAATAAATAGAGGAAACTTTTATTTATATTCTAAACTATATTCTAACAGTTATCAATCAGAAAATTTGTAACAAAAGTAAAGAACGCTACTATCTTTGTTTTGTAATTTTTAGGTTTATATATTCTTTATAGAAACTTATATTTATCGTCTTAAAGTTAATTCCTGAACCCTTTTTAAAAAAATAATTTTCAAATCACTTCCCAGTTTGAGTCCCTCTTTTTTCTCTGTGCATTTCTGTGTGTGTTTGTGTGTGTATGTTGCCATTGTTGTTGCCTGCACACATTCTGTTGTAATCCTGAGCGCTCCACCATTCTGGCTCTATTGCTGTCCCGCTCTGCGGCTATCGCTGACTCTGTCTGTCGTGCGGATGCCGTTCTGCCTCGAGTTGCATAAATTGAATCTGAATTTGTGAGTAAATTGCACACAGGAGACACATTATTTTTGAGTTTTGCCTTTTAAATTTGTGGCTTTTCACTTTGAGCTCCCCTGCCAGCGCCGCCGCCCGTGTCGTCGTCACCCCAGAAATTGCAACAATCTCTGTCCTCAACTTTGGGGCACTCGGCCTCCTCCTGCTTTTGTTCTGCAATTTTGTGTGACCCACTTGAACATTGGATTGAAGTTACGCCTACCGAAGCCACTCCAAGTTTGCCACCCCCCAAATCGCCCATTTAAATCAATATTAATAGGTGCAGGCCTCTTTTTCGCAAATTGCACATTGCACAAATTGTTCGTCTATAAATACGATAAAATGTTTATTTAATATGTACCAGACCGTGCCAGCTGTACGAGAATCCAGAAAGCCAATACCAGGACAACAAGCACACAAATAATGACTTATCCATGGCACGTAGACGGGGAGATGGGTGGCAGCTGGGTGGCAGTGGGAAAGTGGAAAAGTTGGGGAAATCAAAGACACAACAGGCCGGGCAATCCTTTTCCATATGCAAATTGTTTTTATAAATTTGCAACAAGCCATTGTTTGGCATCGTTGTTGAATAGCAATTTCTATGGCAAAACACCGATGCGATCTGGCCGAAAGAATGTCAAATGGAAAGCAGCAAACATTTTGTAAGGATTATGAATTGTAGGGTTCATCCCCACAGAGGATACTTTCCGAATTAAATTTAGTACACGCAAGCTCTGGTTTAATCCTTGCTTATAAATAATTGCCCTCCAGTAAGCAATAAAATTTCAATGAAACAATTACACGTCCGCATTATCTGTTTAACTTTCAATTACAAATGATTTAACTGACAAGTAAATTGTATGGAAAAACGCAAACAATAAAACTGTATGTCAAAAGTGGATCAAAAAAGGGTTGAGATGGGTTAACCACCTATGCGAATGGAGTGGAAGGAACTTGTGGAAGGGGAATGAAAATGAGCTCTAGGACACGCAATGTCTTCAAATCTCAATGAATAAAACTGTTGCCTTTAATTTGCTTGCGCACAATAATGATTAAATTTCATTGAATGTTTCGAGAGGAGAATTTCCATTTTATATATATACTTTGCACAGGATTTATTTCCCATTGAAAACATTTTGCAATCAGCTAGCCTTAGTGGCTCCGTTTAGTATAGTACCAGCTGTACACTCTAATTGCTCTGTAATTATTACGCCAGTATGGACAGAATGTACCTTTTAGCTAGTAAATTATTATAAATACCGTATATTTAGTTTCTATGATTTATCGCAAGGTCAGGGCAGAATATAAAGGAAAACTGTTCTGACACCAAGCCATTAAAATGCCACTTATTATATGAAAGTCAGACAGTTTTACTCTACAATTTTCGCACAGGTTAAAAGCTATGAAAATTAATATAATTACCATTGTAATTGCAACTAAACAAGAAGCAAAGTTCTAAGACTTCATTTTTCAAGAAAAGTTGGCTTAAATATTTTCAATTTCAAACTCTTCTTTTCTGGAACTAGATTATTTATTAATGAGCTCTTAGTTCAATCACATGCACTAAGCATTTCCATACTAACCATGTCACTCCCGAATTCGAAGCATATGTATTTGTATGGCAGATGGGTGGGTTAACTCTTATCCAACTCCTGCTGACCAATTGAACCTGGAAATGTTAACTGGGCGGGTGCTCCTGGTTTCTGTGCCAAACTGAAGGGAATCAGGACCGTAACAATTGCCACAATTGCAATAAAATCGTCGTTAATTACTGTCTGTGCTTGCGGTTCTAGTTGGGCTCGGATTGAGTGGGCTGGTGGTGCAGATTGGGTGGCTTACTTGGGACGGTGGGTGGTGGTGGTTGATGGGTGGTGCCAGCCACTGGTGGGCTTAAAAGAGCAAGACAAATACGAGCATGTGTCTGGGCCGGGCTAAAAGAAGAAGTTGTGAGTTGCGCAGCGTGGAGACGAAGCGTCGTTAAGCGTTGCTGCCAAGTGGCAAAACTCAAATAAACATAAACGTGCACACAGGCTGGGTTGCAAGGGGGTTGCAGGGGGATTGCTGGGGGTGGATTGAAAGGGAGGGGGCGCGGGGTTGCCACCACAGCCCAAAATCTCTGAGCTGGTTTGTTGTCTTTGGCTGTCTCGTTCCGTTGGCCCGGCATGGGAGACTCATTAAAATGCAGTGCGAGATAATAAGCATTTTAATTAAATATTTAACAAGAATAAGTTTATCACAACACAAACGAAAGGAACAGAAAGAGACAGGGCGTTCGAGCGCGGAAAGAGACGGCGCTCTTTACGTAATGGCTTGTAAGCGTCTGCCTTCGAACAGTTCGAAAAGGGGGCATTCGTGGATGGAGTATGGTGGCACTGGGGCATGGGGCATGGGGCCTTAGACTGCTCATTTGCCACTCCTTCCTGGCAATATTTTGATGTAATTTGAGCGCCTAATTGGCGCACGTGCTAAACTGACGATGGCAGGTTCAACTTTGGCCATGGCTCCTGTGTCTCTTTCTGTTTTTCTGATTCTCGGGCTGGGTCTGGTTCAGGTTCAGTTACTTTGGCTCCTGGCTTGGGTAAATATTTGCAGAACTTCTCGCTAACCGTCTCCTGTTTACATCTCCTTCCAAATCTACTTGCAGAGGCTTCGGCTTTGTCACATTCAGCGATCCAAATAGCGTTGATAAGGTACTCACCCAAGGCACACACGAGCTGGATGGCAAAAAGGTAAATGTTACACACGAACTCTTCGCTTTTCGCTTTCTTTTTTATCGCCCTTTTTTCTTTTCACCCATTTCCCCAAACAGAAAACAAAACTCCACTTTAACTATGTTAAATATTTGTTCAAAAGCATCGTTCCCATGCCCATAGACCCAATATTTCCCCATACCCTCTCTTGACAGCAATTAGAAAGTCAAAGCATAACAGTATAGTCAAAAAAAAAAGTATAGGCATACAAAAGTTTCCAAAAAAAAAGAAATCATGGTCCAAACGCCAAACAATTTTTAATTAGCTGATATGACAGGCGCGATGAACATCAAATGAGCTGCAGTGTTTAATTTTTTCTAGCTGCGCTCTTGATGATTTTTACCTTTTTGGGACACTTATCAAGGCAGTTGTGTGCCATTTTTTAGTAAATATTTGAATATTTAAATATTTTTAAACCGGAGAAAACATACAGTCAGATTGAAACTCCTCTAAACTCAGCAATCAGAACTATCCCATCCTATACCATTCCAAACCATAAATGTATTAACACGGTAGACTCAAAAGCTAGAGACATCACATAAGAGGCACACTTAATAGCTAGCTTCGGGTCCTGTTCTTCAGGATATAGGATCTGGCCTCTAGGATCTGGTCTGTAGAATTCGAGGTCCGTGCATCTCCGTTCTCTTCTCTATTTTATCCATTTAATTAATCAGCTTCGGCAAACGCTGATTCTGTTCATTTCTCTGCATAAATACATTTCCGAAAGTGGCTTCCTTCCGCAATCTGTATAGAGGTGGAAATCGCATTTGATTAGCCGGAGCGGAGCACAGTGAAGGCTCGTTGTAATGATATTCCGCACGCATTACGCATACGCCACGTTGGCATTAGCCTAATTGAGTGGAGCTGCACTGTTTGCAGCTAGTCCTTCGGTCCGATGTCCATCCGATCATCCTTTTATGCCTGCCAACTGTAAATAAAATGCGCAGCCAGCATTTATGTGGCATTTTGTTTTTTTTTTTTTTTTGAGCCGCTAACAGGGGTTTTTGTTTGTTTCGCAACTGGAACTGCATTTATGTGCGAGTGAAACGTGTAATGTTTATATCTATCTGTGTATATAGCCGGCATATACACGTCTTCCTGACTTTCGGCTGGTCAGGGATTTTCGTGTTTCCGTTTCGCTGAACAGCGAGGCAAAACGAAACGAAACTAAACGAAACGAATTCATTTCATTTCGTTACGGTTTTTCGGCCTGATGTATTTCAAAAAGGCAAAAGCATCGACATCCTCCGAAACCGAACCGTTCGCCACTCAGCGCTGATTAGTTTTAATTTTAATCTAAAAATCAATTTCCCGCCATGCGGCTGCTCTTGTTTTTCGTCCTGCACACAGGAAATCAATACGGCAAACGGCAAATGGCAAACACAACGGCAGCAACAAGAACAGCCGCATGTCCTGCCTATCCTGTGACAGATTTTGCGCACACATACATACATACAAAACGTAGAATATGTTTGTGCGAATTGCTATCGCCAGAGGATATTGCGTTGCTTCCTCGCTGCGGCTCCTTCATTGGCTTAAGATACCCGGATAATTGCAACAGCAGCACTTCAGATGACGGGATTTAGTGCTACCCTCGCTCCCTGATTTTTTATTTCAGCTGTCAAGTCGCGCTGCGTCCTTGCACTAATATGAAAGCCACAGCTCGGACGGCCGAGCGGTAAAATCAGGAGGATTCAGCTGTGGCTGAACGCCCCAAGGATAGACACGAGGCAAAAAAAATGCTTAAAATTGAATTTTTATGATTTTTAATTATTTTTAATGACGCTGCTTATTGGGTAGAAGCTGCTCGTTTTTTTTTTCTCCTTACGCCCGCTGGCCGAGCAATTTGTTACGCGTTAATTCGTGCGTGCTCAGCTTGAAGTCACTAGCAGACACCACCCACCATGTCACCACCCGCACAACCTCCAGCATCACCACCAACACCACCCACTCCCCTTGGGGCAATTTCATTTAATGTGCAGTGCAGGCTTATGCAAGATTTATGCGCGGCTATTAATATGAAGAGTTGTGCTCTTTTCATTTAAATGTCATTAAGCATACGATTTCCTTCGAATCTTCCCAGGACTCACTGTATGTTTTTCTCTGTTTTTTTCTCCATTTCCCACGCAGGTCGATCCGAAAGTAGCTTTTCCGCGCCGTGCACATCCCAAGGTAAGTTACAGAAAAAAAAAAAAAAAACAGAAAAATGTATATATATTATATAAGAAATAAGCCACCCAAAATGTATACTCTAAATGAAGAAGACTAACTCTGAAGTCCAAGGACTTTCAGCACTTTCTAGAAAGCCTTAGAAAATATTTATAAAACTCTTTTTCTTACTTTTAAAAAAAGTTTGAAACTTGTGCTCTTTCTTTTTGGTTTAAATTAATTTTTATAACAAAGTAACCACTAGTAATTTCCAGTTGGTCAGCAGCTGGCTAATTTTGACCAAAGTAAACTCGACATAATACTTAACAAATAATTATGACTTTCAGTCGTAAAATATAATGTATTGGCCTAGTACTATGTGTCCTTTCTTTATGGCGTGTTTGACCAAAAAACTCTCTAAAAAGGGTATAAAAGTGCACAGTAAAAAATGAAAATCAGCAAACCAGGAAAAGCAGCCCCAAAAATTGTCAGCCGGTTTCGTGGTTTTCGGTGTGTGTGGTTCGAGGTGGGCTGGCAAAAGGATGTGTCATAAGTAGCAGTAAATGGCAGATGAAATTAAAAACGGAAGATGACAACAACAACGGGCCTGCCAAGTCGAGGCGAAGATAACTTTGTGTGTGACAGGCGTCGGTTGCTCTGGCTTCCTGCAGCCACCCACCCAACAGGCAACACCTACCACCCACCCACTTCTGCCACCCACAATGCCACCTTAACACCAGCTCTCTTAAAGTGATGATGACAACAGAATTTCGGCAAAAATGCGAAGGCAACAAGGAGTAACCATTGCGAACTGCTGCTGTCTGCAGCCATCGCATCCACCCCTCTCTTTCCAACACCGATTCCCCCTCTCTTTCTTCGCTTGCCACACGCACATTTTGTACCGGTTAGACAGCGCGTTACAAATGTGCCTCTGTATTTTTTTCTTACTGGCCTCCTCTATGCTGATATATACCCTTTTTACAAATATCTGTATGGGTTTAAAAGTAAATAATAGCGGAATAGCAGTATTCTTGTTTTAAAAACGTGGATAAATATGAACTATTAAGCACGTAAATGAAACAATGCCATTGACAATAAATTTTAATTTATTTAAACACATATTTTAAGAAAAAACTATAAGAATTAACACTAAAATATATTAACATCTTCTGATCATAATTGAATAATTGTCATATAGCAAACCTTCTAAACTATCTATGCCAATTTTTGAAGCTTAGCCTGCTTTCTTCTTGAATCCTAAGGCAATCCTTAATGGTAATGTCCTTAAAATGTATTTCTGAAAAGCTTCCTTACCATTAGGGTATATACTCCTGTTCGGCTTGTTTAGCTGGGTAACTTTTTACCGATTCGGCTGAACGACAAACCGCAAAGCACACCAAAAATACGCACGCAAATGGCACGCACACACACACTGGCTCAAAATACATTCACAGCCACACATACATACATACACAGTACAAGGAAACGAAGTCGAAGGCAGAGCCTCCTGTTTCCTGCCACCCAAGCCTCAAGATCCTTCGGTTGGCAGCAACTTTCCTTGGAGCTATATGCGTGCTTATCAACACGCAGCTGATTTCCGTTGCTATTCCAGAGGCGCGTGCCTCCCAAACACCAAACGCCCCCCCAGAAATTACCAGCCCCACTCCCGCCCCCCAACCAGCCAACACCTCGCCCCCCTCGAACAGCAGCCAACAATTATTTACGTAATGTTATTATTATAATATTTTTTTAAACGCATTCTCACTGGATTTGCGTGGCGTTACCAAGAAGTAGACAGCCACAAGAAAGCAAGGAGCCAAAAGGATGTTAGGGGTGCAGGGTTGGTGGTTTAAGGCTTTAAGGAGACAAGGAGAAAAAGGGGCGCACGGAGGCGTGGCTAGGACGTTGGCTATGCGGCATTTGCGAGTGGCTTTGTGTTTCGCAGGGGATCTGGTGCTACGCGCGAATATCCTCTCGCATATTAAAAGGCGTTTAAAAACATAAATCCAACGTCTAACGGCTGCTTATGAAAATTACGAGGAAAAAATGACTGACAGAACGGGACGGCAAATGGGGTATAGAAAGAGATGGCAGCAGGCTTAGTGCTAGGCAAATGGCAGGGACACCCAAAGGAGTTTTCCTACGCAGTACGATGGCGAAAAAAAGACCAAGATATCTGTAGGAAAAAAAAATGTGCAGGCGACATCAAAAGCAACAAAAACGAAGAGAAATCGGGAGAAAGGCCCCGAAAAAAAGGGAAAGGGAAAGGCGAGAGGCAGAATGAGAATGATAGGGAGGACAATTTCTCGCACCGTTTGCCAGGACGACAAAAACGGGGACCGGGCTGAGAAGGAAGGATTGCCCACAAAATGCGGCCCAAAATGCTTGCGGTTGCAGCGAAAGTTAAGAGTTTTTAAAAAAGGAGCGTAGACGTAGGCAGTTTGGGGTTGGCTCTCCTCGATGGGGCTCGACGGTGGGGAACGGGAAGGAACATAATGAAATGAAGCATACTAAATGACGCTGCTAAGTTCTCGCTGGGACACACGAACACACGCACGGATGTGCACTCGAAGAAATCTTGAGCACTTTTTTTTACAAAATTACTGCTAAGCAATACTAAACCTCAAATAACTTATATATAAAGCAATTTTAGGATGGAATAAGAGAGCAGAAATTAAATTAATAAATAAATAATAATAAAACAAAATATATATAATAAATATATAAATATAATATTATATATATTTGTTATTTCAAATCACAAGAGACCAACTCAAGCCACAAGCTGTTTGCTTTAAAATTGTGTTTTCTATGCAAAAAATGCAGAGGTTATGCTCATTTTCGCTCAGTGCAGTGGCACAGACACGCATAGCGCGCCATAATGAAATGCGAAAAAATTGTGATATTTTTGGACCATAAAATGCAGATGAGCCGACTAAGCAGAAAATAGTGCGGCAGCCGGGGAGGGCTGCGCAGGAGGGGTGCTAAGTAGGCCTCTACTTTCGCAGCACCCCCTACTTTCACACCCCCCCATCCTCCCCCAAAACAGCCGCAACTTGCTCTTCTTTCTGCTTTTTTACACATGTCGCAGCCTCGCCGCCCAAAACTTTAGCCGAGTTAATTTCTTCGCTTTTTAAGCACTCCCCACCATGAATATGAAATGTATATTTGTGTTAGTTATATTTTTGGGGCGGCTGCGAAGAATAGGATAATGGGGGGCGGAAGGGGCGAGTGTGGCATACATATGTCATGTAAAAAGTTCGCTTTTAATGTGCAAAATTGCTGGCGGACTAGGGCCATAAAAGTGCATGGGAATAAGTGAAATGGATTTTTGGGCAACGCTGTCCTGTCCCATATAAGTGCGCCATAAAAAAATGAATTTCCCAGAACGGTCCGGGGCAGCAGATATAGTTTGAACTTGGCTAGGATTTATGGCTGTTTGTTCGGAACAAAAGAAAGGCGGTGGAACCGAACCGGACCCCATATATGAATCTCCTTCCTTATCCCCGTGGAGTGCGTGTGTGCGAAAAAATATCCGGGATTCGTTGAGTTGGGTAAATCCTTTAATGTTGAGTTGAGGTGCGTACACGAACAGGTCATATAAGTGGATTATATGCACAGATCGGATTTCGGGATGGCATTGCTTAGATTAAGTTATTTTATCAACTTGAACCGCATAGTTATGGGCCAATGAATGCGCTAAGCAAGCTGGATAAATTCTTTTCGCATAAAAGAATCTCATACAGTTTTTCAATAAAGACGGTATATTGTTGCTATAAGTCCTGTTTTAAATAGTTATCAGAAACCCTTTGCTTATGACAGAATAATTCAATTATAGAAAACAGTATGTTGTATTTTGTTGATTTCCCAATTTTGAACATTAGAACTGTTTCATTAAAAATTGTTATTTTGATGTCCTCTAATTTAACAATACTTTCATAGAAAAACATCAGTGTAACTGTAATGACAACAGTAATTGAAAAATGGCCAACTCAATCATAGACTATGACAGTTTTGTAAGTAATTTGTGACATGTTTGAACTTTTATTTCGACAGCTGCTGAATTATCCCATCCCGCAACATTTTCGTAGGTAAATTGGACGTAAACACAATTGTTCGGCCCATAGATTTCCCAACGAGTAATACTTTTGGACCCATCCTCTGCAGGATCTCGTTGTGTGACAAATTCCTGACCAGGCGCAGACATCTCTTTCATTTGAGAGCCCATCAATGGCAAATGCTGTGTCCTGGCATTAAATTAACACGCTCGAATATCTGTATCTGTGCCTGTATCTGTGTGTGCTGGTTATGCAAGTGTATGTATGTGTGAGCGAGGGGGAGTTGTACACTTACATTGTGCAAACTTTTCTAATTTAAACCGGCAGTTTCAGTCAATTGCCACAGCTTACCGCTTTCGACATGAGTTTTACTTTTTTAGTACCTTCGGGTGTGCGACGGATGCGATGTTGGAGCATTTCAGACAGAGACGGAGAAGTGTAGAAAAGGCGAAGCGGAGCAACGGGGAGACTGAGAAATTTCCAATACATTAAAAGTTGTGTGAATACACTTGGCAGAATCCATTATAACCCAGCCAAACTGAACAGAACTGAGCTGAGCTGAACAGAACAGACATGAAAGCCAGGCCATAAATCTAATAAATACGTGTGTTTCTCACCCCTCTCGCTTCCCCTACCCCGCTACTTCCTGTTCCATTCCCATACTTCCGGTTCCGTTTGCCGCCCTGCGCAATAACTTGTGAAATATGTAATCAATCAAGATGGAACAGTCGTCGAGGCAGCCAAACTATGTGGCAAGTATGCGTCTGACTGCAGTTCTTGGGTGAATTGGGGGCGGCTCTGGGGTGAAAGTTCAGCGGGACTGGGGGGTCGGGTCGATTAATTCAACTTTCTGCTGCAGACAATGGCATGTGAAAAAGTCAAAAAGTTGAAAGTGCAATTTTGTCGTTATTATTTTACATTTACAACAAAAGATAGCAGCAGGAGCAGACGCAAAGCCAACCGAAAAAATATAAAAAAATATCGCAAAGTTACCCAACTATTTTATGCGACGGGCGGCACGCTGCGAGTCTGTCTCTCTCATTCATATCTCCATCTCACTTGCCCGCTCGCACCCACACAATCTCGCAGTGTGTGTAATTGTCAGTTAGTTGGCGCTGTCAGTCCGAATGTTGAAATTAATTTATTTCAATTGAAGTTGAACTTTTGCGGCGTTATTACTTTGCGAAACTTTCTCCGAGCTACGCATAATAAACGAGTGTGCGAGCGAGCGGGTCAGAAGTGGGTGCAAGCGAGACGCATGCAGTGGCCAGGTGCCGAATGACCTCCACCCACACAAGAAAGCCACCATTGCCACCCACTTTGCATACACATTTATTTAGCCTTTGCCAAAATAATCAAATTGCTAAATTGCAAGTGTTGCCATCAACGTCAACAGAATGTCATCTGCTCTCTCTCTCGCTGTCTCACTCTATCCATCTCGTGCTTATATATCTACCTCTTTCTAACCCGCAACTCCCCATCCCTTTCGTACTTTATTTTTGATTTTCTATGCCAATATTCGTTGTCTGCTTTCTTTTTTATAACTTTCGGACAGGCGGTGGAGAAGCGAAGGTGGGGCTTCGAGATTCGAGAGTGTGATATGAAGGGCGGGAAGATTTTCCAGGAGATGGGGGCGGCGGGGGCGTGGCACAGGACACGACAGGTGCCGCTGACGTTTGCGCTGATAATTTGTTGCGAGACTTCAGCATTTGCAAGTGGCAGGCCTTGGACGTCATTGATAGTTATTTGATATGCATATTCCCAAATGCTCGCTAAAAAATAAATACGAGTAAGTAAATACAAGCATGAAATGCAAGCAACAAAAAAATATATTGATTGAAAAAATTGCGCTAATGATGCCAGTAAAAAAGCAGGTGGGCTGTGGAGCAAATTGAAATGTGTGTTCATTACATTGAAAAGGATACGATTGGCTATTTTGTGTACAGTTTTAACATCTATATGTGTGCATATTTAATTTATGTTGTTATTAATAATCTTTAATGCTTTTTCATATGTTTGTTTTGTTGTTTCCCTTAATTTGATTAAGCTTAGGCGTTTGTAATACTTAGCATTGACAATGTAATTGTTGCTTGTTATTTATTCAATTGATATTTCAGTTTTAAATGTGGTCATCCGATGGCTTCTATTTCAGACTTTCTAGGAAATGAAATTTAAGTCCTATTTAACTTCCTTTTTTAATACATTAATAGTTGACAGAACTTTAAGCATTGTACATGTCCGATGTCGAATATACTCACATACAGTTCATATTTTAAACTTGCGTGATTTCTTCAGCATTTTTCCATTTCATTTCCATTCGACTGTGCATATTATACTGCTCGAAGTTTTCTTAAAGTGTGTCATGGTAATTTCGCCAGAGCTTATGAACTTCCCGAGTCTTATTGGTTCAGTTGTTGTTGTTGTAATGCTGCCTTTTAAACTCGAATCAAAAATCAAAATCCGCACCAGCTACAAATGTTAAATCCGCAAATAATTGACAAAGTTTAGGCATAAACGTGGCTCTGTCTCTGGTAAATTGCCGTGGGTGTGCGGAACTTGTGGTAGGGGGGTCTGGAAAATGGGAAGAATGGGAGTGGAATGGTGGGTGGCTAACAAGAATGCTGTGTGTGCGGGCCAACTTCAAAATATGTTGGCCACAAATGGCAAAAGTTTGACAGGTAAACGGAATTCGGATAGAATATCTATGTACACGGCATACACGTGAGTGCGGAAAGGGGAAATTTAGTGGGTTTTCCAAACCCCTTTGCCAAATGCGGAAACCACTGAAACAGCTGCGACCATCGAAATTCTGGATTTGGATTTGCAAAAGGGGCGCTTCAGAAACGTTCCGATACTTTGTCTATCTATGCGGTTCTAGCTGAGCGGACGAAGGACGGCCATTTATGTTTAATGAGATACTTTTTAACAGCCTCATAAATGGCTATGATAACCACTTAATTTCGAAAGCAACGAAAGCCGAGTGAAAACAATTTACATATTAAACTTGCGCCGAGTTGCCAGCCTGTTATCCTCGTCGCACATCCCCGCTCTCTCTCTCTTTCACTCGCCATGCCGCCGTCTCTTTCGTTCGGCGTGCGAAATATGTTTGCCTGCGGCGCATTCACTTTAATTTGATTAAATTTTGAACATTTGCACGTAAAAGTTGCTCCTTTGGCTCCGCTCGCCAGTTGAGGCTTCAGTGCATCGCTTTTGCCGCTTTTCCATGCTCTCTCATCTGTGCTGGATGGATGCTGGATTGGATGGGCTTGGTCTGTTCTGGTCGGATCGGATCGGTGGCTCCTGGTCTGGTTTGGTCTCGTTTCGCACGTTTTGGTTTGGCTGAGCTCGGTCTTTTTGGTTGGACCTCCTGCTGTCTCAACAAACCTAATGCCACCTTCATGCTCAGCTGTTGTCTGCCAGAATTTATCTCTCTGGTTGCGAGTTAAATAGGTTTGATACCCTGTAAAGCGCGGCTAGGATAGGGCTAAGCTTATTAATAGCTCCGCAGCTTTAACGTTGATTTGTTCGAAAAAAAATAAACAACTTTGCTAATTCCTTTGATGAGTAGTTTATTCTTTTTATATTGAAATAGGTTTTATGCTATATTTTTATTGACACAAACTGCACATTTCATACTATTGGAGTATCAGGTATTCCGCACCTTTGTGAAGCTCTCCTTGCCTATTTCGTTTGAGTATTTTGTAGTTTCTGTATTTTATAATAAATAGTTGTTTAAACTTTGCCTCCAATCCCCCCTCATTCACCCACTTGCAACACCGCCCAAAAGAGATATTTCCCACCAATGTGGTGGACTCTTGTTGCTGCTGCTGTTGGTGGTGCTGTTGGTGGTGGTGCTGCTGCTGTCCGGCTCTTCAACTATTTTTTATGCAATCTGCTGCGGCTCTTCTCTCCGCTCTTCACACATCGAAAGGCCCCGAGTTGCATTGTTTTGTTTTGTACACTTCCTTTTGTTTTCCCCATACACTTTTTGCTGTGTTTTTATTTTTTGTCTGTTTGCCATTTCCTTCTCTCTGGTAGCCGCACATAGTTATGGCCACGATTTTGGCTTTCGGTTATGTGCACTGAGATTTTCCTTGGCCTTGTTTTCTCCCCAGCCAGGCAATTGTTTTCCCAGCCATCCGCCGCTTTATCCTTGCCCCATTCCCCTCCTCCCATTGTTGCACAGGTTGCAAGTGTGTGTGTGTTGTGAGCTTGTGTGTGTCTTTGTGCGAGGGGGAGTTGAAAATTCTCCAAATTAATTCGCATCATTTAAATCAGAGAAAGAGTCCTGGTAGCTTCAAGGAGGCGGCGAGTCAATGCAACAATTCTGTGTGGGTTGCCATTAAATCGAACCGAGCGAAAGCAGCGAAAGATTCGGCTTGGCCAGTTAAATTATGGCGCACATTGAGCCGGGGCAAACGAACGGATAAACAATAAGTAACTGTGAATTATGGTGGCCATTACTTTTGTCTCTGCCTTGGCCCTTTGTGTTGTTTATGGCAGGACAATAATTAGGACACAAGCGGCGGTGGAACGTGTGAACTTCTCCCTGCTCACAAAGCCTGCAAAATTGGTTAATTAGGGGGCCACTAAATTTCCACCGTTCGAAAAATATATATCTCAGCCTCAACAGTTGGCAAATCGAATGGGATTCACCTCGATGTCCCTGCGCCCCCTCCGCTGTCTGCGTAAATTGCGTATGAAATTGACATCGAAGCCTCGCCTGTCTGCCGGAAATGGAAACAGCGGTAATGACGAGGCGCACACACGCACAGCGCTCTCTGGAAAGAGCACCCATACTCACACGCACCCTCTGACACACACACACGCATACGAAACGCTGGCAGTATAACCCACATAATTGGCAAATCACACACATTGATTTCGCCGTGTGCTGGCTTCCCCGTCATCATCTCTATTGCCGTTTTCGTTGCTGCTGTTGTTGTTTGCTGGTTCAATCGCTCACTGCACCCCGCCCACTTGCCACCCACTACCCCCACAAGCCCCACCAACCCTCGGCCACCCGCCACATCCGACATCTGCCTAAACAGGACGAGCGATGGAATGAGCGAGTAACTACACCGGAAATCAAGACTATTTATATAGAGAAATGTTTGAGGAAATGTGATCAATTCTGGAATAAACTTACAAAATTACATTCTCCAAAATAAGCTAATAGAAAACAATGGATTTTGTTTATTGACAAGATGATATAAATACTAAAAATGCTTCTAAATAAATAATACGAATAATAATATTAAAAAATGAGCTCTCATTTTATCAATAAATACCATTTCGTTAGCTATTTTCCTCAGTGCAGCGAACATAAGATAGGCGGTAGAAAATATGGCGTATACGTAATTTAAAGGCAACAATACCCAAAACTCCCAGCCAAAGGTATGCGTATGTATGTATGTAAGGGGTGCATAGAATGGTAGTCATAGGGGGGACGGGCATCATTAATAACATCGAGGCGTGGAACAGGCCAAGACAACATCATTAGATCGAAGCTGAAGCTGCGACTTTGTCTATGGCTTTGGCCTTAATTTTCATTGTTCGGCACACTGGCATTGGCATCTCCCCGCCGCCGCTTGATCTTAAATAATTAGGCAGCCTTCAGTGTCGCCGGCAGATACAACCCATCAGCCATCCGTGATGGTGGGGGGGTTGGAAAAGAAATTCTTCATCGCTGTTATTTATAACGTTCACTTGTCATTAACAGGCATTTAAATCGTCTAGAACACACACACAAGCCCATAATGTGTTTAATATGTATTCGCGTATCCTGTACGCCTGTTGTGGCATTTAAAGCGTGAAAATATTAATTTATGAGCCTTTTAAATGAGCCCGCGTCGGTGAGCGCAACAAATTGGCAATGAAAATGAATCAGTCGCAAAGAAACGAGATAAATGTACATAAGTACTGTGTCAATACCAAATGAAAAGCGCTGTAAATACTAAACGGGTGTATTTAAATAATTTCATTGATTGAGTAGGAACACTCGAGCGGATCTTAATCGCGCGAAATCCATTGAATCCATTCAACAGTTTAGCAACCAAAGTACAAACTATTGGTGTAACTAACTACTACGGCAGAAATTCGCATTTCCCCCCTGCCGAACGCTTTGAAAGCAAGAAAGCCGAAATCTATTTATGCCCCAACTCAAGCCCATAAACCACAGCCAAAATCCAGTGGTCGTCGCATTTAAGTGTCTTGGTGGGTTTTCTACGGGGTGGTAGAGGGGGAGGGGCGGCGGTAATAGTGCGAGGTGGTGGTTTCGGGTGCCTCCAGGGTTGGGGGTTTGGAAATTCAGAGGGGGTGGCGAGCGGACTGCAGAGCAAATTTGCCCGCCGTAATCTGCACTTGCTGCTCGTATCTTAATAAACTATTAAATCAAACGCAAGCCTAAATACACGCAAGCATCGCAATTCCCTTTATATATATATTTATATATATATATACATATATATATTTATCGTGAGATGTGCAGAATTTTGAAGCTCGCTTCCCTTTAAAAGCATCCATATTCTTGTATTTACCAGTTCTCACAAAATTTCTCACAACTTTTACTGCTCCCACATATAGTAAATGAATAAATGAGTTATATGCGCGTTCACATTCACATTATTCTCGTATGGTTGTGGGGGATTTATCCTTATCCTGCCACCCACATTTCGGCCCTGTCCGTTCGGTTTTTCGGTTGTTTTTGTTCTGGCTCACAGGAAACCGATAGGACAGGGCGATTAAGGATATTCCAGGAAGGCAGGCCGGGCCGAAAGCGTTTTCCATTTCAATTGCTGCTGAATAAAGCAATCTTTAACCGAGTGCCGAGTCGCTTTTTATTTCAACTTTTTATTTAAGCCTTTAATATCGCATTTTGGCATGGCCTAAGGTTATTAATTACTTGAATTAAAATCATTTGACCTTAAATAAATATTATTTATAAAAGAAGCACATTTTATTTCAGTATAATTTTACACTTCAATAGTTTGTACTTGTGTTTCTTTGTACTCCAGATAAACTAGAATTAACTCATTATTCACAGAAACCTTATAAATGAATACCTGTTCGATTGCCATATTGGATTCACTTGATTCGTTGTATACAAAGTGTTTTAAGATTTAATACAAGAAATATTCCTACTTTTATTAAAGCAAAATGTTTGGTTGAAGGTTGCTCGAATAAATCTTAAAGATTGCATATCTTAATCGAAATGACTTAATTAATTTTCCGGCTAATGTTGCTGGTGAATATGGTTTTTAGTGAATGTGTGGTGATCTGGTTTCGGCCACTAGGTGGCGCTGCCCTTGGGCAACTCGATACCAGATACCCCGCCGTATATAGTATATAGTATACCTTGGTTCTCCCCAGCATCCTTGGCTGACTCGGCTGTCGTTATTATTTATGTTTTGTTATCCGTTGACCAGAGCCTTGGCGCTTGTTTTTTCCACACTCGCCAGCTCACACACACACACATTCGCATGGCTCACCTATTTTACGATAGAATGAATATCTCGTGCCTCCTGTTTCCAGTTTCCCCCCCTCCTGCGATGGTGTGTAGTTTCTGCCACAGTATTTTGCTCTAAGCTTGTGGCGGTATGCGAGTGTGTTGGCCTGCTTTTCCCCCTGGTTTTCCACCGCTTTCCACCGCCTTCCTCCGCTTCGACTGTTCCTGGTTCTATGTACTTCCGTTTTGTAGTGAAAAGAGCTTTGCGTGTTGCGGCATCTCCTGCTCCGAGCCCCTCTTTATATTTTTGTGCGTGTGTTTGTTTGTTGCTTAGAGAATTGATGGTAAAAGGATGTGTGTGATTTTGCTATTTTCGCTGTGTGGCTGGTGTGTGTGTGTGCCGGCCACAAATATCAGCCGAATGAAGTGCCATTTGTTGGCGTGGCTTAAAGCCAAGTGCGCGGCGTAAGCTCTTAACAAGTGGAATGCTTAAAAGCGACCGGACATACAGCTAGGATTTCCCAGTAGTTCGTTCATAACTTATTCATATTCTGCTAAGAAATGCAGTCGCTGCCACGGCCAGCAGCATTGGATATTGAAAACATGATTTTTAAGGCCACCTGATGCTGTCTTTCAAATTTATAGAAATTGACCCCGACTAAATTCTTTTACATTTTACGGCCAAAGTTGCTTAGTTATTCAATTCAACTTTAGTTTAGTCTAAAACTTCTTTATCTAGATAAGCAATTTTATATGGATATCTTTTGCAAGTTTCACGCTTCATCATATTCACATTCATCATGTTCCACTGTTTATCTATGACTGCTTTTCTTAGTGATTTTAGTTCGCCCATTTCCGCTTAAATCTGCCCCACACACATGAACATAAAATAATGTTTTTATAAGTCTGTTTGCCGCTGCTCGATAGCGCAAATCGAGGGGCATACCTCCTCCCATGTGGCATTGTTTGATCTGGCTTCGGTGGCTGTGGAGGAAGGCAACCAAAACGTCCCGGCGGAGTCGTCAATAAATGCGATAAAGCCAAACATGTTTCATTTGCAATGGCCAATGGCTGATGGTTCAGCTTACCCCGACCACTTTCCCCAAATCTCCCCATTTCTCGCACACGTCTTGAAGGGATATCAAAAAAAAAGGAACTCAAATTAGAAATTGTATTATATTTTTCCTATTTCCACGACTGCAAGATGCTCGCCAACAGCAGTACTGTCAATATCAATAACCATAAATAAGTCAAAATCAATTCATAGATTATGTAGGGAAACAAATGTATCCATATGCGTATGTTGTTTAAGTTATGTAATTGTAACTGACCACAAATGTCAAAACACTGAATTATTTTCCTGTAGCTATTTTTAAATAGATTAAATAAGCTAATGCCAATTGCCATAAATATATAATTAATTTTCACCTTTATATATTACCTAAATAACTAGTTCAGTTTTAATAATGAGCTTTAAAATGTATATTTATAAATTGTATACCCTTACATTTTACACAATGTGAGCAGCAGCTTGTTACAGTTCTTGTTTCTGAGCTTGCAAGGATATGAAAAGGATTTAAGTGTGCAAGATTACTAACTTTGTTGCCCCTATCGCTCCTAGTTCCTGGAATTAGCAAAAATTGTGTGGTCGTTATACACCTCATATACCCTGCGTTGTCCTTAAAGCGAGTATTAAAAGGAGCGCAGCGAATGAACTCATAAAAATGTGCGTTGAGCTGCGCTGAGAAGCCGAATCTCAAGCTGAAGCAATGGAAAACCAGTGGCAGAGAGGCGAGGAAAACCAGCGAAAAGCTAAGAAAAGCAACGGCATTGGCGTCAGCTTCGAGTGTTTGCCACTCAACCCAGCCCGATTCGACTAAACTCCATCCAGTCAACTCAACTCCTGCGTGGATTTTGACCCATAATTGACTTGTACACATGCCAATTCCCCAGCTGATAGCCGCCTCTCTGCTCCCATTTTCCTATTGCCTATTTCCCATTTCCCATTTTTGCTGCGTGTCCTGGCGGCGTTATGCGGCCAAGTTTACAATTTATCCCTGGCCATGCACCTGCCACTTGGTCCACTTCCTGGTCTTTAAGTCCAGCTTTATACGCTTTCGGTTAGTTGCCAACAAAAACTATTGTATATGACATTTTTAATGCCCCCATAGCTATCATTAGATGGCGAACAAAGCGACGAGCGGCGAACAAAGGCAATAGAAATAATCAATAGAAATTTCATACCCCCTCACCATCGCCATCACTCCGTCGCACACACACACACACACACTGGCACAACAATGAAATACATTACAAATCAATTGCAATCGCTCGAAAATCGGCATGCGAATTTCCATAGACGATGTCTGGTGTGGCCGTGCGATTGGATTGGATTGGCATGGGCTGGGGTTCTGGGTCGAGTTTGAGTTTGAGTCTGGGTTAGGGTTTGCTATTGGGATTGCTATTGGGTTGACTTGGCTTGGGCACGGTTCGTTTGATACACATCGAAAAATCTGACAGGACATATGCGTAGGTCTTTAACTTTAAAATGGTTTGATGGTGTAAAGTTTGATTTGATTGATAGGCATTATATGCCATTCGGATATAATTACATAATTCATAGTAACTCAACATAACTCTATACATACAGCAAGCTCACTATAGCTGTTATATTCGGTTACAGCAGGTTGAATATGATTATAAATAAAAATGGGTAGAATAAACAAAAGTACTAGATTCCCTATAGATTATTATGAATTCCTCACAAAGCTAAAGAGTGTTATACATGATTGGAGTGATAGCCTCATGAGTTCCTTAAAAAATCAACATACAATTAAGAATGATGTCCTGCCCAAGAATGACTCGACCGGATTGATTACCAATTGGGTTGATACTTTTTCTCAGTGCGCCTGGCAAGGGGCAACATTATTATCATCATCAAGCGTACAAAGTTAGTGCCGGCGGGCTTTTCGGCGCAGGGGGATCGGATGAGCGGGGCGATGCGGAGGACGGTGCTCCAAATCGGCAAATGAAACAAACCAGGATTTACATGTACACAGTTATTGCTGCTGCTGGTTGCACACACACACTCGCACACATGGCGAGGGTGTGTGTGTGTGTGCAGCATTTCCTTTGGGTTATTTTCCGGGAACAACATTTCATGGCACTGATAAAGCTGCCATGGCAGCAGCCTCTGTCGCCGCCGACTGCGCTGCCGCTTTTCCTTCGGAGCCAGGGGAAATGCTTTCACCGAGCTTGCGCCGAGAGCGCAAGAAACGTTAGAGCGGCAAATAGCGGTAGCTAGAGAGAGTGAGAGAGCGGGAGTGGGTCCTTTTTGTGGCGAGAGCAAAATTCCCAGCTGCGAGCAATATTTGCTTGTCAGCGAGGAGCAACAACAATTGCCCCGGGCCAACAAAATATTTGACGCAAGCGGATTGTAAGGATGTAGCTGCCACTGTGTGCGTGTGTGTGTCCGAAGGAGAGCCCTCAAATACATGTATACACGTGTGTGGGTGTGCGTGTGTGTCCTCGTGCTTGTGAGAGAGAGCGGTGGCGCGTGCACTCCAGGCAATGTCAAGTTGACACTTTCACCAACGCACGAACAACAATGGAGGAGAACGGGAACGACCAGGACAACATTGCCCATGATGATGATGATGACGATGGCGATGGCGATGGCGATGGCGATGATGATGCAGATACAGATGCCGATGATGAAGAGGCAACCAGGAAAGATACCTACGTCGAGGATTGTAATGAGGCTGAGAGACGAAAAAGTCTTTGATGTTCGTTCACTTGAATACGATTTTCATGCCGATGATGATAATAGGAAGATAGTTGCAACGATAACAATTTGATAATAATAATTAATCCTATTCAATCGATATAGGCATAATTTATCTATTCAGTGCCCTCATGTATATAAGTTAAGTAGTGATTTCCAATCCTCCAAGTAGTACGAACAAAAACCATTTTAAATAAACATAAATTACTTTTAATTGTATTATGCGTAGATAATAATAAGTTCATTTATAAGAATTTCGAAGGAATTCCATTAAGTACTAGAAATATACCTTTTAGTACTTAATGGAATGGATTATTTAATCTTTTAAGTCAAAATGGTAAAAAAATGTCTATAAGGCTATGTACTTGTTTGTCAGTAAGGCTATGACTTTAAGATATGCTCACTGTCTTACCCTAAATGACACATTTCTAGGACAAAAGGGTTAAGACTCACCTGGCTACATCGGCATTATCCTTATTCATCAACATAGTCATCGGGACATCAGCGACACCCTATGCAGAGGTTACATGGACATTCTGCCGACTCGAATCGCTATTGTTGTTTGTTTGCGCCATCGTCTCCCCGTCTCTCTGGCTCCCTCCCTTTCGCGCTCCGCTCTTTTACCCCGTCCTTGCTCCTCTTTCGTCCCTCTCTCCAGCGAGTGCGGGCCACCCACGAAAACAAACATAAAGGTGCAACAATGACGCGCGTGGAGCACCAAGTTCTCTCTCGCTTTTGCTCTCTTTTTCCGAGATGCCGAGAGAAAGCCCTTGTTATTCTTCCTCTCTCTTGCTGTTGCAATTGAAAAGTTTCTCACAAGCACTGTTAAATAATTTCTCCTGCTGAAAGTGAATGTTCTGCGAATGTACACTTTTTGTTGTTTGTTTGTTTATTCTCGATTGCAACATAGTAGGTAAAAGTTGTGAGGAAAGGGGAAAGTTAATGTTAATACTCACAAACTACTAATGTGTTGCTTTCTACAAAAATATTAAAATGTGACTTCAAATTGTCAATTATTATATTTAAATAACTATTTTAAACACTTTTGTAGGTTATCACTTAGATTTGTAGTTACCAGTTGACGTGTTGTGCAAATAAACAAATCTTAAATACATACGTTTTAAGCTGCTTACACCTTAAATGTAAGCGTGTAGTGATTTAAAATCCCACTGAAATCGATCCTGAAAGTATGCAACCACACTTTTGTGGTGAAAGTAAGAACCTATTAGTGGAGGCAACTTTTCATTCATTTTTAGGGATTTGCTGATGCATTTGACTCGCACTTCCCCTCTCAAACTTATAAGGATTCCACTCGTGCTGCCCGCTCTATCCTGGGAAAAAGTGACCGAGCTCGACAACCCTGGCTGTTATGCGGGCTGGCAGTTAACAGAGCTCCACTCCGTGTGGGGGTGCATTGTGCGCTCTCGCTCGCTCGCTCTCCGCGGTCCGTTGTCCTGCTCGCTCTCTCTGTTAGCCACTTCCGCTGTTGTAATGCTTCTGCGCCGGCAAGGAAAGCGGCGGTAAGGCAACGGGAACGGCACTAGCAACAGCAACAGCAGCGACGGCGACTGCGACGTCGGCAGCGACGCTCAGGAGAATCCCGCTGCGCTCGGCTGTTGCTAAAAATCCTACGCAATTCGCGAGAGTCCTTCAGTCGTTATCAGACAAGCGAGTCCAGCAGTCGTTGCGTTCTGTTCCTCAGCAAATTAAAACCGTGCAAGTAGCCTAGTGTGAAACCAAGAAATCTACAACCACAACAGCCGACAGCCAAGGGAAATCGAAATCGAGTCATCGAGCCAAGTAATTAATCCACGAAAGTAATCCACACAAAGTCAAATCGCTTTCCAAATAAAAACAAAAGCAAAATAAAAAGAAAAACTCTCTCGTACGAAGCGGCAATCGCGTCCTGAGATTTTTGTCACCGTGTGTTTTAAGCAACCAACGCGTTCAAGTGCAATCAACAACAATACCCAAAACATAATTCGAAATCAGGAGCAGGACATTTGTCGCGCTGTCAAACGTTGAGCTTTAGTAGTGTTTAAAAAGGATTAACCAATCAAGTTTTAAGAAATACTGACAACCCGCTAACCCACAATTAGAGCTTCTCAAAAAGTTGTGAACGAACCTACGAAACAGGGAAAATCCGGCAGAACATACAGCAGACAGCTATAGCCATAGATTGAAGCGCAGCCAATACACACACATATATAGCCAAGATCAGCCAGCCAGCCGATCTTAGCCAACCTAGCCGACGCACCTAAGTCGGCCCAAACACACCCATTTCCTGTCGAAGGTGTTGCTATAAAACCCATCAAGATTTCACACTTTGGAGTAAATCTGTTCTACGTGAAGCAGCCAGCGGAGTTATTTCAGCAGCCGCCGCTTCCGCAGGCGACCATTAAAGCAATTAGTCCGCCCGTGACCGCCGTCGCAGCGCCGCCGCCGCCGCCGCAGTCGACGTTCACGCCGCTGTCGACGACAGCAGCCGCCACAATTCCAACAAAGAAGCTCGTTGTAAGTGCATTGACTAGCTAAATCTATAAGTTTCCATCTAAGTGCTGCGAAAATGCAAGTGCAACGCAAGCAAAATGCATCCCAAAGATCCTGCAAGCACAAAGAGAAAAAAGGATTTTCCGGAAATGATAAAATAGATCTGAGTTTAGTAGGGCAACTTCCGCTTTCAATACAAAATGACGGCACTCCTGAAGTTGAAAGCTAAATAATGTCCCAGCTTAGTAATTAAGCAAAAACTGCAAACATATAGATTTAATTACTTTCACCTTCATCAGATACACATATATACAAACAACACCTAACGTCAATAAGGCAGCTCATTATAAGTCCCCTAATATCTAAATATCCCTCTAAATGCCGCCATCATCTCTTTATTATTAATGCTATTTAATGAAAGTTTCGGGTCTCGTCCCAACAAAAAGTATGCAATGAATTATTTTTATGCTGGCAGCTCAAACAATTCAACGAATCGCGTCGTTTCTTTTTGTTTTCCTTCCTTCTTCAAATTTTTTTTTGTTCTTAGCGTTTTTCCCATTTTTTCTGTTATTTTTTCGTTTTTTTTTTTTTTGTTTTCTTGGCCAGGCGCGCACGCAATAAATTAATTTATGTCCAACGTCAGGCACGTTTCGCACCCTCCGCAGGACTTCTGGTCCTCGGGCACGTTTCTCACCTTGGCTGCCATCCATTACCAAGATTTGCAAGTAAATCGCTTTAAGTGGCATTGCCCGAGTGAAAAGCACAACACAGAAATTAAAATTCCAACGACCATCATCGGTGAGAGGGGAATCCTCGAAGTTCCCAGGACTCGCCTTCGGGTGGACTCTAAAATGTAGTTTTGTGTCCTTGCTGCCTGATAATATCGTTTCGTTTCGTTTCATTTTCGTTGCTTCGTTATAATTTGCTTTTAATTTGTTTGGCAAACGCCAACACTTCAGCACGGTTGCCGGACAAAAAGGACCTCGGCCATCCATACATATAGCACTGGCTATCTAACCCACACCTCTCTCTACGTTTGCCAACCCAAAAATGGCAGGGGAAATGTCATAAAAATAATTACGCACCAGGAAAATAAACGCGGCATCGAAATTCGCGTGTCTCTCTGCTCCGTTGATCTGATCCTGATCCAGGACCTCTACCCCTTGGCTCATAAATTTTACAACCCGGCTGTAAACGCGAATAAGCCCTCATCGAAAAGTAGTCATAAATAAGTTTTTATATATTTATAGTGCGGTTTCAACTTGGTTAGAAGTTCTGATGAGCAGTCCGTGTTGCCATCAACTTTTTTGGTTCATGAATGTTTCAAGCGGCCAACGGCTTCATTTTGAGCTGATGAAAAAGCCATTGATGGCTACATTGAAATACGGAAATACTTCATAAGTTGTTGTTCGTGTTACAACAATATTAATAATATTAACTGGGGCTTTTAAAGCCCCAAAATATATGGTATCTCTGCTATGCAGAGCATTCCCACTGGAGAATTTGAAACTACTGGCTTGCTTTAAGCCATAAAGATGCGCAGTTTAAACCATAAGCGTCTGTTTGGCAATAAATTCGCCATCAAGCACTCAAATTGCTCAGCTCGAAGCACTTAGCCCCAAGATCGAGGACTCCTCAGGACTTAGCTCACCTAGGAGCCTAGTCTGGTAACCACATTAGCCGCTGCCCCACATCGCTCGAGTTGTCTAACTGCCATTTTAGATTTGTGTCTAGTGACTTGGGCTTGTGGTAAACACTTGAGTTTAATGGTTTGTTGACTGCCAGCGGCTCAAAGCCCAAAGACGTTTTCTATAATAAAATTTTCGTCTATTGCCATTGGCCATAAAAGCGGCAAGTGGAAAGCGCCAGCCTAAGCGGGCATTAAAAGTCCCTATTCCACTCGAAAATCCTCGTCGAATGCCCGGAATCCAGTGCTGCTCGACTGTTTTATTATTTACTAACTATTTTATTTGATTTCATTCCGGGCAACGCGCTTAGGGCTTCAGCCGGCCTTTCTCTGAATTGTCCGATGCCGCAAAGCCAATTCCGGAGACAGCTAGTACATGGATTACAAATGTCTGGCTTTTGCCTGACACGGAAGCCTGTTCAGTTGGCCAGCTTTTTGAAAAGGGCTTAAAGTTGCAGCTTGCTGTAGTTTTTCAAAGTGGTGAGCAGAGCCAAAAAAAAATACCCCGTCCAGCAATTAGCTGTCATTCATGCGGGAAAAACCAAAAAAAAGAAAGCAATTGTCAACCAAATTGGCATTGGCATTGACTGGGGCCTGGGATTTGATTTATCAACATGTTTCACGTGGAGCCAAAAGAAATCATTGCCATCAGCCAGCTGGGCCCCCAGTGTACAAGTACGCAAGTGTGTGTGTGTGTGTGTATATAGCCATTCCAGCATTATGGCGTTTTCGTTTTTCGTCTCGTCGCCGCATGAAAATGTGCGTTGTGCCAAACCAATTGGGAGCTGCTAGGTGGGGGCAAGTGGCGGGGGAATGTGAGCGCGCCCAACTGACGCGTTTCCGTCAAGTGCAACAAGCTGGGAAAAGCGCGGAAAACGGCGGGGGAGCAAAAGGAAAAAAAGGGGGGTGAGGAAGGAGCACCAGCAGGAGCTGCTCAAAAAGAAGGACCAGCTGAAGATTCCCCCAGTCAACGTGCAGGAGTTTATTAAAATTTTAATATCAACGCGAATGTCGACAGTCAGCCAAGTAAAAAATGTGTAGCGCAAACTTTTCAAACAGGAGCCGAGAGAAGACGAATGTCAATACATACACAAGCGGGAAAAGAAAATATAACTCCTTTTGATATTAATAGCTTAGCACTGGATAGACAAAAGGCATTAAAACTTTAAGAACGAGGTAAAATAAGAAATGATAAAATGAAATTAAATATAAATATAATGATTTTAAAATTTTAAAGAAAATATTTATTGATAAATAATAAAGATAGGTTAAAAATACGATTTTGAGCAAGCATAGTTAAAGGGTAGAACTTGTTAATAACATATGAATCGAGTTTTAAACAATCTCAATCTCAACAAAATCTTGCCGTGTATAGTAAAAAGAGTGGGACAGAATGCGAAGGAATGGAAAAGCGGGAGAGCAATCAAGTCCGCACAGGATGCCAGGATACTTGGATGGCAGGATGGCAAGCTGCCGCTTGAGGACTTGTTCAATGTGTGCGTAAGCAAAATAAGTCATTTTCCCTTATGGGCCATGCGGCGAAGAAGCTGCAGAAATTCATCGATTGAATACAATACAAATATGTCAACGAGTCGCTTGAGATGTTGCTGCTGTGCTGCTGAAATCTCAGACATGGGAAAGTCATCGCAGGAAGGCGAACAAAATTGAGGAAAATCGTGGAAAACGAGGAAAACTTGAGCGGCTGGCAGCTTTGGTTTAACTCATTTCAATGCGCCCTGGGGGAGTTTGTTTTGGAGGCAAAAGCAATCAGTCAGTGGAGTGGCATATTCATCTCCATCCGTGGGGTGTTGAATTACGGGTATTTTGTGTGAATTGAATTTGGCATGCCCCAGCAGCGGGAACCTGACTTTCCACCATCGAATTTGGGTCCTGCAATGGGATGGGTACTGGGTACTGGGGATGGGGATTGGGATGGGAATGGTGATGAATATAGCGTTGGGGAGGTGGAGATGGAGATGCGGATGCGGATGGAGATGGAGCAGTCGGATGCCGGGCCCACACCTTGCCAGCTATTTACGAACGCATTCCATTCCACTTGAATCCTGCGGAAAAGCCAGGAAAAGCGACAACCGCCGGCGGCAATCAGGGCGCCAATAACAAGGATGAAAGATGCCAAGGCGCTGGCGAATTGTTATTTTATGAAATTGCAAACACAATCAAGCTGAATTCCTGCGCCCCGCCCACTTTTGTCTTTGGCAATGTCACTGGGTTTCTCCGTTTCGGTGCCCGGAAAATTGTTGTTTTTCCCTCACCCATGCCCATTCCCATGCCCTTCATGCCAGACAAATAAATTGAACTAATAGAGCTGTTAACATTGGAGGGCTGCAAACTTATAACCGGTTCGGCTTGGGATCGGGAAATTCCTCAAGTAAAATATTTGAATTGCCAGCGAACAATGCGGAAAGTGTGGAGTGGAAAAGAAACCGCCGAAGCACTCGAGCAACTTGCAAAACAAAATCCGCTTTTCAAAAATCTTTTCTCCACCCTTCCCCAAAAAAAAAGTATATTCAGGGCATTGTTTTTGCTACCAATCTATGCGTATCTGTGTGTGTGGGCCAAGTTATTAGATTCATTTCAAGTTGGCCGGGTAAAGTGCACTCCAAACATTGAGACTCCGTGGCGAAAGTCAGTCAAAGTAAAATAAGGCACAGAGATGCGAATACGAAAAAGTTGAAAAACACCATAAGGGTGGAAAAATGAGGGGGAAGGGGAGAAAATTTTGGGGGGAAAACAGGGGAAACTTGGGGCTGTGGCTGGCGTTGACAACCAGCTGAGGAAAAGCGAGAAGCTTCGACCACAACACTATAAATGTGGGTAGTTTCCAAAGGCGGCACAAAAGAAACCGCAACATCAGCAACAAGATAGAACAAACGGGGCCTTGTGGAAAGTAGAAAATCAGGGTGAAAAAGTAAAGCGCTGGGTGGGCGTGGGCCAACACTTATTTCAAACAATTAACTTGATATTGTAACGGGGCTCGAGATGCTGCTGCTTCTGCCGCTTCTGCTGTTTTTCAACCTGCTCAACCTCTCCAAAGGTCGCCGAGACCAAGTCAAATACAAGCAAAGAGAACTCTTGGCAGCATGTGGCCAGGGAAAATTGGGTTGCCCAGGGGGGGCGGGGCAGTGGGTTGGAAAATGAGGGCCAGTGCGGTCCCAAAGAAAAACATAATAAAATCAAACCAAAGTGAAGATGCCGACGCCGCCACGGCACACGAAAGTAAAATAAACTAAAAGAAAAACAAAAACTCACGAAAAGCAAAGAGCTGCTCAGGAGTTTTCACGGCGCCCGTTGTTGTCTCTTAGAATTGCTATCAGTGTTACAGCTGGCGGCGGCTTTTCCCCGCTCTTTTCCTCCTCTCAGCATCCGCCCATCCAGATGCGAGGCCATCAACAGCAGCAGTCGCAGTTTTTGGCTGCGAGGCGTCAACTCTTGTGCTACAACTTGAACACGAAGTTCATCAACTAACTTGAGGGGGCGCTGGGTTAGTGGGCGGCGGTGGGCGGGGCGTGCCACAAATGGCAGCGTCCGAGGCGTTAGTGAGCTTATTGTTGTTGTCTACTGCAGTGAGCAAAAAACCGAGGACTTCTCGGAAAATCCCACTCGTTAGGATTGCATTACTTCATGAAGATTCAACTTTTAAAAGTTAAATTGAAGGAAGGGCCTTTCAAAATCGTATATGACAAAACCTATCTATTGATTAATACTTTTGAATAAACAACAATAAAATAAATGTATTATGTTATTAATATGATTATTAAATGTTGATAGTTATGATCTCTGCTAAATTAGTGCAGAATATGCTTGATATTGAGAAATTGAAACGAATTAGACTGAAAATTTGTAATATTGTTATTGTAACTTCTTTTTAAAAACTTAATGCCAGCTTTAAACAGACTGCAATTGATATCCCGAAACTAAACCCGAAGATATGTTTCACATCTGTCTTTTGCTGCTTGTCCAACCTCTTAAACTTTTCATTAGATTTAATTAAAGATGAGACTTAACTGTCCCCGGTTTTCCATTCCGGACTTTTCCTTTTTTCACTGTGTGCTGTGCTGTTGTGACCATTGTTGCTTCTGCGTGTTTGTTTGCCACCGGAATGAATATTGCCCCGGACTCGGCTCCTCGGCTATTCATTTTTCTCTGTCTTTCTCTGGCGCCCGGAGCTGTTTGGACTGACTTGGCTTTGGAGCTCGAGAGCTGGGTAGCTGGTGCGAGGTGGAGAGGTGCCCTTATGAGCGACACAGGCCAGACTCTCCTCGAGGGCTGGCCGGGCATCAGTACACCTGTCCACCTGCAGCTGGCCCACTCCAGTGCTCCACCTGCTGCTGCTGCTGCTGCTGGTGGCGTCGTCAACAGCAGGTCTCCGTTTTTCTTGTCCCCCTGTTTGTTTGTCTTACAAATTTACTTACGCTTATTTGAGCTGGAAATGAGCTGGGGCTTTGGCCCAAGCTCGGGATGAACCGCTGCGATCCCCAGAGGGAAATATGCTTACAAGTTTTCGGTCTGACGTTTTTATATTGCGTTGACAAACACACGCGGCGTATGCGCAATAATTTACAAAATTATTGTGCCCGTGCAGCTTGGTCAACTGACGGTTTTTTGGGTTGCGGGCGAAATGCTTTCTGTATGATTAGTTGACAGAGCTGAACGACTGCAATTTTTTAGTCGAGCGATGATGAAATGCGAAAAGGTAACAAAAGTAGGGTAAATATTTACCCAAATGTCTGCCCACTAGAAATTGAGATGGGAATGGATGGATGGGCATGAAAAAGGGACGGAGTGATTTAAAAGGCATACTGAAAAATCAATTACCTATTTAATCCCAGATGATCGTTATAATTGCATAATTCACCATGATTTACTCCCGCCCATACGCTCTGCGCGCATTTCAATTGCCAATCAATCGATGGCCCCTTCCATCATTCCAAACTCGCACACACAATAAACTATTTAGACAATTGTTACAGCCACCCAAATAAGAGCCCGTGAACCGTGCCGAACCGCACCGAACTGAACGGGACCGGAAATGTTAAATGATAATGCGCGGCACGCATAAAATGCAGTCACTCCCCCGTGCGACGCACACACTCGATGGCGTATACGTAATTTTTATTGCGTATACGTAATGCATTTTGATGGCAGACAACGCTCGGCCGGCCACAGCGTAACAATTTAAATCGTCGGCGGTCATTTACGTGCACACCATGCTAAATGCATTTATTGCATGTCGTGCCCGGAAAGTGCTGCAGAAATCGGGGAAAGTGGGTAGCGGCCGGAGAAAGCAGTGTGTTCGGAATGTGTTGTCTACTTTACGGCGTGTGGCTGTTATTTCCGTTTTCCGCTTTTCCTTTCCACTAATAAAAATCGTTTAAAAAACCGCATGACAGCAACAGCAGCAGCAGCTACAATAACAGCATTAAATAATAACAATCATGTGTAAATGTGCCCTCTGCGCTGCGGATAGATTTATTTGTCTCGACAACTTCAAACTGCAACGTGGCGCAATAAATCTGGCGAAATCTTGCCGCTCTGCCCTCCGCCTTATCATCTTTGCTCTAGTCGGGATGCTGCATTGCTGGCTAAGCTTATTTGTCTCTCCACATCTCCGCTGTCTGCCATTGTCTTCCATTACTAAAATTAAAATCCAGGCAAAACGCGCTGCGATTCTATTACCAAGGTGACTCATACCATGACCGAGGCGACTGGAAAAACTCAGCTGCCTGCTACATTTTTTTTCTCTTGCTAGTTTATTTTTTTTCAGCTTTTTCTTGACGGCTTTTACACTTTTAAACGGAGCTGCGGAGCGTGTTATTTCCGCTGCTTTTAGCCCGTCTGGCAGCAGGACTTCTGTTCCTGCCGCTGATTGTGACTCTCTAAAACACAATCTCTACCCATTCCGCCATCCTGCCATCTGTTGTTTTTGTCGCTCTTCCCTGTTCAAGTGTGTGTGTGTGAATCTGTGTGTGTGATTCCCGTCTTGTCTTTTGGCAACGAAAAATACGTTAAATTAAATTATGATTTCAGTTCTCCGGCTCCACCATTCCGCTGCCCACCTCACCTCACGTCTCGTCTCGTCCCGCGTCTGCGTTCATATTCGTTAAATTCATTTTTGTTGGAATTTTTTATTTATTTTTCCACGTTCGTCCTTGCAAAATATTTGACTGCCTGTGCACGTTCATCAGACGCGAGGCCCGAAAAAACACTCGCCAAAACATTCCTAGCTGCTTCTTCTGAATTTCATTTCAGTTTGTTGACTGCAAGCAACACGAATTTTTAAGGAAATATATGCATGTCTTAAAATCATGTTCATAGCCGGAAACTATTACATAACAGTTGCCAATCTGAAATAGAATTATTTCATCTTTTTTAGCTTTAAGTTATGGACAAATAAATGAAATATTCGTTACACAATGTAAAGGATTTCTCTATTTATGTGTACAATACTTATTTATTGTCTACATTTTGTATTTTATCATGTTGTGTATTGTATTTTACTCCCATTTTTGTATATGTTTAGATGGATACTTTTATTCGAGTGCAGGACAGACAGCAAAGCGAGAGTCAGTCAGTCACTTAACCAGTCAGTTAGTCAACAACAGCAGCAGCAGAAACAGCAGAAGCGGCCATGTACCGGGAAACCAGCGAGGCGTGCGTGCCGCAATCCCAGGACCCCTCATTTCCCAACCCCCCTTACCGCTCCGCCTTCCCCTCCCCGCCCGGCGTGTCCCTTTACCGTTCCCATTTCCCATTTTCATTCCGGTTCTCATTCGCCTTCGCCTGCCATCCCGTTTAGTTGTGCGGGCTGCAAATGTTCAACAATTGCCCTGATTTATAATTTCTGCTTAGCAATGCAAAATACTTGAGCCGCGTTGGGCTGACTCTCTGAAATGGGGGCGTCTGTTGGCAGCTGGAGCGGGGGCGTGGCATTGTGGGGCTTCGCCGTCGCATGTGTTTGGCTTAGCATACAAATATTTTGCTGTTTGTTTGCCTTGGTGCGCATAAACGGCAAACTGGGTGGTTTGGGCGGTTTCGTTTCGTTTGGTTGGGAAGAAATGTGATGAGCACGTTGACAAGTGAGTTGCCAGCCCCCCTTCCTGATCCATCCCCCCTTCTCTACTCACCCCTTTCCGCTCACCTTTTCGCCCCCATACCCAAACCACTCATATATAATCCAGGCAGCTGCGTTCTGCATCAGACGTCCGCCTGCCTCGTCATAATGTGGCTGGTAGTGCGCTTATGCATAATTTACCCACTCAGCAGTTGACAGAAAAGCCAGAAAAGGGGAGTACACGGAGAAAAAAGAAAACATTGAAAAACAGGATCAAGCTGTCTTTTTTAATTTTCTCATTAAAACAAACTATGTGTCTTTGGAATAATGTGGAATGGATATCCTTTTCATTTGTTGGATCAGGTCTAATACCTGAACTTGAATAATATTCATAATTTTCTCAGTGCATCTGGGCTCTGAAGTGGTTGCAACTGAATGCAGTGAAGGGAAGCCCAGTGACTGACTTTGTAAACCGCCAGAGCCGCCGAAAAAGAGAAAAGAAAAGGCCGCCAGGGCTCTCCAATTATCTCCTGATTTATGATTTCTCATTAATTTCCCAGCCAAATCTCAGCCACGTACGCTGATAACTGGCTGGGTCATATGTGCACTTATAAATTTGATGGAAATGGAGGAAAACTCGCAACACTCGCCTCGAGATGCCTATGAATTGGTGAATTTCTTTGGGCGACTTATTAGAGAGCGTATCCTTTGAAAGAGCGACCAAAGGCAGGGCTCAAAGGCATGTTGTTTGCTGACTGATTGCTTTGACCTCCGACCCCCGTCGGAAAAACCCCACTCTCATGAATAGTAACGGAAATGAACGGAAAAGGGGCTGAGCTAAACGCAGAAATGCGTGTGCCATAAATTAAAGTAGTTTTAAGTATTTGTGTGTGCTGGCCATTGTTGGTCTTCCATTTCGCCGTTTCTGTATCTTTCGGTTTCGGTTAGAGTTTAAGGTTTTTTTTTTGGGGGGTTCCGGAGTTCCGGGGCTCCGGGATTTTGTGGCATTCGCGGACCGCCCGCCGCTCTGAAGTTTGAGGTTGAGCTTGTTTCGCCCCAAAAATAGATATACAAATGTTTTTAATGGTCGCATTTTTCCGTTTCTCGTCCTTTGTTGTATTACGTTGGCTCATCCTGTGACTCCGTTATTTTGCGTCCTTTTTGCCGAATCTGTGCGCTTTGTTATGCCGCTTGTCGTTTTTCTGTGCGACCGAATTTATTTGCCACTCTCCTCCTTTTAGCCAGTTTCTCTGGGCCCTGTGCGTGCCTGGCCGCCATTCGCCATTTGCCAAAAGCTTCCTTTTTTCGCTTTCGCCGAGCGCTTTTCCTCATTGTCTGCCCTGGTTTTTCCTGGCCTGCCCTGGCCGGACTAGGCCTAAGCCCGGGGTTGCAAATGGTTTTGATTTGATTAATGAATGTTCTAATTAAGCAAAACCGTCACCTAGCCCGCCCCGAGTGTCCCGCTTTTGACCTTGGCCAAAAACAATCTATAACGCCGGAAAGCAAGAAAGGTTTTGCCCAACACCCCTCGTCTGCCCTGCGGCCATTAAACGGAAATAGAAAGACAAATTATTTGGCTCAAAGTGAGTTTCGAGTTCGCTGTGTGTGACTGCAAGTGATTAGCGTTAAATGGAAGCCGCCAGTATACGGACCGGAATCGGAATTGAGGGAAACTTTATCGAAATTGACTCCGAATGGACACCACACACAATTTCAATTACCTGCAAGTTGTGATTGCGATAATTATGTAATGACCGGTCGCCTAATGATGATTGGTCCTGGAGTTTATGAGCCCGGCAATTACGTAAGAGAGCCAGTAGTAGAATGTCCTCGACTGACCCTCCTTGACTCCATGCGCCATGCTCTACACTTCTTGCTCCCTTGCTGTGTTATGCAAATTTAAAACTTTAAGCACAAGTTGGGGCTGTCCTGGGTGTCCCATCCACGTCCGCCGAGTGTGCCGAAGTGTGTGTGCTCGCTTGTCTACCATATAAATTTAAACAATGTTGAAAACATGCTGCGTTGGCACTTTTTAACCACGCTCCGCACACACACACTCAAACACACACACAGCAGGCGCACTCTCACTCACACATCTGCTTAAGCAGAGGCAAGCATTTATGCTCTGCTCGCCAAGCCAAAAGTGTTGCATACGTCGAGGGGCCAGCCGCACAATTTACATCTATGCCACACACATACATACGTATATATATAGCGCGCTCGACAGCAGGTTTAGCTGGTTGTGTGTGTGTGCCCGAATGTGTGTGTATTTAATGTCGAAATTATGGACGACAATTTTAATGACAATTCAACTTAACATTAGAACGACAGGGGCAGCAACATGCGACCAGCATCAGGAACGACTTTGTTGGTCGTTAGTCGTTAGTGCAGCAGCAGCAACAGCGGCATTAAAAGATATGCAGGTGGCAAGCTCGAACAGGATATGCCCTGTGTAAAACTACTTAACATAATTAAAGTTTGGAATAAATTATGATAAAAGATGGAAAATTATAGATTATTAAAATTTCAGTAAACTTCAAATGATTAGCATGATAAAAAACTTATAAATTTAATCAAATATCTCTAAAATTTTCGAATAATCAAGGCAGTACCAAGACAATACTATAAATATTTGCATAAAGTAAATGGCGAATATTGCCATGCAGGGTACATTTGAATGCAATCTTGAATAAGTTTAAAACCAATCAAGCCATAAATAGCACCAATTAATGGGTAAGCCTGGCATCGCCAACTACAATGGCCGGGGCTTCTCTTTGGCATCGGCATCAACGGCAGCAAAACAGTTTCCGTATCCGCCAGCCGCCATTGTGCCAGAATGCCAAACACACTCACACACTCGAACATTTGCAGAGAGAGAGGAGAATGTGAAGGGATTGAGACGGAGACGCACACATGTCCTGCCTGGTCCTGCCATTGCCTTTGCTCCTGCTGTCGACGACAATGCGTGTGAGTTAAATGTATGCGCATAAATTAATAATTAATTACACAGAATTACATTTCGGGCTTGTTGTATAATATTCATTATTGTTATGCATAAATAAGGTGACTTGCCAGGACTGACTCGCTTGCTCTGGCCTTTGCCATCCTTTTTGCCACCCACTCGCCGCCAATTTGTGAGCGATGCGCCATTTTAGTTTTGTTGCCTCCTCGCATTATGGAGCTCATTAAAATGCCAACTCAGCTCAGCTCAGCTCGGATCGTTTCAGTTCGGTTGTGGAACTTAACTCTTCGACATCAATCTACGAAAATGTATTTATGTGCCGGCCATATATTTCATTTGATTTACAAGTTAAAGGCGGACAAAAAAGCAGGACTTTGCTCGGAATTTGCATTCGCTTTGAAAAGCGCTCCTCACTCTCGGACTCTCAATCCTCGTCCCTGGGGCATATTCAAATGCTGATTTCTCTATGAACCAGGCCCATTATCCCTTGTCAGTGACAGCAGGAACGTGTTTATTGGCTACGTTCGCAGGGACATTTGCCGCATAAATATCAACGAAATTAAGGACCGACCGGAGGATGGGACTTCCTTCTGTCAGGGCAATAAATCAACAAGGAAGACGAACGAACCAACTAACGCTTTTTGTCCAGCCGGATTGACTGGCCAAGCAAATTCGAAGGAAATTGACCAAAAAGTATTAGTAACGGGAATTGCACAAATTTTGTTTGGGCTCAACGCACTGGGATAAGGGTCATATGTGTGTGTGTCTATGCGTATGTGTGTGCGAGAGTGTGTTTGTACGTGGTTGAGGGTGTGGGTGAGTCCTGTCTGTGTCTGTGACTGTGTGATTATGGTCATTTTAATTGAAAGCCAGACAAAAACAAAAAGCCGAGAACCCAAAAATCGGCATTGATGGAGCATATTGAATTATACATAACTACAAGCGTGCACTGCAAGAATATAGATTTTTGGGATCAATTCAATAAAATACTTTAATGAGAAAATTGAAATTTCAAAACTATGAAATATTCTTTAGTAATATTCGTGTAGCTTATATTGTATAATATCACAGCAAAGTTCAGCATGCAATTACCATTTATCATCTGTGATAAGTAGCTCTTGAAATTTCCCACCAAATAAAAGGTTCTATCTAAATAAAAACTCCAACGGAATAAGCCGCAGAATCATTCATTTCATTTTGCAAAGTGTAAAAGGAAATGAACAAAGATAATGCTTGAATAAGCA
The DNA here is from genome assembly GCF_004382195.2 of Drosophila sechellia. Lineage (NCBI taxonomy): Eukaryota > Metazoa > Arthropoda > Insecta > Diptera > Drosophilidae > Drosophila > Drosophila sechellia. The sequence goes on along the minus strand of NC_045951.1, from coordinate 16,704,444 downwards.
GCCTACATATATTTCGCTCCATCGCCGTCATGGCTCTTATCCTGAAATGGCATCCTTTGGCATTTGTCAAACTTTCTATCAATGCTCACATTTCATGCCGGAGCTCTTTGCCAACACTCATAAGTATGCAACACTTTTTCCCACGGCGGCGGGCGTTTTGTGGGCCTCCCCCCTTTTATTTTGTATAAAATTTGCATGGATAATTTGTCACTTTGAATGATGTTGGGAGCTCTTTTTTCGAGTGGGTTACAACCAATCCCGTTTTCCAGCTATGTCGTTTTTTTTTCTGTTCGTCCATCCAAACCCCCGGCGGGTAAAATTCTTGCGGGAAGTGCGGCAAATGTTACAAATTGTTGTCGTTGAAAAACACCCCTTAACCCTTCGCCCGCCCGGGCTCAAAATTCAGGCAACGCATCAAGAATTTCGGGGTAAACTTTAATAAACCCGCTTTTGCCGACTAATTTCACAATAAAACCAAATGGCAGCGCACAGAAAAAAAGGACATCCTAGGGAGGCCCGAAAGAAAAACCCTTTTTAACCTCACATTTTATGGCACACATGCGCTAACAGGTTTAAAAATTACATTTAATGACAATTGGCAGAGTGCCCCGGTCCCTTGGTTTTTCCGCCGCTTTTCCCCGCATTTCCATGCTTTTCCCGCTGAACATGTGTCGCCGATTCGAGATATCTCCGCAGTTCCGCGCGCAATTTCCAGGCAAGTTGCTCCCATTAGCCACATAATTTTAAGTGTGTGCGTTGCCCGAATTTCCACCATTTTCCCTTACGCTTTTCGCGGGTTGGGCCGAGCCTGTCGCGTAGAACGAGCTCATTTAATATTAAAAGGATTTATGAGACATTTTCCTTTCATTTTGACAACGAACGATGGCGATGGTGAAGGAAGGGATGGGAGAGGAGTGGAGCAAGGCAGGTGGGGCAAAAGTCTGAATGGCGAATGAAAATTCTGCGCCGTTGATGAAATTTTCGCTTAACAGAATTTGCGACGCTTGGCGGACGGCGACGGCGACGGAGCCTACGCACGGTTAAAGGGTTTTCCATTTTCCCAAACCCCTATCCTGTTTCCCCCGCCATCCCCCGCAGCTGCCCGCAAGAACAACCCCTCGATTTCATTGCCTGGCAGAGAAAACCCCCATACCCCAATTTTCGTTTGCCATTGTTGTGAGCTCTCGGCAACTTTGCGCTGGTTTAGCTTACGCCCGGGAATTATTTGAGTGCTTTTTGGGAAGCGTTCCGCAAACGCCCCGAAAGCGCCACTCCCCCTCCTGAGCGGAGCGTGTGAAAGTGCAGACGCCTCGAAAATCCTGTGTATCTGTGTGTGTGTGTGTACATTTTTGACAGATTTGAAAATTATTATGCAAAATGAATAATTTAGTTGAAAGTGTTAAATTGATTTGGCCTTTCCCACTAACATAACAGACATCGGCTTCTCAGCCCGCCTCAGATGATGGAGATGATGGCCATGTCGGCGTCGCTTTTCATCCCCCCTCCTCCCATCACGGGAATCTCGAGTAAGATGAGCACATTCCGGATAAGTCGGAGGCTATCGATAAAGCATCTCTGTCAGAATGAAATATGCATGCGACTTGTCAACCGTCCTGCGTATCGATGAAAGGTCGTGATAAAGTGTCGATTTTATTGTATTTTCCTATTTATATGCTACGCCTCATTAAATCCACAGAGCTAGAAGAAAGGCGTAAATCTTTTTATTAAGTAATAAAATAGGTGTTGAATTGATTTTTTTTTTTTTTTTTTTTTTTTTTGGATATATTAATTTAAAACTGTCCTTCGCGGACAATCATTAAATTTGATGACTAAACTTAACGGTAGAGAATTAATTGATTACATAAATTGTTGCGAAACTATACAATAACTGTCGATATTGTATGTATGATGTATATAATAATGTATGTATATAATTTAATTTAATTTGCGTGTCTAATCCCAGAGAGGTCCAAAGGGTGTGATCGGTGCAGCCTCCTGGTGCGTTGACTGGTGTCCAGCAGGTCTTGTGCCAGGTTGTTTGGGTGGTCTTGAAGCCTCTGCATGTACTGCCTGCTGCTTTTCTTAATCTCATCCTTCACCCAGGGGAAGCTGAGGACCTCGTGTATAGTGGCATTATCGTGGAAAGGGTGAGCGTTTGTGACTGTGCGGAGCGTTTTGTTTTCGAATGTCTGGATAATGTTGATGTTACTTTTCGATGCAGTGCCCCACAGTTGAATGCCATACGTCCAGATTGGCCTTATGATCGCTTTGTAGATAAGGAGCTTAGTGGAAGTCGGTAGCTTAGATTGTCTGCCCATCAGCCAGTAGAATTCACGGACTCGGTTCTCCGCCTGTTTCCGCTTCTTTAGCAGGTGTGGTCTCCATGTAAGTCTCCTGTCCAGTGTAAAGCCAAGATAATTTGGATTGGCTACCTCTGGGATTGGGAACCCGTTGAAACTGACTGGTGGGCAAGTGCCGCGTCTAGTTGCGAAGGTGGTAGCGGTTGACTTGTCGCTGTTTACCGATATATTCCATCTCGTGTGCCACGTGTTCAGTAGATCTAGTTGCTCCTGCATAGTCTGGGAGGCCTCTGCTGGGGTATCTGCTGTTGTTAGGAACGCAGTATCATCGGCGTAAGTGGCTGCCATAATGTACTGGCTCGGTATCACCGGCAGGTCAGCCGAATACGCGTTGTAGAGGAGCGGACCGAGAACGCTTCCTTGGGGAACTCCTGCACGGGCTTCTTTGACGTCTGAGCGCGCTTCTCCACACCTGACGGCGAATCTTCTGCCCTCCAGGAACGATTTTAAGAACTTGAAATATGGCTGGGGCAGGCCGTTTTTGAGCTTTAGGAGGAGACCGGGGTGCCAAACACGATCAAAGGCTTGCTTAATGTCCAGCATTACTGCTAGGCAGTATTTCTTATTCTCAAAGGCGTCCAGGATATATTGCGCTACTCGGTGGCCTTGCTCTGGTGTCCCGTGGCGGCGCCTAAAGCCAAACTGGTGATCAGGGATCAGACCAGCCTCCTCAATCACCGGCAATACTCTGGTCAAAAATACTCTTTCGAGTATCTTGGAGAGTACTGGTAGTAGGCTGATCGGGCGGTAGGAGGCGGGATTGGCTTCGTGTTTACCAGGCTTCAGGATCATAACTACTTCGGCGCGTTTCCATGATGAAGGGAAGTGCCCCAATTGCAAGCACTTATTTATTATGGTCGTGATTAGTGACTTGCTAATAGGGGGGAGGAGCTTTAAAGCAATGGCATTGATGGCATCATCGCCTGGAGCCTTGTGGTTACCCATTGCCGCTATTAAATTGCTGATTTCCTCTTCCGTGGCCTGGGGTATCGACTCGGAGTCAACTTTACTATAAGAAGCAAAGCTGAATTTCTAATTGATTAATGCTTTTGTAAATATAGTATGTAATTTCTTCGCTAGCCAGCTTAAGATTACAAGTGTTCTTTTTAAATTTACTCCTTTTTAGTAGACAACAGTTTCGTTGTCCCTGTCGCGTCTGTTCCACATTAGACATCCATCCAGTGGGCGACTTTCTTGTCAACTGCATTGTAACCGCTCCGCCCTCTTGCGCTTCCGTGTGTCCTTTTCCCCCTCCGTGCTCCATTTGGCTGGCACGCCCACCGCTTGATCACGCCCACTTCTGACGTCATTTGTCAAATTTTCGGCATTACACGGCCAAAAAGACATGGCCATGGCCAAACATTGTGCCAGTTGTCGGCCCCACCCACTCGACCCCAGGCCACCGCCATCCCCGCAGGACATCCGGCGGCTCATCGCAGTCCTTGTGGCTAATATTGACATTCCTAATCTGTGCTCCGCTGCGGCGGCCGTTAAAATGCCGTGTCACTTCGTTAGTATGCGTGTGTGGTGCCATTTGTATCCGAGTAGCTGAGTATCTGAGTATCTGAGTATCTGCGTATCCTTGTAGCCCGAATATCCGTGTTTCCCCCGCAGCCGCATGTGTGTATTTGTCTTGAGGTCGCGTTTGGTTCGGTTTTGGGTGTGTTCTGTTTTTGATTCATGCCGCGCTATCAGCACTGGGCGTGTTCCCGAACTGGTTCATTTATATTTGATGATGACATTGCCGACATTGGCCGGGAAATCAAACTCCCGTCTCCAGTTTATTAGTTTAAGTAGCTCCATTCGGGGAGTGATTAGTGCACCCAAAGTGCGTTGTGCTAAGTGGCAGCCTGGAACTGCACAGCAAAAAGCAGTTTTGTAGATCATAGATTCTCCTTTTCTCATTCTCTTTTATAAAAATATAAAATTATAATAATATTATATAAATGCGGAAACCTCTTAAAGTTTTAGATGTCCTGAGATATATATTTAAGATCATTGGAGAAACGCACTAACTTAACATCTACTAGTTGCAGTTCCATAAAATTCCATTTATTTCCAAGTTTAGAAGTTAATGCCTTTAAAGTGTGTTAAAATCACTGAAGATATCCAACACTAATTTTCTGTTAGTGCACCAGACCACACTCAAAGTGCTGGCCACTGCAGCTTGAATCGCTTTTTAACAACGCTGCAATTTCTGTGCCCATTTTGAGGCTGGTGATGATGAGCCGCCGCCTGGGCGGTGCATCGAGGGGGGTGATTCGGGCCTAATGGGGTGATGGTGGCGGGTTCAATGTTGTCTCGGACGTCATGTTGTTACAGTTACTTTCTTGCAGCACACTCTCAACTTGATTTCTGGTCTTTTTTGCTCTTGCAAATTGTTAGAGGGAACGCCCGCGGAGTGCAGCCAACCACCCCCACCCCATTCCGACCACAAGTCCCACTGCTAACTCAACCTGGCTAAAGTGCAGCACAGACAACAAACAAAAAAAAAAGGGAAGAAAAAGGAAAAACGAAAAACAGGAGGAAAAAACTAAAAGCGACAGGAAGACGGAGACCGAAAACAGAAGCCAGGAGCTGAGCAAGAAGACAGGACTCTGGGCCAAAGCGATTTGCCTTGCCAAAAGCTGCACGACCAACTTTGTAGTAACATCTAAACCTCCCCTCGCACCATCGCTCTCCCTCTAACACCCTACCACCATGCCACTATCTCCTATGTATCTATGTGCGCGAGTGAGTGCGACAGCACAAGTGTTTTAATTTTACGACATTGTATGAATTTTACTGCTGGCACTGCAGAAACATCAGCACCGCTGTTACATATCGTTAGCTTCCTTAACGGACATATCCCACATCGCCATCCAGACCCCCTTTTACAACGGGGCGCTTTAGGGGTTGGGGGTGGTTTCATCCCCGTTGTCTGTGCCGTGCTCATAAATTGCAGCTTGCAAGCGTCAGTGCAATCAGCGTCATCAGCTTCATCCGGTTTATTCGAGGGTCCCTCGAACCGTGGGCCCCGCACCTCCTGCTCCTACTGCTCCTCGTGCTTCTCTGGCGCCTCCTGCTCCTCCGCTTATCCTCCTGTCGAGAACAACGCCCCCTTGGATTTTCGCAGCCAACCGTGACAGCCTCTGAACTTAGCCGAGGTCTCTGGGGTTTACTTAGCTTGTGGGTAATTTTTTAAAAATTATACAAATTAAAATTGGTGGGGCTCTGCGATGGGCCCACTGTGCCTTAACTGCCGTCACTTAACGTTAACAGTTTACGCTTGCCTGCTGGCTAAAAAGGCTGGCGTTGCACTACACACACACACGCACACGCGCACACCATGACAGCCAGCAGCTAACGCACACATGCACGAATGCACTGCGCGGAAATTCGTGATGTGAGATAAGTTTCCTTCGCTTTTACAGCGAATATGTAAATTATATATAAGAGAAGGTACACCTATTTAGAAAAGGAATAAAGACAACTAATATTTAATCGATCAAATTAGGTAATTAAAGTCTTAAAATACAGATGAAAACTGTTTCTTAAATTATGCATCTTCCTAGAGAATTGTTTTCTTGACTTGCGAGCTGTATCCTTGACGCTGAAAGTCATTTCTGCGAGTGCAGCTACATATGCAAGCCTGAGGCTGCCTGCTCGTCCTTGTCTCGCCATCATTTTCGGAGCTGGCTGCTCGACGGCTGCTGCTTCTGCAGCGCTAACTGCGTAAAGTTGGCACTTGAAACTGTCAGCTTAAAAATGCCAGCTGCACACACACATAGACACAGGCGCACTCACACACTTGCAGGCGAGAGAAAGAGAATAAGGGCCATGCATGTAGTACATAAAATGCACAAAATGGCCGAACGACTCATGGCGAAAGTTGGTGGCCATAAGTTACAGGAACTTGAGAGGAAGCAGGACGAGGGCGAGGGTCGAAGGTCGAAGTCTCAAGTCCCCGAGCAACCGGCCATCAGAGGAGGCGGGGGGCTCATAACTTTTGTAGAAAGCCGCGTAAAGTCCCGAATAAAATGCATATTTAAATACCGCCCAACTTAACCTTTCCGCTCATTACTCGCCTGCCATATATATATTAACCCGTTTTTCGTATTCTTTCCCGATTTGTTGCAGATGGTGACGAGAACGAAGAAAATCTTTGTGGGCGGCCTCTCGGCGCCCACCACACTGGAGGATGTCAAAAGTTACTTCGAACAGTTTGGTCCGGTAAGTGAAGAGAATTGCTTTCCTCGGTATATATATCCATAACTATTTCAATGGGGGAAAGCCAGTCACATGACAAAATGCTAAGCGAAATCAAAGCAAAATAATAATCATAAAAAATCAGAATGACAGGCAGTGGAGCAAATCATGCAATCTATTCGCACTGCGCGTGTTTCCCCAGCCAAATACAATGTAGATTTGTATATATATATTTCTCTTCTTTTTTTTTTTCTTGCCGTAAGCAGTGACACCTTCACTGGCTGCCACTTGCTATGTTTTGTTTGATCAATAAAAACGCCAAAAAAAAAAAGAAATACGAAGCCAGCGACTGAACGGGAAAAACCTCTAAAAATTCGAACCAAATTCAATCTTGACAAGTACTGCAAAGCTCAGGACTCCACTTCACTCCGCCCCCTAAAACAGAGCTCCACTTAAACACACACACGTATGCACATCGAGTGTGCCGCTGCAAGTGTGTGTGTGTGTGTTTGCGGCTGAGTGCCGTTCGAGTGCTCTTTAAGTTCTCCATTCAGCCATGTTGGGCAAAAGGCCGAAACGGTAGCTTTGCCAGACTTGTTATAGCGCAAAAAACAAATTTTTAGCACGAGCACCAAAATCCCGTGTTGTTGATTACGATACTAAACGAAAATCGATTTGCTAGACGCTTTTCTGCCTTCCCGCCGCCGATTTTAATGAGCGACTCTCTCGATCCTGTCGAAGTGCAAAAAAAAAAAAAAAGAAATCCCCAAACACGGATTTTCATTAACGATGTGCTATCGAATGGTGGCGGATTTTTTCAAGAGGATAACACATGTGGAGTAGAGTTTAAGCATTAAATGGTTGCAGCTAGGTGAAAATGATGAAATGTAGGGAAAATATTAAATGGTATTGTATTAAAATCTATGCAAATCCCACAGTTATTTATAGTTAACTTTAAAAGCATATTAGCCCGAGGAACAGTTGAGAAATTCAATGCCCAACCAACATTTAAACTCAATAACTCAAACTTCAATTCAATATCCCTTAGCTGGGGGAAAAAAAAAGGATGCCAGCCTTCCTTAAACATTATCGAATGAAAAACAAAAAAACAAGTAGCTGTATCGGGTAACAGCTAAAAATGCCATTATTTGTTTTCCCCAGCAAATTACGCAGCCTGCTCTCGAGGGGATTTTCGATTTTCTCGATTTCCTCGATTTTCCACAACCCATCTGAAAACCCAATGCCCCCACCCAAATGAAACTCAACTCCGCAGGTAAAGCTTCCGATAATTGACATAAATTGGAGCAACTTTTTGTCAGCTCCGCGCCGCAAGCCGTCAACTGCCATTTGCAATGCTCCATTGCCCATCCCCCTTTATATATATATATACATATATATAGATATATGTATATCTATAGCTATAGCACTTGATAATGCGAATATAATGACGAGTGAGAGGAAAGCAGCCATAAACGGCCATCAATCAAATCAGCGCTGGGTAACGAAATGCTTTTAAGTAATTTTCATCGTGCCCGGCGAAACTGTCAAAATCCATAACGATCAAATAGTGAAGATACTATGTGGCACGCAAATCTATATATATATACTTAAATACATATTGGAATTACATACTTTACTCGAAAAGGTGAAACAAAAGGCGGCGAGCGATTTAACCAAGCGCGAGTTCTTTATGGAAAACTTTTCAATTAATCCGCCATTGGCAAAGGAAATTATAATAATAACTTGGCTGCAAGTGTATAAGCCCGGCCATAAGCTGTGCGGCGAAACTTTCGACAGGCAAACAAAACAGAAGCCCAAGACCAGTAGTCTTCCCTCCTCCACCTTCTGGCCAAGTTATTGATTACAACTAATCCCCTTTGGCTTTTGCCTGCCGCCTCATTGGGCAGCTGGGAAAAGCGGTGGGGAAAATCGCCAAGCGGGAGAAGAGCGGTTCGGTGTGCAGATAGATTTTCGCCAGGTTCATAAACAAAATAGCCAAACGGCAAGCGGCGGCTTAGTTTAACCACCTCCACCTCCGGCTTTTCCTACACTTTTCCCCATGTTTTTGGCGGCAGGTGACCAGCGAGCCGTTAATGACTTTAACGGCCATTTTTCTTCCGCCTTGGATGAGATGAGCGCGGAGAGATTGCTCCTGGCAAGATTGATTAGCCGGACCAGTCGGGGGCGCGCCATTCAATATGATTAATAGTTGCATGCGTATACGCCATAGCAGCCACAACAATAGCTACCCAGTTCTATTCTATATCTATATATCTAATGCATATATACAGCAGATGGAAATTTATGACGCAGCTCTGCCAGCCAATTTCGTGTTGCCAGGGAAACCTATTTTTTTACAACATTTTGTTGCGAAAGGCTTTTCCAGTTTATTGTATCGCTTCGAGTGCTATATTCAAATGTTTTCATAGCTGTTGTTTAGGTGCATTTTCATTTCGCGTTGCCACTGTCTGATGCCCTTAAAGAAAATCATTGTTAATTATTCGCTCATTTCACCAAATAAGTATTGATTATCTGTGCGAAATTTATGCCATTTATTTTCGTCGTTCATGTTAAAATATTTTTATCTGCAACACCTTTTGTAAGTGCAATATATGTATACTGTTTTTTCTATAGGCCGTCTAGGGCCCTTAAAGCGCCACAAAAAATACCCTTTTAAATGCAAATCGGAAAACTATTTTCCAAATGCAAAAACAAATCAAAAGAACTTAGAACTGAGGGAAAAAAACGAATAGGATAAGCAAAACACAACGGGCGAATTTCAAATTTTTCCAGCGCAGGTTTTCCCTGAAATGTTCTATTTAACAAACACCAACACACAAACAAACACCAGCAGCTGACCTCAGATGCTGCAACCTTTGGCCACTGATTTTATTGCAACTGATGCAGCTGCTGCTGCTGCTGCTGCAAGCTGGGCGATAACGAAAATTCCACATGCGGAGGGGTTGGAAAAGGGGTGTGGGAATCAAAACAGAAACGTAAAGCTCGTTGGCTAAAAAATTGCAAATAAACTACACATTTTGTAAAGTCCCTTCGCATGGAAATTGCGCCCGGCCAACTATCAGGATGTGGCAGCCAAGTCCGGTCTCCTTTGGACTGGCTCTTAAAGGTGTTTACGGTGTTTGCATTTGCAGATTTTCCTCGCACCGCACCGCAAAAGGTTAGTAAATTTTGAGCGCTTTTCATAAGCATTTTATGCGGGCCAGGGACCCCGAGGCAAATGGCCAAAAGTGCACCATCTACCGGGCGAAATGGAAAACACTGCTGGGTGGCCAGGCGGCCACTCAAATGTCGGATAAACCTCCTTCCATCCGCCTGCGGTGTCCCACCCACTTCGGTATTAATTATGACAAATCATGCAAAGCAAAGCCAAAACGAAAACAGCAGCGCAGAAAAAAAAAACTTCAACTAATTTCATTAAAAAACAATTTTTTATGATTTAATTATGGAGAGAGGCCAGCGAGCGGGGAGCCAAAACACACTGTCGCGAAAAATAACAAATGGTCACTCGAGATTTAGTGTGAAAAACAATATTGTTACAACGCGTGTTGAATAACTTTTATAATGGCAAAAAAGGTGTTTGATAAAATGCAACATAAATATCTAAACAAATAATTTCTCGCAGTGCACAACTGTGGATGTGAATAAGACTACGAGTGAGTCCTGGCTGCTCCTGATTCTGTCGGAGCTCACCTGACTGTCATAACTGCGGGCAATTTTTGAGGCGTTCTGAATGAAGTGTCTCGCCCTCTCTCTCTCGCTCCAGCTCCCTTCTGGCTAGCTGTCTCTTTCGGTGAAATGTGGGGCTTGAGGGGCATAAATTATGATGCGCAAATCTTCAGCTAGCTGAATGTAAATGTAAATGAAGGCACGCCAGTGTTTCTGTGCGAGTGTGTGTGTCAGTGTGTGTGAGTGCGAGTGCACGATGAGTGGCAGATTTGCATAATCCTTAGCAAAAGGTTTCATGACAACGCTGCTCGAAATGTCAATGTGGGCGGATGATGTGCCGCAGCAACACCAACCCCCTTCACCTGACAAAGAGCAGGCCCAAACTGAACTAAAAAGCAGTGGTGGGGAGTTAGCCACCCCCTATAACCTTTGGAGCCACTCTAAACCGGTTCAATCATCTATAAGCTGCGGTTGCCTATACTCGTAATTAACAGCATGCGTTTGTGTGGGTGAGCGAGCTAACGCAAACACACGCACACGACAAACACACGGCAAACACTCAGCTGCCATTTACATAGCCAATTAGTTATACATAAACACAGGAGAGCAGAGCAGCAGGAACAACCACAACAACGATGGCAATTTCCACCTTAATCCCTTGGCCGCAACTAATTTAATTGTGTTCAATTTGGCATAAAGGCGTTTAATGCAAAAGGCATTTGGCAAACAAGTACCATCCATCCAGCCGTCCGTCCATCTCCGTGCCGTAAACCTCATCTAAAACAATGCAATACACATTTTTCATAGCTGTCAATTGAGGTTGGGGTTCGAAATACCCTAGCATAAAGCCTCATCTTGGGTTGAGCCCAAAACCGATGGGAAATCAATACGATGCAACCCTTTTCGCCATGCGATTAGGGTATGCAAAAAACTCTATTTGAAACGAAGACGTTTTGGTTTCGTTTCGTTGGCCGGGCTCGTTGTTAATGCTTTGATAGACACATTACTTCCGTCTCAGTGGTTAGGCTCAGCTACAACTACCACTACATGCTACCACTACATACTAACACTACATACTAACACTGCTAGCGAGGCTTTGGCCATAGACATCGGGAGATATGGCGGCGAAGGGAAATCTAATATGTCTTGCAAGCGAGCGACTCGGCTGGGATAACCGTTTGTTTACACAGCCCAGACTATTTGCCCGGACCGAGCTTAACTGTGGCTACAGCCAAGCACTGAGAGAAAAAATATGTGCTCTCATGAAAACTTACATCAGCACTTAAAGTAACAACTGCCTAGATGTACTGTGACGTACATTTGCACATCTTTAGAAGTGTGGCAATATCAGCTATAGCTTAGCACTTTCTCGCAGTGTAGCTGCAGTTGTGGTCGGATTCGAATTCGGAATCGTAGTCGGAGCGTGAGCTGCCGCTCGTCCTGTTCGCTGGTTTCCTTCTGGTTGCTCCGAGCTGCTCTGCATATCTGCTTCGTGCCTGGCATGGCTTTGGCAAATTGCGCAAAAAACGTTGCACCAGTAAGCAGAAATAAGAAGGACGCAGGATGGGGCACCCAGCAGCAGGAGCAGCAGCAGCAGGAGCAGCAGCAGCAGCGGCAGCAGCAGATTTCATGCACAACAAATTGTCATGCGGACAGGCAGGCAGCCCGCACAGACAGGCTCGCAAACACACACATAGACATACAGAGCCTCTGCGGTTGGTCCTGTTCGGGCTCATCTCCCTCTAGGAAAGCCCCTCTGGAAAACCCCTCCCCCGGCCCGCCCCTTCCTTCGGCGCGGCTCAAGCACATGAAATCCTTACCCGAGCGCAAGTCAAGCAAACAAACAAACCGCAATGACATGCAGGCAACTCTGACGAAGGGGAGAAAAGTCTGCAAAACTCACGGCGGAGCGGAGAGTGGAGAGTGGAGAGTGAGCAAATGGCGGAGGGAAAAGCGCTGCGGACCAGGAAAAATCTCCTGCTGCTATCCGCAAGACATTGGCATTGCCACAGTTGTAACCGGAAACTGTCGCACTTATTTGGCTACGCGCTAGTTTCGCATATTTCACTGTCAACTTGCGGTAAATAGACTTTAAACAAATATGAAAATAACTCGCAAGAAACTGGCTGCTCTCACACACTGATATCCAGATATTCGCCAGCCAAGTGGGCAGGAAAAATGCTTAAAAATGGGATAAAAAACAAAAAAAAAAACTAGGAAAATGTGCAAGTAAACTGTGGCTAAGCAAATGCCACGTTGCTAAGTCTCCTCTGGCTTTCCAGTCGGGGTAATGGAAATCAATTGTTTACTTTATATGAGCTTTTCAAGTGCTTATTCAATATCATTAGATGGCCATGCAGCTGCAGATAGAGATGGAGATGAAGATGCAAATCTAGAGACATACATATGTACATAATGGAGATGTAGGGTTGCATGCGAACCAAGGCCAAGTAATAACATAATCCCACTTGAAGTAGTTTTCCCTGACGAGACTGCGGCGTAATCATTCGAAATTAGATTCTCTCCTACAGCCCAAAAACGCCGTTTTTACCAGTCGCAGCAAAGTTATGCGGTCCAAAAACTCTCGGCAAACAACTCGCCAAGACGGAGAAATTTGCAAACGGCCAGCCAGCCAGCCAGCGGACAACTTCGCTCGCCAACCGGGCAACTTTTCTCATTTCCAGCTGGTGAAATTGTACAAGGGGCGCCCAGCAAAGCTGCCAGCCGGGCGAAATCTTAATTTAAAAGCCAGCTGTTGAATCAAAGGTTAACCCACCGTTGCCCCCAGTTGTCCCTTTTCGCCCGGCCAAAAAGAAAGCAACTGCAAAACTCATTTTGTCAGCCATCAGCCAGCCACCCAACTGCCATCAATCCGCAGTCGCACATGCACACTCTTCTATAAAAAAACAAAAAAAAAAAAAACAGCAGCTGAGACTCATTTGCTTGTGAGTACAGAGAGAAAAAAGTTTTGAGACTTGCAAGTTGAATAAATATTCAAGCGGAATCCACTTGCCATTTGATTCAAATATTTAGTGCGCCTAAAAACTTAAATATTCGAAATATTTGTCTAAAGCAAAGCAATTTGTTAAATTAATTAGAACGGCGACTTATGTATTAAGAGATTAATGATTGTTATTGATAATTAGCTATTATCTTTTTAGAGATAAGGATTAAAACTTAAAAGTATAAACTTTTAAAATACAAAATCTAGTTTAAAAGCAATAAATATTTGCTCTATTTAAATACCACACCCTTCAAAATGAAAATACCAAATCTCCTCAGAGATTTCTTCCAGTGTAAGCGTGTGGGGGGCATGATGGAGTATGGAGTATCTTTTACCACCTCGAGAGAGATGCAAATAAGCGAATATTCATGTGATGATACGAATACGAGTGTGCTACACGTGCGATGCGGTTGCCGCCCCCTACCCGCTCTTCCGCTTTCCCGCTCCAACAAAACTGCCACCCCGCACCCCCTTCGTGACAATTTAAATGTACGTTTTATTGCCACACATTCTGGGGGCGGGCAGAGGTACGATGGGGCGTGGCAATGACGGATCGACAGCTTGAGATAGTCACGTACGCTTCTTTGTTTTTCTAACTTTTTATTTCGTGCCAATTGTGCGCCTAATTAGCCTCGGAATCGCGATGCCACACGCGGCGGCATCTTTGCAATTAAAACGCACTTTACCCCCCCTTAACCCCGCCCCCTTAACATCAAGGATTTGCGATTGCTGTGTGTGCGAGCGGGACGGCGTCGCGAGAAGCGTGTGCGAGCAAGCGGGTGCCACAAAATGGCGCACGTTGGCTCGCCTACAAAATTAATTTGATTTATGTACGCCACTCCGTCTGAATGTTGCTTGTTCGCAGTTGCCTTTTGCACCTGCCATGTCGTGTTACCTGTTCTGTTCTGCTCTGTTCTGTTTGGTTCGGCTCGTTTATGCCGTCCTGTCCTGGCAGGTAACGAATTTCTGGCAAAACAACGAAAATAAAAATAAATTATTGCCATGGCAAATGTAAAGTGTCGAGTTTTGCGTGGCATATGTGTTCACGTCGCTCCTATAAAACAAGCAGCTACACTGAACAAAACGAATGCTAGAATAAAAATGCAAAAGAACTCTTATTAAAAAGCGAGCCTTGAAAAAAAAACAATATTATTATATTATATTATATTAGGTAAGCAAGAGGAAATATTAAATAAAATAATACTTAGAAAAGAGTTTTTACTTCTGCACTACGAATTTCTCTCAGTGTTCGAGCCTGATTGCCATGTGTATGTTGCACTTGCCTCAATTTTCGGGGGGTGTTGATCTACTAGGCAACAAGCAACAGCCTTAGCCACACATACAGAGTACATATGTATGTATGTACGTATGGGCCAGCATATGCGACAATGCAAATAAAAAGCCATAAACTTTCATTTAAGTTTAAAATGGCATTTAAATGAATGAGTGCTGGCTGTGCTTCCAGCTAACTGCCTTTTCGCTGCTGTTGCTTTGGCATTGGGCTTTGGCTTTTTGGGCCACTGGAGTCGCAAACACATATCATAATTCATTGCCATGTTTTATTCTGCACCAACTCCCCATTTCATTTCATTTCGTTTCAACTCGCCTCGTTTTATTTCGGTTCGGTGTTGTTTCATTTCGTTTCGTTTCGTTTGGTTTATTTGCTTTTGGCTGCTGCGTGAAAACATAAATATTCAACACGGAGAACAACATTTTCGCTAGCCAAGGGCTGAAACACACACACTGCTTGTTAGGCATTTTGTTATGTTCGATCCGATGGGGAGCACACATTACACGAATGCCCATAAAGCAATAACCATCGATTTGCCATTGATAAACCCAGAAAACGGACTGATGGCCAACGCGGCGTATGCGTAATGGCCTCGAGTCCGAAACATAAAAAAGATAAAGATGCCTGTTTTCAAAAAGGTACAACACCGTAAAAAATCAAATTGAAATTTGACTAGCACAATATGATGAATTCCTTAAAATAAAAAAATATTTAAGTATTTTTTAATAATTTCTTAGCATAGGTATTTGAGATTTATAAGCTATACCATACAGAGTACCCTTCCTACACATTAAAAAAAAACCAATTTAATCTTAAAAAATCCTCTTAAAGGCCAGTTTGGCAAAGAATGAAGCTCCTTTTCTTCTGTGTGGCACACTCGATAAGAAAACGTGGACCATTATTTAAGAGTCTTTTATGTGGCTCGCCTGCTGCTTATTTATGCTGGCATTTCTTTTTTTATACATAGCTAAATTCCCATTTAGCTGGCTTATAAATATTAAATAAATTAAAATGCCAGCTAATTGTTAATCTGGCCGGCTTGCGGCTTTCGCATATGCGCTTTTGTCAACGCCGGTGACCATCATCCGACTGTCCACGAACAAGCTCTATCTGTGTCCTCTATTTGCCGTCCCTTTCACTGCGTTAACCGCCTGCCTCTCTGTCGCACTTTGGCTATTTGCCGTGTTTTAAATGTAAAGCACTTGCTGTGGTCGCTTTGAGCGACCCGAAAGTTAATCTCTGCCAACCGCTTGAGCTCCCTGAGCATCCCCCTTTCCGTTTTCCCCATGGTTAGATATTTTGCTATTATTTTTTGCTGCCCTCTCTGTCGCTCTGCCGATCTGCCATCTCCCTCTGGCGCTGTGTTCGTTTTGATGCAACCGCAAGTTACGTTCTCACAGAGAGTGGAGCAAAAACTCGTTTGTTTGTTTATTTTGCTGCCACTTTTTATGCTTTCTTCCCGTCTCTTTCGCCCGCACTATCACTATCTCTTTCCACACCAGTGTGTGTGTGAGTGTGTGCTTGATTTGTGTGCCGGATGGGCGGCGTGTGTAGGGTTTTCGGAGTCATCTAGCCAGGCAATCACCCCAGCAAGTCCAAGATAAATCGTCTTTCAACGCAACTCACTGTGTGTGTGTGGCATAAAAAATCACACGATCAGTCATTACACACACACACACACAAAGGGAACGCTTATATCTGATATATATAAGCACTTATGTTGTGTGTGCCCCAAAGTCATTTTGACTCCGGCATCCTGCATCCTGCGGGAGCAGTAGGAGCTCCTTTTTATCGCCCCGACTCCTGCGCTTTACAATTTTTTTATGCAAGCTGCGCTGCTGATTTGGCGATAGTGTGTCGTCGTCATCGCTGCAAGTCCTGCACAGAAAGCAAAATTGTTCATTAAGCGGTTGGTTTATCATATCAAGGGCTCTTTAATCTTACCCCCCATGAAAATACAATTTCCTAAACGCTAATCTAAAGCTATTTAAAGGTACGATAGGTTTGCCTCAAGTAGTAGTGCTTAGAAATTCGATTTACTTCAAAGCAAATAAAACGAAGTGTTGTAAAAGTATTTCTGCGTGTCTTTATGGCAAAAAACCTAACACGATTTATGCTACCAAAAAGGACTTAGCTAACTTTATATATGCTTATAAATATTAAAAATTATCATTAAATGCTCAATTTAGAGCAAACCAACTGTGGCAACTCCTAATGTCATGAGCATGATGCAAAAGACTCTCAAATTTTCTCTGAGTGTGTCCATGCATCCTGCGTACCATGTCCTTTATCCTGCTTCCTGCGTCCATGCATTCTGCATCCTGACCGTCGAGTGCTGAGTGCTAGCCCGTAGCACATAAGTCATGTGCCGCGGCGAAGGAGCAGCACTTGTACGAATCTGCACTGCTGCGGCCTTCAAGCGTTGCATCCCCCAAAAGGACCTGCCCGAAAGGATACCACCGCCCCAGCGTTATAGTCGCTTTGCGTCTCAATAGTCTGTTACTAATACGTTTTCTTCGCCTCAGCCATCGACGCTTTCACTGTCGACATTTTAATGCCTTTTCTTGCCGAACAGATTCTTTTGAGTGCATAAAAAGCGTGGAGGGTCTCTACTTCCCCACACCCCCGCCCCATTATCCG
The DNA here is from genome assembly GCF_004382195.2 of Drosophila sechellia. Lineage (NCBI taxonomy): Eukaryota > Metazoa > Arthropoda > Insecta > Diptera > Drosophilidae > Drosophila > Drosophila sechellia. The sequence continues at coordinate 16,687,274 of NC_045951.1, read as the reverse complement.
CTCCACCCCCTCCCCACACTCGTAACCAAGTGAAAGCCAAGTCGAAAGTCCGGAGCAAGCTGCTGCGTCACTGCAGCCAAGCCATTACAATTGCTGACGGCACAGGATATTACCGCCGTCATTCATCGACATCGCATTCATATTCCTCGCCTCCTTAGCATCACGCACATATGCGCGGGATGGGAGCATTCAGTGCTCCCTGCGGGGATAGTGGTCCATGCGAGGGGTAGCGGGATAGTGGAGGATCCCAAAAGAGCGGGGCCGGAGATATGGGGGTGATAGTGCCTCAATACTCTGACGCTTCCGGTATTTATGACGCAAGTAATCAAATTGAATGGCGCTCTGCAGTTTCGTTCGCCTTTTATTTGCCCAAGGAGCCGAGCAGCCAGCATCCGGCTTCTTGCAGTGATAAATTTTTTGCGTTTTCCACCCCTCAACCCAACCCCTCAGACCTCAGCCCTCAAACCCCTCGAACAACGCATCGCCCCAACCCAGCGTGGCATAAAAAATTGTGCGAAACTTTCAGCTTTCTGCACATTTTCGTCGCTTATCATCAGCGGCTGGTGCAGCTTAACGCAGGGCGCAAAAAAAAGAAGGGGGTAAGGGGGTTTTGAGAAATGGGCTGGTGGCATGGGAAAATCGGCAGGAACGGCAATGGAAAAATCCAGAGATTGGGGCCTGAAGAATGGCAGTTTGGGGGCCAGCAATGATAATAATGAACGTGCATGAAAAATGCTAGTTGAGTGAATGGCAAAAATAGGAAAAAAAAAATGGCAAAAGCGAAATGCAGCGCTCACCTAAGGCGCAATAAATAATAAGTGGCCGCAAGTTGCTGAGGAAAACCCTGAAGAATGGACGCATAATGAACGACATCTTGAGCAGCTCTCGACTTGACATAATGGTAAATTAGTGGCCAAGGTGGCTAAGCACCCCAAGTGCAATGATTTACGCCGGGATTAGAGGCCAATTGCAACTAGTTCGGGGTGGCTTATGGAAACTATCTCGGCAATTTACAGGACTAACTCAAGCCATCGTCCTGCGATTAGGCAACTTTAAGCGGAGCGAACAAAGGCGCAACGAATTCGCCACGGATGAAAGCCGTGGAAAATCCGCTTTCTCACAAAAACTGCAGATGCTAGCTCAGCTAAAAAAAATAGCAAACGCTATACAAAAATTATCCCGGGACGCTCATGATTTATGTTTTTGTTATTGTGTTCCAAAAACCAAATAAAAAAAGAAAATATGAAAGAAGCGAAAAGTACAAATATAAAAGAAAGCGGAAAAATATTTAAAATCCGAAAAGACAGCTGCCGTCTAAAGATAACTGTCATTTTCTTTTGAAAGCTTTTTCAAAAAAAGCATAGGATAAATATGGGCTGAATCAAATTTCAAAACTAGAAACCTTACAAAATGTAAAACAAAACTATGAACCTTAAAAATCGTCTTCAAATGCGACGAATGTTGAAATATTAATATTATTTTCCATGTATAGAAACAAAAATGTTTCCTAGCCTTAAATCTTTGAAAAGAAACTAACGGAAAAATGAATGAATTGCTCTCAAGCAACTTATTTGTTATTTCGCTTGGTTCTTAGATCTGCGGTTTTAAGAAGACTTAGCTCCTTTTTTATCTCCCAAGAAAAACAAAAAAAAAAGAGAGACACAAACGAGGTAAAAGGTAAGCGGAAAAATAAGGTCTGAAGACAGCTGCTGGCTGAAGATAACTGCAATTCCTTTTAAAGGACTCAATCAAGAGAGTCCTGCAAGAGTGTGTGCCTGTAGCAATAAATGAGCAAATTAATTAACAAAACGCAGCCGTGAATTGTGGCACGATTGTCGCAGGACACGGAAATAAATTAATGCAGGCAAAGGACACCAAGGACATGCGACACCGGGCTCGGCAAACGGGACACAAAGGTGACAGGCTACGTTAACGCTTCGATGGTTTTTCCAACGTCGTCCGGCGAATCCTGGAAAGCAGCTTAGCCCGCAGGTGATGCCAGGACGCAAAATCAATCGAGGTAGCTCTGGTCATGCATAGATACGCGATGGGCTAAAGGATATAGGATATCGGGAGGCGGAGGCAGCTAGCAGGACCTGCCATCGCCATCTATCCTGGGGACATGTGTGGGCACGTGCTGGTCAAAAAAAAAGAAAAGGAGGAAAGAGGAGGAACAGTCCTAGCAGTAGCAGCACCAATAACGACGTAATCTGTTTATATCCCCTTTTTCCTCTGCTTTTAGCCCATTGTGCTGCGCACTTTTTCCATTTGCCATATAGCTGGAGCTATAGCTTTTCCTACTTTTCCCGCTTTTCCTGCTGCCGCTGCTGCTGCTACTTCAATTTTCTGGCCGGCAGTTTTTGTCGTTTGTCGTCCGTAGCGTACCATCCATGGATTGAGTTGTTATTTTTCGCTTAGTGCAATTTATTTTGGCCAAGTGGCAGCCATCGGGCCAGCAGCGCTTAATTTATTATGCCAGCTACTGGCTGTCTTTCTCCAGCTCCTGCTCCTGATCCTGCTGCTGCTCGCTTTTTTCTCGTTCTCTCCCAGCTCCACCGAAATTGCCTGGCCATTGTTCAATGGCAGATAAAAGAAAAATTAAAGGCAAGCAAAATGAAACTGGTATGGAATGGGCGAGGAAAAATCGTTATTAATTTCAAGTTTGAAAAATTGCTGAGCAGCTTAGCACCCCGGCTATTGGATCGAAATCGAATGAATCCGTCGGGCCATCCATTTATTAGCAGCTTGATAAATACTTTCAATTTCCCCCGCCAAATAAATGATAACGTAATGCGCCAGCATTAAAATAGATCAAAGCCGAAAAATAATCAACGAGCTTTTTAGAGAGTGTGGGGCAGCAACTATCCTTTATACTTCTCGATTGTTTGGCCACCAAGTGCGGCCCGCATTGAAATTCATTATGTCGTTGGCCATCAATGAATATGGAGCAAGATTCCTATACAATTATGGCCATCATTTGTTATGTGGCCCTCAGCTCCAGTAAATTCGGGCTCAAACTGAATGGAATGGAATCGGATTGAATCGAACTGACTGTCACAGCCGCACACGCGTCAATTGTTGTGATTAGCATGGAAATCATTACAAACACAAAATGAATGGCAAATCGGAGAATCAACAAAGGCAACAAAAATAAATGGCAGGAGCGACACAAAAAAAAACAAGATGACACAGGGGCGAGTTCCAAAAATAGCCCAAAAGTGTCCTGAATGTTTTGCTTAAGTTGGCTGGTTTTACAGGCAGAAAAATCAAATATTGAAAAGAAGTCTTACTTCTTTCTGAATATGCATCAGTATGGAAATTGTATAATTAGAATTCTCTTAACTGATTTTAGCTCACAACTTCACAGCACAACGTAAAGTGTTTGTTTTTCTTCCAGTGTACTTACTTTGTCAAATGTGTTTTTGTGTGCCGTCTCAGGATGTGTCAGTGCCAGGAAAAATCGGGATGTGGGCTGCAAAACGTGGGGTGGAGCAGCCCAGCAGCAGACAAAAGGCAACCAGTGAAAAATCGAGTTAGGCAAAACAAATAGCAAAATAGTTTTGGACGGAACGTCGCCAGCAACATCGACATAAACAACAACAACTAAACGGAAAAAACATAAAATAAAAGTAGTGGCAACGGGGGGATGGTGATATGGGGTGGTGGAAGGGGGTGTATTGAGTATGGAGCATGGGGAAAACCTCTCGATGGCGGGGCTCTTGTAAAAGTCAAGCGAAATAATATTTTCCGGGTGCCAGGCAAAGGCGGTAGAAAAGCGAGCAGAGGAGAAAAAAAAGGACGAAGGACGAGGGACGAGGGGAAAATGAGGAGAGAAAACGACAGGACGCGAATTTGCGGCCATCATTGTAGGCAATTTGCAAAAATAGCAACGATTTCTCTCCATTCCGCTGGCTCTGACTCGCTCTCCCTGAACTTAGTTTAAAGGAAATCAAAATAAAAATCATAAAAATGCAGAGCGTGGCGCGTGGTAAGCCAGCGAAAGAGACGGCACGATGGCCGAAAGACAAAGACGACGAATGACGCTGCTTCCACTGCTTCTACAGCTGCCTCTGCTGCTTGGCACAAAAGATGAAAAGTTGTTGCTGTTTATGGCGGAAGTAGATAATGCCAAAGATGAACAAGGCGAAGGATGTCGCTGCCAGTCACAGGAGTGGGTGGTCCTGCTCCTGGTTCTGGTCCTCGTCCTCGTTGGGGTTTTCGGGAGTGAAATGAAGCTCAAGGGTCGCTAGGGTCTATAATTTCGCCATTACAAAACAATAGTAAAAACAAACTGCAACAAAGTTTTAGCCGGCGAAGAAGTCGAGCCAGTGAGGCGTGTGTAAGCCAAACAACTGGAGAATTAGGAAAGCGGAGCGATGGTGAAACAGAGCAAACGGAGAGTCGGCGAACTGTAGCTGAAGAGGAGAAAGCTTTGTCGCATTATGTCCAATTACTGTCGCAATTATGGCCAAGAAGAGGACCGGCTCACAAATGCGCAGACCCGAAAATGGAAAGGGTGGGGCGATTGTCAGTTGCCAAATCGAATGTGGATATCGTATATTGTTGACACTGCGGCCATGGCCGGATCATTAATAACCCACTGGCTAATCAAGAGCAGATACAGGGGCGGAGATACCGCCCCGGCCAACCCCAAGGACCGTCAAGTCAACTGCGGCTAATGGGATAAACCCTTACGTGCGATAAGACAAAGTCACCCCTGGGGAGCCAAACCAGCCATCACTCGCACTTCCACTCCCACCCATGCACTGCGCGAAAAGTCTAGGCCTTCTAATTGATTAATTCTAAAGAGATTGGATAGGAGGTACATTAAATTAATGTGCTAGAAAAAGAGCTTGTTTATTTATACTATGCATATATTTATAAATTTCTAAATGTTATATGTTCCAATTCATAAATCGCTTCTCTCAGTGTACTGCCCTTTCGCATCTCGATTTCGGCACGCGTCGTCGATAAAGTTCCATGACCAGAAGCACAGAAGCATTGGCAAAGGAGGAGGAGGCCTCTGGCCAGGCCCATGCCTACGCCTATCCTGGGTTCAGCTGTTTTGTCACTTATTCACAGCACATTAAACAATTTGCTTTTTACGCCGGCCAACATCATCATCGTTACACCACCCACCTCGGCCACCCCTAAACAGCGCCCCTCTCCCACCAAATGAAGCGGCTCTCTGCTGCCTAGCCAACCGCACATTTTAATTGTTCTCGTCATGAACATGTCATAAAGCAAATCAGATTAAATGCGTCACTTATTATTGTGCCCCGGCTAGGGTCACGGGTATCGGTCTATATATGTATGTATGCGTATGTATCTGTGGGTGGGTGCATGTGTATGTGTATGCCTTTGTTAACTGCGGTCAAATGTGGCAACGCACCACGCAACCCGACGCAGGATCGGGGTATCGTTTTTATTGCATATTACCTTGTCAAACACGAAGACACACACACTCACCGTACATGAGCACACATACGCACACATGCAGGGGGACAGTGGGGCAAGAGTTATTCTTATTGCGGTTGTGGTCGTGCAGATAATGAGCAAAGTAATGCCCGATGCTTGCATAATGCTGCCATTAGTGCACATCACACATCCATCACAGCGCACATTCAGCCGCAAATGTGCACTCGGAAATTAAGGAGCGAATATTTGAATGGAGGTTATTATTATTATTTCGGTTATGTTTCCTATTATAAATCCTTTTATCATATCTTAAATTATATTTCCTTTCTCATATCTTTGATAGAAACTAATTCCTGGAATGGAGAATGCTAAGCTTAAGGCAGTTTTGCCCAGTGTAGACTTATACTCCCATTTCCGTTTCCGCTTTCCTCTGGTCCAAATTCATCGGGCTTTGTTGCACTGTGCCGAGGAAAACTTAGTTGTTATTGCCGCTGCCTCCTGCTGGCCGGGTGTTAACTTGCATGTTAGATTGTGCGTGCAGCTTAATTAGTTGCAAACTGTTTTTCATCATCGTGAGGTCAAGGGAGTTGCTGCATGTTTAGCACACGTTGAAAAAGTGTGGAAGGGGGAAAAGCTTGGCGCGCTCCTCTCGTCAACAGGACGTTAAGCAAATTGACACTGAAAGCATTTAGTCGAGTTAGATGTATTTTGAGTGCTTATCTTTTAATCGACTTGCCTTAATTCATCACCCTCGCAGAAGCACACAAGCACCGAGTCACACTCCAGCAGACAGACAGTGGGAATAGAGACCAATATTGATTTCTAATATTTATGCAATTCCATTTTACAAATTTGCATACCAAATCCTGATTGCTACGGGACTTTGAGGCACACCCACACCCCCACACACACACACACATCCTGAGAATTGCCGGTAAAAGTCAGGGATTTTTCCCCATTTCTCAATATCTCTCGCTTTCCCTTTGACTGTTTGCCCGCCGCAAACACAATGAACCAAATGGTGAGGCGAACGGCAAGGTGAAAAAGGTGGAAAAGCTGGAAAACCCAAAGAACCCTGGCACTTGACGCGATCCGACAACAGTCGATTAGTTAGCCAGACAGACAACCGGATAGACAGTCGGACATTATGGACAGATAGTGCTTTGTGTTCACTGTAATCACAGCCAAGGTAACAACAATGGCGACTGGCAATTTTCAAAATGAAAACATAAAATAATAAATACGATTTGACAGCGCTCTGGATCTGCGCAGCCAATGCCGTAGCTGTATTGTTGTGTAACAAATAGATATTCGTAGTTTTTGCGGAACTGCGATAGCTAGGCGGCATGCCCGCCCACTCAGTTTCCGTTTCCTGTATGCGCCAGTATGCGTGCCGTGCGTGTGTGCTCGTATGTGTGTGTGAAGCCGAGTGTGTGCGAGCATCTACATAATCATATTATGCTTGACTGACACGACAAACCAAGCGCACAAATGTGGGTCCAACTGCATTGAGCTGGCTGAGCTGAGGAGGCGACTGCAGAGCAGAGATTCAAGTAATTTGACAGGCGACATACATTTTCGGGTGCACACACAAGCACAGTTACAGCCACACGCGCATACCCACATATATGCGCTGGGCGAAAAACCATGCACTTTTGAAATAAAAAAGAAAAAATTCTGGTCACAGTGGTTAAGAGTATAAATATCAAAACTACCTGAAGCTGGGATTATTGAGTCATAAGCAACTATTATTAAATCCAAATATGCATACACTATTCCCACTATTTTCTCCCAGTGTGAGTGGAAAGGGAGAGGGCGAGGGAAACAGCTGCGCAAATCTGTTAGCCAGTGAATTGATGAGGGGCAAAAGCGATAAAAAGGCTTTTGCATTGGTCTGAGCCTCGGAATGGGAAATGCGAAATGCTGACTGCCTGCCTGCTGCCATGATATGGGAAACTGCCCGTCCGACAGACAGAGAGGCAGACGGAGCGAGCGAGAGGGACGGACAGTCGGGACAGTCAGTCAGAGAGGGACAGCGTCGAGAGGGAAAGGGATGGCAGACAGTTGGAGAGACAGTGCCACCTGGCAGCTGCCAAAATTGCAAAATTGAAATTGAAATGCGACTGCTGCTGCTGTTCCTGCTTCTGCTGCTCTACATACATACACATGCCGATCGGGCGGGCACACGGTTGCAGCTCACAGATACACACTCGTGCATGCATAATACGCATACGCACCGTGTGCGCTGCAATCGTCTGTGGCTGTCGCAAGGACAAGCCAAAGCAATTAATGTAATGAGCAGCAGCATGTCAGAGTAACACAACGTCGACGTCGACATTTTTGCACAAGAATTTTCAATCAGCAGACAACATTCATTCACACCACGAGCAAAGGGAGGGGTGAGCTGCGGCAGAGAAAGGTGAAAGCAGATAGAGCATAATGTGTAAAGGCGTCCAATGTAATTGTTTAAAACCCAGCTACTTAAGTGCACTGAGTGCGAGGTGTGAGTTGTGCGAGCTGTGTGTGTGTCCGTGTGCAGGCATCTCCTCCCTTTCCAAACAAAAAGTCCAATCAGGCCTGCATTAATGAGGCTGTTCTGGATGGGGGATATATGTAGGTAGGTGGCGGGTTGGGCGTTGCGATGCAAATGCATGCATTCATTTGCATTTATGTTTTGTGCCAACTAATTTGAAGGCTCTTTGGCTGGGCAACAAAACAAAATCAGCGACGACAAGCCCCTCTTGACGAGACATGCTATATACCTGGGCACCAAGTGCATCTAGAGTCGCTGCAACAAAGGCGGCAAAGCTACCCCTTTTTTGCCACTTGCATACAATATGTGCATACTCATTAGTTTGGAGTGCTTCCATCAACACGCCAAGACACCAAGAACCAGATGAAGAAGACACGTCGTCCCCAGGACTCACACCCCAACTGCAGCGAAAAAGCAACCCCCTGTTACCCCTTTGAATAAACAAACCCCGTGCGCCTTGCTTTTAAGTTGCAGCTAATTGTTGTTGCTGGCGGGAGTTTAAGGCTTTCATTTTTGAAGCCCTTTTCCAGCTCATAAATTTTTTTCACATACTGCGTTTTTTACCATCTACAGAATGGTAGCGCGCAGAATAGCTGCCTCATCTTTCAGTCAGTCGACTTCCAATGTCAACCGGCAGGAGCTTTTGTTTGACGTCGCCCCGCCTCATGAATAACTGATTAAAACCATTTTCGGTTTGAGTTTTTCTTTTAATTTTTCTCTATTTTCCTGCTTGTTTTTTTTTTTTTTTTTGTGTAGCTGGGGCGGATTGAATGGCTTTGGATGGGCGGCTGCGCTTTCATTTATAATGGCTCGGCTCTGCGGAGCCAAAATGGACAGGAGAGTGCAATGTCACCAGTGGTGCGTCGGTGGTGTAGGTGGCTTCGGTGGCATTGGTGGTGCAGCTTTGGCCTTTGAAAGCGCATCAGTCGCAGATGATAAATAGCTGCAGCGTGAGTGAGTTCTGCTGAGCCAAGAAAAATGACGCAGCTGTCAATTTAATTTTGGCCAAGACCATACAGCATTTAGCTTTTGTTTGGAGTTAAAGCACTTACTATATTTATATGTCATCTGATATAACCAATAAATCAATTGGCTTTTATTTGGTTTCCCTAAGAAATGTCAAAACTGATCTTCAATTCCAGAAATAGTAATACCATCTGCATAAGTTTGTAGTACTTTCCTTTTGACAAGAATTATGTGAAAATTTCATTGAAATCAATGCATGTAAAATACGAATAAAATTACTTTTAAATAGAATAAGAAGTAACTTAACAATTTTGAGATATACAAGCGTATGCTATTGCAGCAAATGAAATATTTACACCTTATTTTTAAAGCGGCAAGACAATTATTCCAGGACCTTACTTTGCTTATTGCAAAGCGTTTGTTTATTTGTTATTTGATAAACTTAAAAATAAGTTCTGCCTAAGATACCTAGATGTAAGTGTTGATCCTTGCTTATTGGCAAGCTGAACGCGAAAAAATATCATTTTACGAGCACTTTGTGTGTGTAAATATTTCATATTGCCTGCCACCCCAGTTGCTGATCCTCAAGCGTACAGTTAAAGTTTCCATCGCGCTGCTGCATCAATTGTGCTGCCATAAAACTCTTTAGCCAACTATTCTGGCTCATAAATACAACATTATTCGCCAACGTAAATCGCAGCGGCAGCAGTCGTCGTCGCTTGTCTGCTAGCGTCTCAATTCACTGCACATTTTGCAAATAACAATCGAATTTTTTGAATAATTCAAATCCACTTTGTTGCCCGTCTATCCTTGCTGCCGTCTCTTTCGCACTGCGCTCCTCCGTCTCCGTCTCACGCGCAGTGTCTTTGAAAACGGTGGTTGTGGCAAAAGAAAAGCGTTGAGCATTTTCCGTATGTTTTTGCTTTTGTTATGGTCGCATGAAAAATGTATAGCGTACTTTTGTGCGTTCGCTCACACACACACACACACGCGTTTATATAGAGAGGCACCAACACCAGTGCGCAATTACAGCCCCACCACCATCACATCGCAGGGGCATTCAAATATTTAAGCCTTGCATTATTAATGGCAATTTTTTAGTTTCTTTATCTGCTCGCTATTTGTTCGCGTCCTTTTATGCGATTGCGAGATTTAAATTTATATTTAAATTAAAAACCAAATTGCACATCGCTGCCAGCAATGTGTATTTCTCGTACATTATGCACGGCGAAAAATGATTTTGGCATTGAAAGTAAGCTAGTTACATTATATTTGTATAGTAAGAGCTTAAATGAAAGCTATTCAAATAAAGAAATGCCTTTACAGACTATGTTTTATTTCACGGATTGCTTGTCAAATTCTTTGATTAATATAAAACCAACATTTTATTTTTGCTCACCTTGACAAGCCGTTTCAAATTGGGTTTTTTGTGCGCACGCAAATGGTTCAAAATCAGCTCCACTATTATTCCCTGTGTACATATCCTTTTTTGCGAACTGCCATTTGTTGCCGTGTCCAGTCGCTGATTTCATTTAGTTGCTTGCCGGAATGATAGAGCTCCGGAAGCTGGGACCCGGGAAAAGGTTCGACCGGACTGACCACCCACAATTCAAAAATCAATTTTCATTTGCAAAACGATTACATTCACATTCATTCAATGTTCGTTGGTTCGCTCGCAGTTTCCTTTTTTCTGCATTTCGCTTCTTTTTTTCCACTTTGCAGCCCAACGAGGGTTTTCCATGTGTGTGTGTGTGTGTGTATGGGTGTGCTATCGGTTGCCTTACACTCGAATGAACTTTTATTCAATTTGCAAAGCAACCACAAGCTGCACAATAGCCGTTTTAAACACTCGAACAACCAGTCAGCGAGCGAACGGGCATTTCGTCATTCCAGCAGAAACGGGAGCCAGGAGAACCCGCCCACCGAAAGAGGCAGCCGGAACAACCCCACCTCGTGGAAAGCGCACTCAGCCCAACATTTTCCGGTGGAGCACCTACATCTCGTCACTGCCATTTGCATGTCCAACTGTCTGCATTTCGCAGTCCTTCATTTGAATGCAACGCTCGTTTCTTTTGCAATTTTTCGGCTGTTGTCTTGCTGCTGCTGCTGCGCTTTTAATCTACTTTTGTTTTTCCCTCTTCGGATGTTTAAAATCTATTTATTCATGCGTTGGCTGCAACTTTAGACCGTCAAAACAGTCATAAAATGTGTATGTGCACTCGGCCAGCGAAGCAATCATGTTTAATATATTAGCATTGATTTTCGCATTGTTCCGAAAGCCCGGCCATAATGGGGCAACTAAAGACTGACGTTCGCAAAAGTGTATAAGTGTATGTAAAAATAAAACAAATAATAAACAAAAGAATGGCGTTGGCAAAGGCGAAGGGCTAAGGACGAAGGACGACGGACGAAGGACATTGGCGGGAACAAAAGAATGCGCTCGTAAAACCGAGATTTAGGCCCGGCCACATTTGTGACCAAAATATATACGGAAAATATACACACAGGAAGTGTGCGGGCCCGAAAGGAAGTGGATGGCGAAGAGAGGAGAAGGAAAGGAAAGGAAAAGTTGGAGATGGTGGATAGAGCTCTGCTCATTTTATGCGCTAACTGAATCAGCCCGACAACCATTAACTGAGGCCATTTTATTCAATTTGGCTGGCCCCGAAATAAAAAAGAGGAAAAGAAGGGGCAGGGGCGGAAACGGAAGTATGTACGCAGGTTACACAACAACAGGAGGACCAGCAAAATGGCCAGGAGATGGGAAACGGAGCCGGAGAATGGAGAATGGAGAACGTAGAATGGAGACGGGAACTGCTGGCTTCACTGTTACTACACTCTGATACGTGTGACAACAATAAAAGTTTTTATTGCCGCCGCACACAGATGCGACTGGGGTGGCACACAGATACACAAATACAGCGACAAAGGGGCAGGAAAACCGGGGAAAAACTGAAGACAAAGAGAAATTAGCCCCCGTTTCGGGTGCGACTGCCGCATTATGCATAGAAAAATCTCTCGTACTCGCTCTTATCTACCATAAACTTTTCAAAACACAATGGCGGAATCTCCGAAATTCAACTACTGCCGCTGACAACAATAAGTCCGCTGGGTTTTCCACCCAAACCAATGATGGGTCCAAAGGACAGTTGTCCATCAGGAATAGGATAACACGAGTGTCCCCTGCGACAGCATGTCCTGGCCATCAGGTGACAACACTTTTGGCCTCTGCCCGATCGATGGCATAGGAAAGCTGGGCGAAATGAATTGAAATGAAAATTCATTGCAGTAGAAATCCTACGATGTTTGTTATTTATAATGTTTCTCAATAATTTCTAGTTCCAATAATAGTTTAAAATACTTTTACTTTGGCTTAAGTCTGAATGGTGTTATTCCAAAATCATAGTAAGGAAATTTACCCACTCAGTCAGGAAAAGCTACGCAATTTAAGCTTACATTTTCCAACTAAACTGAAATATATAAATATCCGTAGGTACCTTCATTTGCATTTTATAAGCTTTTATAATACCATTTTTGCGAAATCCTTTGGTTTCTTGTAGAAGCAATAAGAATTTGAGTGTGTGCTTCAGCTTTTCTTAGAATATAATTACAATAATTGCTAGAGTTGCTTGTCGGATATATGTTCCCTGGAATTGGAAAATCGAACTTTTATATGATATTTGGAAACAGTAGGTGGAGTGCAGCTTGGGTGAGCTTGATATGGCACAGGTTTCCGTGGATTTTCCTTCACTTTGATCTTTACCAAATGGCACGCCGCTGTTTTTACCGCTTTTTTCGTTAGCTTTTCCAGATTTTCCAGCTGCTGCTGCTGATGACGCTTACAAATGATGAGAATTTGAGCAGCGTTTTGTCCATCGCACTTGGCCGCTCTCAAGTGGCCGCCTACGTGTGCCACATGCACAATGGCAATGGAAGTCCTGCCACCCGGAATCCTCAGAGTCTTTGTTTTTGAAAAATTGTCTACTTCATTTGGGTTGCTCCAAACGAGAATGGCCATGAAATATAACAGTACTCATTATGTTAGGATTACCATGCAATCAACGCAGAAAAAAGTGTCAGTCAAATAAATCACTCGCCAAACATGAGGAATGGAGCGTCTGCAGGGGCGGTCCTCTTTCCAACTGGAGATGGTAATGGTGGTATGGTTTTGGGGTCTGGCTCTTATTTTTCGGCCGCCTTGACAGCCCAAGAGAAAAAATAAAAGACGAAAGAATATATATTTCGGGTATTCCAGGCCAGGCGCAATGTCAACATCAACAGTTTCAACATTTTGCCTCTGTGTATGTGTCCGTTTCAGGGGTGTTTCAGGAGGCTGAGGGTTCCGTTTGAGGGCCGGAGTGACTGAGGGGGCATAAAAACGAAAGCGTAGTTGAAACTGACAGCAACGATGATGCCAGGGAAAGCGGGAACTGTGGGGAAAAGCCAGCGGTTGAGGCTGTCACACTGTTTGCTCACGGAAAAGCAGAAGACCATGCCACTCGAAGCCTGACTTTTCGTGGTGGTGGGTGGAATGCGAGCCAACTGAGTGGCAAATTTTTTTTAATTATTCAGTGGCTAGCTGAGAGGTTAGATTTCTTCGAAACCGAGGAAATAAAAACGCATTTCGGATTGACAGAGCAGCGGAATGGGAGTGGAGTTTAATCGATTTGCATGACTGAATCTTGAGAAACCAATTTAAATATTAAAATAGACACTTTTTGAGATCATGGGAAAGTCTATCAATCATTGTCTAGCCTCACAAGTTGGAATACTTATCGTTGTGGATTTGAAACGATAAGGTTTTTTGGAATTTATAAAGTTCTTTAAAACTGTCAATAATTGTTTATGTTTTTTTAACACTTTAAATGATTTTACAAGAGAATCAAGAGAATGAGCAAAATGGAGTTATACTTTGTTGATACTGGATTTTATTCTTTAATTCCGTTTTAAATAACTAAACGTTATATGCAATTTAAAATGGCAAACAAACTCTCATCCGCCAGCTTTCCTTTTCTTTTCTCAAATGAGCATTCATTTTGCCCGCTGCGTAAGCTAACCCTAAGCTCCATTTATAATGCTCCTTGCACTCTGTAATCCGTGACCGCGATAATCGCCTCTGGTCCGGCATAAAACTCTATTTCCAACAATTTGCCCCGTCGACCGGCAACAATGGCACAACAAATGAGCATGCGATTTGCTTGTGTCAGCGGAGGTCCAGCGGTTTCGGTATGGTGCGTATGGTACAGTGGAGACCCGCAGCATCATCATTGGGTCGGGACCGCAAGTTCCCTGGGATTCTTTGGTTGGCCAGAGCTTATCTCGGTTTCATTACAGTTATTGTCGTTGTCATCAGTTTGCCATGTGCCACAATGTTGCACAGAAGACAACTTCAGCTGCAACTGCGACTGTGAATGCGGCTACCGTTTGCCACCCCATTTTTGCCAGGATTTTCCTTCAGATTTACCCCCCACCTCACCCCGGCCCGTTCTTCAGCAGTTTCCACTTCTTAGCTGAGCAACAACAAGGGCCACACTTCCGCTGGCTGCTTGAAATAAAAACTTGCTTGATTCACACACAAAAAGGGGTAGGGGTGTGGGTCGGGAAAATTGCACTGCAGCACCGCAACAAAAGCTCCACACACACACACAGATTCGCTCACCAACACACACAAAATACGCAAGTACAACATCTAAATGCAATGCCATAGAAAAAATGCAAAAACGCAGTTTCCGTGCAAAACAAAAATAGCGAAAAAAGCAGCTATACAAGAAAAAAATGCTCGTACATAATATAAGTGTAAGCGTCGATTTGGGGGCGTTTTGCGGGGGCGTGACTCTGCCAGCTTCACACTTGAACACGTACAGAGCCCGCGGCATTCGACGTCTTTGACTTGCCAATGCCAAATCCACCCACAACCACCCACAATCACCCACTGGCCACCCACCCACCGGGCTTCTCCTCACATTAAGCGAGCGCTTAAAAGTATGCTACAGGATTTGGCATTTGCTTAAAAGCTGTTTCGACTGATTCGTAGGGATTATTTGATTGCGAGGCGTTTGCATAAATTGATTCTAAAGCGGCAAAAGCAGTAGCAGCTGCAATTCTAAGCTCTTGTTCTTCTTCAGCTTCTGGCCCGCCTGCCAGTTGGGTCTGATTTATTACACTCGTTTCAAACACTGCGGTTGCTGGCCGGCAAATGGACAATGCCCAGTGCCGCCTGCCTAATGCGAAATACGTTAAATAATAAATAAATATAATGAAATATATGTGTGGGCTGTGGACGGAACTGTGTGCATGTCTAGCTGTCTCCTGGTTAGGCATAAATTCGTTTTATCTGGATCCGCAAAACGAAAATTGCATCAAAACAAAGGTTTTCTCTACACATGGCAAAAAAAAAAAGGATCAGACATTTGATGCAAAAACAAAAATATATGTTGCACTAAAAACCAATGGCCGTGAGATGTAATTAAACAAACATGATGTGGAACAATATAATAAAAGTAAAATGCCTCCGAATTTACTGCGGTTATGCAATCACTCTTAAAACTGTATAATCCATTTCATATAAAATAGCAGTTTCTATAACATTTTCCTGTTAAGAAACAATTTATGAATAATTCAAATAACTAAATTTTTATATGATTTCAACTGATTTTGAGCTACGACAACAAGCTGAAAGGTAAAAGGAAGTTTTAAAATATTTTGAAGGTCCTGTTTGCAACTTTTTTGCTTGTGTATTCCTACCCCTCCCGTCGCCCCCGCCTGCGCCATTGGGTCAACAGTTTCGGTAGCTGTTTGGCGGTGACGTTTTTGTATAATTAATTTTTCTTGTTCAGTGGTTTTGTACAATCAACATTCGATGTAAAAACATTGCAAACAACTGCCACGCATACAGGCGCACTTAAAGCGGACTCCCACACACGCACACACACACGCACACACATGCACATATGCAGAGATGCCATACATACACGGAATGCCACCGCAGGACAACGAGCAACAACAAGCTGCTGCACTCTTGGGTCCAGTACCAGGTCCTCCGCCACGTCCTCGTGCTCGTCCTCGATTTCGTCCTGGCTGCTTGCATATGCATGCGAAAATGTTAAAGCAAATAAGAAAGAGTGTGAAAACGAGCAGCTTGCCATGTAAACAAGTAAACCAATAAGTGCATTGGTGTGTATAAAAAGGATATACACGACGAGCACCGAACCCTTCGAGTGTGTGGCTTTAAAAACTGACCAACTAAATCCCCGGTCTCAGTTGCAGCTTCACTTCAGCTAAGCCCGTCCTCGGCCAAAAAGTCCGCCCACGAAAATCCGAAAAGAATAAAACCAAAAAAAAAAAATGATTCGATCCCGAATATACAAACCAAATTGTTTAATGAATTACTCGCGCTCGTGTTGCCTTTTCTTGTTGTTGTTTGCAAAATTTGTTTACGCAACGCGTGACGCTTAAATGCTAAATAATGCAAATGTAAATGCGCTGGCATTGTTTGAGTTCGCATTTATTTGTCCTTCCCGCTCGCTGCCTTCTGTATCCTTGCAATCCCTTTTTTCCTTATAAGCTGGTAATTATGGCAGGGCTTCAGCGAATCCTTACGATACGACGCACCCCACACGCTAATAAATTCGCTATAAAGCAGCTGAGATTTTGTTTATGCATTTCACGGCATTCTGAACTTAATTGCTTGCTGCTCTGATTTCGTATTCATTGATGTTTGCTCTTTGATTGTATAATTTTAAGATTTTCCAATCTGCATTTTATTTTCACAACCGCCAAAGGATTTGGCATATAGAAAGTGCTCGGTAGCTTGAGTTTTGAAGAGCATTCAGTCTTCGTGTATTTAGACAATCAAAAT
Organism: Drosophila sechellia; assembly: GCF_004382195.2. Classification (NCBI taxonomy): domain Eukaryota; kingdom Metazoa; phylum Arthropoda; class Insecta; order Diptera; family Drosophilidae; genus Drosophila; species Drosophila sechellia. The sequence continues at coordinate 16,670,499 of NC_045951.1, read as the reverse complement.
TCACCCGACCGATTTTGTATTAATTTTCTTCGTCATCGTTCCGCAATAAACATGAAGCGAAATTAACATATTTTCGCTGGTTTTCCTTGCCTTTGTTTTTCCTCGTTTTTGTTTGCACTCTGATCGATTTGTGCCGCGTAACTAACGAGGAAAAGGCGCCGCCCTTTCCCATTTTCGGGCAACTTTACAATTGGTCAGGGCTTAAGCCGTGGAACATTTTCAAGTAAATCCCCTTACCCGAATTGCGGCTCTAACTTATGATTCGCGAAAAAATTACATTAGAATTGCAAATTGCCGGCGGTGGCATTCAACATGGCTAAATAAAAGTTGTGTCTCTCCGCCCATGGTTGGGGTCATATGGGGGAGGGGGCGTTGCCGAAGGGGGAGGGGCGTTGCCGACAACAAACAAACTCAAACATTTATGACAATAACTTCTTAAATGCTTTGTTCTTGCCGCTGTCGTCGGGCTCTCGACGTGGATTCCGCCCCAAAGACCAAGAAGACCAAGGCCCAAGGATCCCAAGCACCGAAAGTCCCACGAAAGTTATATAACGACCGGCTGGATCCTTGGCTTTTTCGGGTCCAGCATTTCGACGTTGAATTGAATTACTTTTGCTCCAGTTGAAATTTCAATTGGCAGAGGAAGGTGGCAGGAGGAAGGAGCACGAAGAGATGGCACATGTGCAGCCATATGCAATGCACTGGCCGGAAACGGAAATGCACGCTGCCATTTTACCATGCCGCCCGCCCGCACACACACACATAAGCAGTCGAAATGGGTAGGAGAGGGTGAGAGGAGGGAGGATACAGGGAAAGCGAGAGAGAGAGGAAGCGGGGCATACAAATGAGGCGTTGAATAATTGAAGACATAAATTCGCACTTGCACATACTGAAAAAATATAAGAGAGAAGCTTTTTATTGTTGCCGGCTCTTGGCTCTTGGCTTCCGCTGGCGCTCGAGTTGGATATTTTCCCCTATTTTCCCAGCCTGCCCAATTCACTTTTTATTCTTACGTATTTTGCATTGCTCGCTACCCGGCAGCATGTTTAATTCCCAATCTCGGGCGCAGCTCGGCGACCAGGCCACCTTTGCACTCGAGAGCGCAGTGGGTGGCCAAGGATTCGCCACTCAACCTGCCGCTCCACCGCCAGCCACCAGCTCAGTGACCCACGGAAGGAGCAGGTTCAGGAGCTGCAAGGCAGTAGCGGTGGAGAGTTGCTCGTTTAACTTTCATGAAATTATAATTTGCTTTGTAATTCGAGCATCCTTAGCAGCGATGACGGGCCAGCCAGCCAGCCAACCAGCCAGGAGCAAAGGGAGCAGCAGAACCTTTCCAAAGACCCAGAACGCAGCAGCCAGAAGCCAGTAGCCAGGAGAGAGAGAAACCAGCAGCCAGAAACCAGCACTCAGTAGCCAGAAAAGCATATAACTACACATTGAAAATATTTTAATTAACGAAAATTGTTCTGCAAGTTGTTTTATATGGCCGTCGAGCAACTTTAACTGCTGCCCAAAAAAGGAGGCGGATTGGAATAGAAAGAAGGTCCCTGGGAAGAACTACCCTCTCGCTGAGAAAACCAATCCCATTAGAAATCTCAATCCCACTCGCAAGTCTCTGCAAAAATATTGAGCAGCTGCTTCCATTCTTGGAATGGCACACACACACATATGTATATATATTACATTGGTTGGAGCAGTACATATATCTTACTTATGCTCGCAAAGATTAAAAGTTTTTCAGTGCAAGTTCTTGCCTAAGCTGTAACATCTTTGTATGGCCCCAATAGACCCCCTTAACCCACCATCTTCCTTTTGATTTCATTTTTTTTATATTTTTCTTTTCTGCTGCCTTTTTTGTGTCTAACCCGCTCAAGTTGTTTGGCCTGCCGCAAAATGTGTGTGTGTGTGTGGGCCTTTGGGTCGAGCTGGCGAACCTTTTCAAATCCGAAATCGATATTAATTAAATTTTACTAGCTCACACGAAGAGCTCAAGAACTCTGCGGCAAAGTAAAAAAAAAAAAAGAAAAAACAAAAAAAAAGTGACAAAGTTTTTGCGGCCAGCTTATTAAAAGTGATGACAAGCTGTGGCCGAAAAGAAAACTGTGTGCGAAAACTGCTTTCATTAGGGTTATAATGGAGATTGACGCCGCTTAAAATGCAAGTTTATCTTTCGGCATGGCCAGGCAAAAGCAAACTTTGCTTGTCCAGCAATTTGATAAGTGGGATAATCCCGGGCACGAAACTAATTTGAAAATGCTTAAAACACTCAGCTACTGGTCGCTGTGATGTAATGATCTGGGAAATATTCGATATCCGTTCGGTCAATCCAATCAAATTATATGGCAGGCCGCTAACAAAAAAGGTTTATGTAAATATTAACTCTTTTGTGCTGTCCCCTAACCTTTTGCTGACCTTTGTGGTGTCATAGTGCGTGCCCCATTAGGTTTTCAGTCATTTCATTTGCTTTTTTCCATTAATAGTTGATCTACTAAGCCCGGGGCAGCAGCTATGCGAAACCGTTTTCCATCATTCGCCATTTGCCATTCCCTATCTATCTATCTGTATCTACGTATCTGCAGCTGTTTCTATATCTTTCGCCCCATCTCTTCCTCCGATTTCACAACTCTCTACACAGCAATTTAATATTCATACTTGCGTTCCGGTCGTGCAGCTAATGTTGGGGCTTGGTTTCGGTTTCGGTTTTGCCACACTCCCATTGCTGCCGTTGCTGCTGCTGCTTTGGCATAACAAATCAAGTTGCGGATTATAAATGGAATCCTTTTTTAATTGAAATATATATCCTGGGCCCGACTCGCACGAGTGCGGCTCATTAATGTGCCACTCGACCATTCCCAGGACCTTCGTTCAGCCCTCCTTTGTCTCTCAATCGCTTCGATTGATGCGTTTTTGATTGCAAGTTTACCACAAACAGATCGTTCGAACGCAAGTCTGTATATGTGGCACAGTTGCGGTGGAAATTATAGCGTTTGCGCCACAAAATTAATTAATTCGGTATATTTTTGAGCATGACAGTGACTTATTTGGTTTAATATGTGCCGTTGAGTTAATTTATTTCGTTCGACAAGATTTAAAGCATTTCACCGAACTATACGTAATAGTATCTCAAAGATATTTGCTAGTTACTGCCCAGTTCTATAACTTTTACCGCAGCTGTGTGCACATAGTATGTGCTAGCAGAGGAATTGAGTGGTTTGGTGTTGGGCATTACTCATACGCAGCGTGTGTCGGTAGCAAAAAGCAACTTAAATTCTACTTACAGCCAAATATGTAATAAATACGAGCTTAAAAAAGTTTATCTATATTTCAACCGCACGCAGTCATGTGCTTACACATACCCACACACACACACTCGAACATCGGTGGGGATTGTACATAAGAACTCGATGCTGTCGGCCAGCGAAAGTTTTTTGAAAGATGTCCAACCCCCGGGAAACTGCCAGCATCGCACACGTCCAGCTCGGAAAAGTTCACTTTTTCCACAACTCGCCCCAAACTACAACAATATCTGCTGGGGCTTTTTTCCGATGTGGCACAAACGAAAAATAAGTAACTGCCGAGTGCAGCGGACAGACTATCATTAGATGTATGACTATTCAGTTGCAGCTTTAAAGCGACGAAGTGTCTGCGGCTCTTTTGCCCAGCATTTTTGAAGAGCGTCGGCTGCCGGGACTCGTCCCTCGTCCTGTGTCCTTCATTTCAATTTCCCAGGCAGCCGCCACAGCCACCAAAAACCAAATCCTGACAAGCCCGACGCCGTATAAATTGTCGCAATCAAGCAGGCATACAAAAGCGGGGGAATCCGAACCAAAAAA